>NW_024080646.1:858215-1241661 GCF_003009895.1 Hyaena hyaena
CTTACTATAATTTGGAGATCCTTCCATATCTGTATATGAAAAGCTACCTCATTCTTTTCTAGGTCTGCATGGTATTTTTTAGACTGCCCATTAATTCGTTTCACCTACTGATGGACATTTAGGTTATTTTCAATATTTGGAGATTGTAAACAATGACATAATAAATATCTGTGCTCTTGTGTCATTTCAAATGTGAATATTTCTACAGGATGACTTTTTAGAATTAAAGTAACTAGGTCAAAAGGTATATGCACTTTAAATTCCGGTTACGGGCGCCTGGGTGGCTTAGTCAGTTAAGCATCTGACTTTGGCTCAGGTCATAATCTCATAGTTCGTGAGTTCGAGCCCACATGGGGCTCTGAGCTGACAGCGCTGGGCAAGCTTGGGATTCTCTTTCTCCCTCTCTGTCCCTCCCCAGCTTGCTCTCTCTCTCTCTTTCTCTCTCTCAAGAAATAAATAAATAAACATTAAAAAAAGAAAAAAGAAAAAATATAAATAAATTCTGGTTAGAGGTTGTCAAATGGTACTCCCTAGAAACATCTGCCAATTTACGATTCCACTGGGACAGTGTGTCCTCATCAGCTGGGAGTTGGAAAAAGAAAATCTCCTCCAGATTTAGTTTAATTTTCTTTTCTCTCATGAGTAACCACAGGGAAGAGCCATTTGCAGTTCCTTCTCTAGGAATTGCCTATTGATATCCTTTGCCCACTTTTCCATGTCACTATTGTTGTTGGTCTTGAGTTGTATGAGTTCATTAAGAAATAAGTAGGGGGCACCTGGGTGGCTCAGTTGGTTAAACATCTGACTTCAGCCCAGGTCATGATCTTACGGTTCGTGGGTTCGAGTCCCGTGTCGGGCTCTGTGCTAACAGCTAACTCAGAGCCTGGAGGCTGCTTCAGATTCTGTGTCTCCCTCTCTCTCTCTCTGACCCTCCCCTGCTCATACTGTCTCTCTCAGAAATAAATAAAAACATTAAAAAAATTTAAAAAAAAGAAAAAAGTAGTTGGTGCTTTTTTTGAGGTTTATCATTAGTCTGTGGATGTTACTCATGATGGTTTCAATCATGCAAAAGAAATATTTTGTTTCAGTTTTTATGTAGCCAGATTTATAAATCTTTTCTTTTTCTTTGGGCTCCCTAGATGTTTGTGATAGTCATTCATTTATTTACTCAACCAATATTCATTCAGAGTGTACCACGGGTCATGAAGTTCTAGGTACAACAGTGAATGACACAGACCAAGGGCTGTGCTAACGAAGCTTATATCAATCGTTGCGTAGTATTTGGAGAAGCCAAATCTACTGCACTCAAATCATTTTTGTTTGTTTTACTTAACATATCACAAACGTCTTCCTGTAGCAATTATAGAGATTTATAGAATTCTTTTTTGTGGCTATAGTATTCTATTTTCAGCACACGTCATAAACACTGTAGCCAGGTCCTTGCTGAGCCCATACTCATAATCTAGGGTCAGCGGTCTCTTTAGGGCTGAATCATAAGTACTTAAGGTTTCGTGAACTAAGGTTCATCACAGTGGCTCAACCCTGCTGTTGAGACACAAAAGCAGCCATCAACAACACCTTTAAAAATTAGCACACCTGTGTTCCAGGAAAACTTGATTTATGGACATCCAGAATGTGAATTTCACATAATCTGCACATATCATACAAAATACTGTTTTTATTTTTTTTCCAGCCACTTAAAGATACTAAAAAACAAAAACAAAAACAAAAAAACCCAAAAAGCAAAAAGCAAAAACAAAGCCTCGGTCTTACAAAACAGACGTAAAAACAGAAAGTGGGCTAGATTTGGCATGTGGGTCACAGTTCACTGACCTCTGCTCTAAGTCATCCTGTTGCATGGCCTCCCAAAAGTCCTCTGAGCTATGCATTTCAATGGCCTCTTTTAAAATCAGATTGTGAAACAAGGGAGAACTTCATTGCCAAGGCCAACAGTGGTAATAACCATAGTTACAGTAATAACGATAATAATAAATCACACCCTCCGTTGCATTAAAGAAAGCCCTGGCCCCAGTGTCTGCTTGTTCTGAAGCACTGGTCACGACAGTGTGTCCTGTCCTTACCACAGTATAGCTCTAGTTGAATGAGTAAGGTGCCAAGTTCACACCAGAATCATGCAACACATTCACTGAACCCTAGCGTCACAGGGCTTCCTGGGTGACTTTCACTCGTCAATGTTTTGTTTTCCTTCATTACACTCAGGACACCTGACATTACATTATATATTCACGTGTTTCTTGTCTATCTCCCGACCAGCACAAGGGCAGGAACTTTGTCTACCTTACTTATTGTTTATTCTCAGAGCCTAGAACCAGCCTTGGCATATGTTCCATATGGTGTGTGTTCAATACACATTTGTCGACTGGATGAGTCACCTCTCTTCATAAATCCCCCACTTGGCATTGGGCAGGTAGAGCCTCATAACTATGGAAAATCTTACTGCAAATAGAACTGACTGCTTCAGAGAGAGCATCAGTGAGGCCCAGGTTACTGTTGGCTAATGTCTCTGTTCAGCTGGATAGATAGGGGAGAAGAAATGGGGGTGGGAGTTGGGAGCAGCTCACAGTTTCTTCATTGTCGTATACTTGCTCCCTGACTCAAAGGATAAATAAGGGCCCTTTCGATGACCAAACGCCTAGCCACCAATGATGAACTGGTCCAGAAATGGCCAGACCAGAGCATGAGAACAATAGGTCAGCACCTAAGTGCTTTGCTTTTGACTCTTAAGCTGGAAGAAGCAATTTCTCTGCTTGAGCGCCCAAACCAGAAGTTTTTTTGCTTGGACCCAAAGTCAAAAACAAAGGCACTTAGGTGCCTACCTGTTGTTCTCAAGCTGTAGTTTGGCCATTTCTGAGTAGTTCATCATTACTGAACGTTTCTGCATGCTAATGAGGAATGAGAATATGAAATCTTCATGGTGTGAAGTACCTTCTGGGTTTTGCACATAATTTATGGAAAACAGATTTTTTTCCAAAAATATTTCTATATAATGTTTATAATTTTTATTTTATTTTAGTTTAGAGCGAGAAGAGTGCACGTGAGCAGGGGAGGGGGGTGGAGGGAGAGAGAAAATCTTAAGCATGCTTACGCTCAGTGTGGAGCCTCATGCGGGGCTGAGTCCCAGGATCCTGGATCATGACCTGAGCCAAAATCAAGAGTCAGACGCGTACCAAGAGTTGGATGTTCAACCGACTGAGCCACTCAGGCACCCCTATATAATTTTATATTTTAAGTAGAACAGAACAAAATTTTAAGAAGAAAAGTAAGGCTCCTAGAGGAAGTGGTATAGAAACCCCTAAGTAAACTCCTTATCAGGCTGAACATTCCAGATGGTGGTTACTGAAAACTGTTACAGTTTTGTTTTCTCCATAGTCATCCGCAAAATAGTTGTCTAATCTAATTAGTTCTTAAGGTCAGGCACAAAACAAAGAAATACCAATCACTGAATATGTTGTCATTGCCAAGTGTGTAAGAAGCATTTTTGGACACTAGCTGGGGGGTAATTATGGATGAGGTTCAGGGCAGATAGAAGAGGAATGTTTGACAAGGTCTTTGCCTAACAGTGATTCCAATGAAGTGGAGACAGTAGGAATCCAAGTCAAGGGGCTTCTTGGTCTGGCCACACTGTCCCACTGAGAGTTATTTATACCCATTGTGAAATTGGTGGGGGGGTAGGGTCGATTATTAATCACAAAAGTAATTTCCAGCCCTAAAACTTTTCCTAAATTTAAATATCACCCTAGCACATTCAGGCTTTTCGATGCCTGTTTTGTGATGGCAAACAAACAAGCAAAAAAAGCCCCACATTGTAAAAAATGAACTTCCTTTCCACCATAGGTATTGAAAAGATCCATTAAGTATGTGCAGTGTGCCTACGGTGCACACAGCGAGGTGCTGAGATACAATGGAGTAAGACAAATAAGGAGTTTGTAGTCTAGTACGTTTATCACTTCTTGTGTCTTTGTCTTCCATATGTATTCAGTCTCTGGTGTAGTAAAAGAAAAAAAAGCAGGTAAGAACAGATCCTGTGGGAACTCTATGGGACATATAAAATAAGCCCGGCTTTGTTGAAAAGCATTCTTATTTCCTATGCAATTGGCATGTGGTAATTATATTTGCTTTCTAATTCCTAATGAGCACTTCTTAAGTAATTGGCACCCTGTTTGGGCTCCCCAGTACTAAGAATTACACTGGATAACCTCCACGGAAGTGGTGTGTGTGTAATTTGATGAACTAGAAAGCTAAGGCACCCACTGTAATTGAAATCAGTTTCCCTGTTTCATTTAATATTGGCATCCAAAGAAGGGGAAGAGAAGTCATGTATAATTATGACTAAAAGGAAGTTTCTCAGGCATTTCAAGGGCTCCTTCACACAATGACCTAGGGACGAACTGGGTAAAGTCATGCTATTCCCGTGGCGTGGAGCCTAGAAGTCTGCAATGAAGAATCAACTGCTGAGGTCAGTTCCCTTCAATTCAGCAAGTCAGATGCCAACTACCTGACATGCACTTCGCTAGGTACAAATTTTTAAAAGAAGGGGGAGAAATGCAGCCTCAGAAGCTCTTTGTAATTCTTCAGAGCTTTACTGTTTACTGGGGAAGATAGGACACAAGAACAAATGGAGGCAATAGTTTATGATACATGTAATTTGAATTCTTTGACACTTACGGGATGGGAAAAAATATATATCATTATCTCTAGAAGAACTTTGCTTTTATTGCTTATTAGGAAGCAAAGTAGAGGTGGTGGATGGGAAAAACTGTAGTGAGTTACAGTGAAGGCATGGAAATAGCAATCTTGATTGACACGTTCCCAAATCCTTAAATTCTTTCTAACCCAATTCAAATCACCATCACAGTTATACTTACGGGCTTTCAGAGTTAGAAATGTTAATACATTTGTCTGAAAGAAATAGTCACCTTCAAAAGAAGCAGAGGAGAGGCCAGTTCAAGATGGCAGGCTAAGTATGTATCTCTACTACCACCCCAACCCCCACTGAGATAACAAAAAAGATATCCTAAAAAGAATTGGTTTATAACAGGTATAATAACAAGATAGGTATTATTAATGAACAAGAAATCTTATCTAATTTCTGGACTCTAAGAGCAGAAGCACGGCACGGGAGAAGGGGGGAAACTGGTAAGTTCTAGATGTAAATACCATAAACCTGGACAGTGAGGGCATAGCTGAGACAAGTTTGGAGTGCAGGGGGAGGGGAGTGCAGATGCTCTAACATCTGCAAAGTTCACAGCAGGTCAAGGTGCTGGGGGCAAAACAGAATTCTAAGGGCTTTATATAAAGTTATCAGGGTAACTACGGAAGCAACTAAAGATAGAAAATCAAGAGTTGAGGCAGAAATAGAATAAAAGCACTAAGTTCTTGGGAAGCCTGGGTGGCTGCCTTAGTAGGTTAAGTGTCCAACTTCAGCTCAAGGCATGATCTCATGTTCATGAGTTCAAGTCCCACATGGAGCTCTGCGCTAACAGCGCAAAACCTGCTTGGGATTCTCTCTCCCTCTCTCTCTCTGCTACATCCCCCCCCCCCCGCCCCCCATCATGCACACACATGCTCTCCCTCTCTCTTTCTCAAAATAAATAAATAAACTTTTTTAAAATGGCACTAAATTCTTCACCTTTCTTATCAAGTTGACAGATACTATCTAATGTTAGGAAATCAAGAAGTAATTTGGAATTGTTGGGATAACCACCCAAAGCAGTAAAACAAGGCATGATTACAACTGTTCACCTCTGAGATATGGAATGCCTAAGAGGAACAATGGACAAAGACAGTTTTGCTTTTTACTTTATACCTTCCGCACTGTTTGACCTTTTTTTTAAAACAAGCATATGGAATATTTTTATAATGAATTAATAGGAAAATGAATGCCAGAACAAATAAGCATTCTGGACTTATAAACAGGAATAAAATACTTTATATTTTAGGTAGGAAAAAAAATAAGCAAGACTGGAACAATACCTAAAATAGAACCCAACATTTTTTTGTTGCTCTATTAAGTATATGTTTATAAACGCAAAGACAAAGCTTTCCAGGGGTTCCCTCTGGAGGAGTAGAGTGGGATTAATGAGAAAGAATAAAAGAAGACTCATTTTTTCCTCTTTCTGTACTTCTGAATTATTTGAAATGGTCACCAGCAGCTTCTATAACTCTTGCAAGCTTAGAAACAATTTATGAAAACTGAGAAATTAATGAAGGGACCCCTGAGTGGCTCAGTCAGTTAAGCTTCCGACTCTTGGTTTCAGTTCAGGTCATGATTTTATGGTTTGTGGGTTCAAGCCCTGCATCGGGCTCTGCACTGACAGCACTGATCCTGCTTGGAATTCTCTCTCTCCCCGCCTCTCTCTGCACCCCCACCCCCGCTCATGTTCTCTCTCTCTCTCTCAAAATAAATAAACTTTTAAAAATCAAGAGAATGGGAAAAATACACTAAAATCCTGACACAGTTCTACACATGTATGTATCCATTCATCACTTTAACAAACATGTACTGAATTCCTATTGTGAGCTATGCATTGTATTAATCATAAGTGAAAGGGCAATAAACCATAATCTCTGCCTTCAAGGAATCATAGACAAATGGTTCAGAGGTCAGTAAACACACAAGTACAATACATGGTGATAAGTGCAGCTTACCCTCTAATGAGACTTGTAGGGGCAGTGTTGGTAAGGCTTACAGGAAGCAATCATGTCCAAGTGAAGAACGGCTATATGAGTTGTCAAGGCACATAGGGAGTGTGTCATTCTTTTTTTAAAAAAAAATTATTTATTTTTGAGGGAGAGAGAGAGAGAACAAGAGAAAGCAAGTGGGGGAGGGGCAGAGATAGAGGACAGAGGATCCAAAATGGACTCTGCGGGGACAGTAGAAAGCCCAATGTGGGACTCGAACTTGGGAACCACAAGATCATGACCTAAGCTGAATCTGACACTTACCCAACTGAGCCATCCTAGCGCCCTGGAGTGTATGCTCCTGCACGTATTTGTGCATCTAAGCATTTGTAGGAAGTTAAAGCAAGGAAGCCACACTAATAACAAAGCGACACCAAAACACTGCCATCACCGACCCTAGAACCTCAGTCCTCGACTCTGTTTCAGGAACTCCAATAATAGAAAGGTTAGGTGTGTGTGCCCAGTGAGGCTCTGGGGAGGGAGGGTATGGAGAGTTAAGGAAGACAGTGTCCTCCAACTCCCTGAGAAATCTGGGAAGCACAATGAGGTGTGACCCGCATAGCCTAAAATATGTCCAAATATGTAAATAATGGCTGAGCGTCTTCCCTTTGAAGATCCTAAAGCACTTCTGCAAATAAAGACTCTCCTTTCACAGATGGTGAGCCTGAGGCGAAGAAAGCCATTTCCCCAAGTCACACACACACACACACACACACACACACACACACACACGGACTTGCAGAAACAAAGCAGACACACCTTTCTGGCCTTGCGCCTTTGTGCTGATGGGTGGGGGGCCCTCCCCCCACCGCTGGAGACACGGGCAGGAAAGTTAGAAATGGTTCTTTTCCGGGGGTCTCGGGATTCGTTGTTAAGAAGCGTTGTTTCCGGGCCGGTGCTCGCAAGCTCACTGGGTTCTTTGGGAGACACGGCATGTGGCTCCGCGGAAGGCAGGCTCTGGCACCGGGCTCAGCATTTCAAGTCTGCACGTGTCCCCGAGTTGCCGTGACTCGGCAAGTCAGGTTAGTTGTGCCCTGCGGTACTTTCGGTTGGTTTTTATGGTCTTTAAAGCCACCGTGAAAGTCACTGGGCCCCGCATTCAAATATCAGAAATAATTCACCCTGTTGCTGAGATTTCGATGTTCAGTCCTGCTTCTTTTTTGCAAGAGGAGTCTCGGCATTGAAGACAAGATCAAGGTGATAAGACAATGGCAGAGGAAATTGTGGGTTTATGTCTCCAGGTGGGCTAATTTCCAAATTACACTAGAGAAAATTGCTTAGGATAATTTCACAGATTTCCTCCGTGGTTCATGGTGGCAGGATGGTTGCACCTGCAAAATTTAATTACACGTTTATTTTTTTTTCCACAGCAAAGATATCATTATAATTGGGGGTTGCTTGGCTTAGCCAAACTTGTTTCTTGCAGGGCCCAGGAGAAACAGTTTTATCCTGGGAATGAATAAATGATGACGTGAGGCTACCTGACATAATTAGTCTGCAGATTTCAGGTTACTTCATTTTATCTGCAACGAAATTACTGGAAGAATAACCCACGTGAAGAGTTCTGCTCTTCACTGTGACTGACTCACATCTGTCTCCATGAATTGTGAGATGAGGACACAGGGAAAGGTGAAATACAGTACATTAAAATTCATCTATCTGGAGGGATGAAAGCTAGGCTGTTTTGATTAATTTGATACTGGCAGTTACTATAAATAATCTGATGCGGACAGATTCAATTCATCTCAACAGATATTTGAACATGTTCTGTGCTCCAGACTACATGAGAGGTGCGATAGGAAATGTGAATGAAGAAGGCCTGTCCTCAAAGCACTCACTTTCTTGAGAATTATTATTTTTTTTAGTGAAAAGACCACAGTAGGGGCGCCTGAATGGCTCAGTTGGTTTAGCGTCAGCCTCTTGGTTTTGGCTCAGGTCATGATCTCATGGTTAGTGAGATCAAGCCCTACATCAAGCTCTGTGCTGACAGTGTGGAGCCTGCTTGGGATTCTCTGTCTCCCTCTCTCTCTGTCTCTCCTTCACTCAGGAGCTCTGTTTTCTTTCTCTCTCAAAATAAACAAACAAACAAACAAACAAAGACTTGCATGAAAGCACATGTTAACTCAGACCCATTTTGAATCTGAGTTATTCTTCCTTAAATGATTGGGAGCATTTCAGAACACTGCTCGCCTGACGTCCAGTGGTGAGGAGTCCCCTGGCAAAAATGACCAAGCATTAATTTTTATTTATTTTTAAATTTTTAAAGTTTACTTATTTATTTTGAGAGAGAGTACAAGCAAAGGAGGGAAAGACAGAAGGAGAAGGCAGAGAAAGAAAGACACAGTCCCAAGCAGGCTCCACACCATCAGCGTGGATCTCCACGTGGGGCTTGAACTCACAAACCATGAGATCATGACCTGAGCCGAGATCAAGAGCTGGATGCTTAACCGACTGCACCACCCAGGTGCCCCCCATGCATTAAGTTTTAGAACTAGTATCTGACATCAACTAATTTATATGTCAGCTTTTCTAAAAGTAGAGAGGAAAGTGTGTTTATTTAAGAGTCTTTGTTATTTGGTTTTCGGCTAATTGGGCAACACAGTTAAGAGCCATTTTATTATTTATTAATTATGATCGATGAAGGGCCATTGAACTGTGAGCTCCAAAAAGAAAGAAACCTTAGTGAAGTGAGAAACCTGCCACGGCATCACTGAGAGAGGGGCTGGATCTGGGGCACCAAGTGCAGTCAGTACTGACCACTGGATCTCAAGAAGGGGACTTTTGGTTGACACAGTTACTATCCGGGGAACTACGGGCATTTGTGGGCAGAAGCCAGGGACAGAAGATGTCCTGTAGTGCTAGCAACAGTTTCCAACAGCAAAGACCTGTCCTGTGTTCTTCATGACAGTTAAATACAACCCAACATGTAGGTGAATGTTTTCCTTATGTTTATCTAAGAATCCAGTTGCTTTACATACAAACACAATGTATCTTTTTCACAATTTTAGATACACCAAATCTTCCCCAAATGCACCTACCGTATACACTGAGAGAACACTGTACCTCGTTTTATGCAGAACCTTCCAAGAGTCATTCACCGTTGGGTAAATGTCATCTTCAGCAGCGCGGCTCTGGAAACACACATGTCAAACCACATATGTATCCCTCACATTTGTGGTGATTCCATAGAGAGCCAGCTTCTCACCAATTCCCTACGTCTTCTAGCAGAGCTGCGCCCAGGCATTAACAATTTGTCATTCATATTATTCGAAAATAAATGACTTTTCCTGTATTTCTCTCATTACAAATTAGCCAATATAATGATTTTTTAAAATTGTGGTAAAAAACACATAACATTTACCATCTTAGCCATTTTTTAAGTGTACAGTTTAGTATTAAGTACACTTACATTGTTGTGCAAACATCACCCACCATCCGTCCATAGAAACCTTTTCATCTTGCACAACTGAAACTCTACACCCATTCAACAAAAACTGCCCGTTGCCCCAGCCTCTGGCAACCATTCTTCTCCCTTCTGTCTCTCTGAATTAAACTGTTTTAGTGCTCACAGTATAATGACGCCTTGAGAGTCTGTGTGCAGATAGGCTATATTACCTATAATTGTACTGCAGGACATCAAGGAGGAATTTCATATTTGTTATGAAAAGGAGGACTGGATCTAACAGGGTTAGAACTACCACTATCTATGAATCAGCTAACAGTACATTTGCATGGTCTGTATCAGAGAAAATCAACCTTTCATTTAGTAACATAGTAAAAGAAACTCATTTCCTCCAATTCTAAACTGATCTGAGGAGAGCTTTTGTTTACTTGAAATTCGCCAGTATTATTTTGACTCCTACCCAAGTTTGACCTGGTCTGAGAAACACGACAGCCATCTTGAAACTGAATTTACTCTAGTCAACAGAAGTGGGGGCTCCTCGCCTAGACCAGGGTATACCTTATTTATGATCTCAGGGTTTTCCACCAGGCTCAACAGTTCCTGAATAAATCATTGCTAGTTGGTTGATTGGAAGACACTTTTTTTTTTTTTTTAAGTTTACTTATTTATTGTGGGAGGGGGGTAGCCAGTGGGGAGAGGGCACAGAGAGAGAGGGAGACAGAGGATCCGAAGCAGGCTCCAGGCTCCAAGCTGTCAGCACAGAGCCCGATGCAGGGCTCAAACTCACAAACCATGATATCATGACCCGAGCCAAAGTCAGGCGCTTAACTGACTGAGCCACCTAGGTGCCCTGATTGGAAGACATTTTAAAAAGAAGAAAACTGGAGTGTTTGGCAACCTATCCCAAGTAACTCACCGGTATCCTTCCTTGACCCACTTGGCAGTTCCTGTTTTTGAAAACAACTAAACACCTCACCTGGTATCATGACCCCACACACTGGTCAGTTTTAATAGGAGCACTGCACTGTCACAATTATCCTGAGTTGACATCTATCAGCCCTTCTCATAACTGCACCAATAATAAAATACCACCCCAAACCAATAAAAAGAACTTGCTGTAATCTGACTCATGTACTCGTTTGTACCATACCTGTGACTTCACTTTCTTTGAAGCACCGGAGGTAATTTTTTCACGCTAAGAGAAATCTCATTTGTCACTCTTTTATTTATTTATTTATTTAAACTTTTTATTTATTTCTGAGAGAGAGACACACACACACAGCGTGAGCAGGGGAGGGTCAGAGAGAAAGGGAGACACAGAATCTGAAGCAGCTCCAGGCTCTGAGCTAGCTGTCAGCACCGAGCCCGATGCGGGACTTGAACCCACGAACCATGAGATCATGACCTGAGCCGAAGCCGGAGGCTTAATGGACTGAGCCACCCAGGCGCCCCAGTTTTGGTATTTTTAAGTGGATACAGAATTAAGTACCATCTCCTCTTTCCACATTCAGAGTAAACTTGCTCAGGGGGTTCATTTGCTCTCCTTGGCTACTGTACTGAACACTTCATGTCCTTGTTTAAAGAGGCATTATGAAACATTGCATAGGTCGGTGCGTTTTAGCAAAGCTCATGTTTGCCACTTTGTGATTGTTTTTAAGGAATTATACTTGAAAGGGGTGGTACTAGTACTGCCAGTTAAGGTCCATAGTCACCATACGTGATTCCAGAATACCTACATATCACACAAAATGTTCATCCTTGAAGTAAGTGTGCAGATGTGGGCATTTTTAACAACTGCAGGATTGAATATTCTTGATTGTTTCTCTTCTTACCATTAAGGCCATGGCAGTTTTCCCAAAATTGGAAGAATTAGACCTCTGTCATTCAGGTACTTACTAATTCATTCATTCGTTTATTCAACCTGTATCCTATTCACTGGTCTAATATGTGCAAGGGACAACATTGACTCCTGTTAACGCAAAGTAGATGAGACTCGGTCCCTGCGCTCCAACTAGTGAAAGAATTGTGGGTTTGTTTTTTACATATTCAGTGATTACCTAGAAATTTACTGTTGAGCCCTTGCATTCTGAAAAAGAAAGCTGAGGAATTTTAGATGCGATATTTACCAGTAAACATATTTTGTGATTGATAGCAATGGAAGGAAAGAATTCAGAAATTTCATCCAGCAAAAACATTCCTTAGAGCCACAGAAGTGAGTCCTGGAGTTATACCCTGAGTGTGACTGGCCACCTCCATAGAGTGATGGGGCTCCAGTCATGACGTGGTTAAGATGGCCTCACAGAGTAATGGAGCTGTAATCAGACTACACTGGGGCATCCTCAGACAGAATTGAGTTATATAGTCTCCCTGATGAGAAGCCTTTTCCTGAATTCCCTCATTTCAGTCAATGGAAGCGGTATTTCCCCCTCTCTCCAAGATAGGAATCACTGGAGTCATAGAATTCCTTCCTGTTGGAGAAAGAAGACAACTCTGTCATTTTCTGGAGGAGTGAGAGTCCAGAAAGGCTTGATGATTTGCCTGAAGCCCGGGGTCCCATAATAAATTAGGAGATGCACATAAGCTAGAGTCTGGTTCCCTGATGAGGATGTCTTTATTGGAATCCTTCCAATTATTTGTCCATTGTAGAAACCATTCCTTGCAATGTTTCTCAAATTTTACCCTTCCTCACCTCTGGTTCTTCTAAGCAATCTTTTTCCTCCAAATTTCTCTACACATTCTTGCGAAACTAATATTCTGTGAAAACAGCTTTTCAACATCACTCCCCAGGATGAGAACCATCACACCCTAAACAAACATTTCCCGAAGGGTAACTCAAAGGTCCCCTCCTCCATGAAGCTCTCTCATGTTGTTCCAAAGTGTATTTAGCTTGCTACATTTGGAACTTGGTTGCTTTACTACCTAGCATGGGAGTACAGCCTGGTTGGTATTGTTGGACAGTGGTTTTACCAATATAACTCTTTTCTCAATATTGTAGTCAAGGTTCTTTGGCTGCGGAGAAGTGAACCTCTTGCTCTACACAGATCATCTGTTCTTACCCATGGGCCCTTGGCCACCCCATAACTTTGGCTTGCACGTGAGTTTGGTTGGCCTTGATCTTTTAGTTAATTCACTGCTGATATCTAATTAATTCCATTTCCAGACAATGTATTACTCTTAATTATCTGGGAGTGAATAATTTTATGAGCTATGTGTCTCTCTGCCTAAATCTTAAGTTCTGTTCGGCGATTCGAGGTGTGAGCCAGGAGAGGGTTAAGATCAAGTCAGAGGAGGTATTTTATAACTAGAGGGGAGCTGGGAATTGTCTGTTCTTTGTGAATAATCTGTACCCCTACTTCCCCCTCAACAATTAATGTAACAGTTCGGTTGTCATTGCTGTGAGAATCAAGGCAAGGTGCCTCCCCGCCTTGCCCGATTTGAGTCCCAAATGCCTTGCAAGAAAAATCTGACAGCTCGAATAGAAGAGAAGAGTGTAGTCGGGGGTGGGAGGAAGGCGAGAGAGGTAGGAAGTGTTTCTTTTCCATGACATTTGAGCTGTGAGTTGTCAAGAAAGGAGAGATCTGAGTGGGTTTTTATCAGTTACAGAGTGAAGTTCTGCTCAAAGTGCTAAGCTTATTTCTCAGAGCCCCCTTGGGGTTCCACAACTTTTAAGGTGGTAGCTAAGTGTAGTGAAGGAATACAGGATTTGGGGATTTCGGCACTGGGTTCAATTCTTGACCCTGCGTCTTAATACCTGGGTGAAATAATTTGGGGGCAAGTTGTTTAAATGCTCTCTCTCTTAGAGCGCCTGGATGGCTTAGTCGGTTAAGCGTCCGACTTTCGCTTAGGTCATGATCTCGTGGTTCGTGGGTTCGAGCCCCGTGTCGGGCTCTGTGCTGACTGCCAGCTCAGAGCCTGGAGCCTGTTTCAGAGTCTGTGACTCCCTCTCTCTCTGACCCTCCCCTGCTCACGCTGTCTCTCTCTCTCTCTCTCCTAGAAATAAATTAAAAAATAAATAAATAAATAAATAAATGCTCTCCCTCAATTTTCCTATCTGTGAAGTGGGGAATAATAATAGCACATCTTCTTTGTTATGAAACTTAGATGAGACGATACAGACAAATGTGCTTTGTAAACTTGAACTCACCATCCAAAGGTCAAGCACATACTAGTAAAGGTGCCTCAGCTACATCTTTGCTAAAATACCATTCCTGCAAAGCAGATGGGATTAACAGACTCACTGCCTTTTTTAAATGTTTCCCTCAACCCAAACCAAATTTTTATGTCAAAAGAGAAAGGAGGACGGAGGAGGAGAAGAAGGGGGGAGGGGAGAGGGAGAAGAACATAGACTTTATTTTCACAAAGAAGATCCATTTGAAATGCAGCTTTAGGTTTTTCGGCAATACCAACGTGAAGGTCAGTTTAGCACAAGAAGGTATCGGCTGTGTACTGAGTTTCAGGGGTTCAACTTTCATCCTCCAGAGTTCAGTGGCAAAGTGTATCAGTGGAAGCAAATGAGTTACAAATTAACAGGCAGCAAACACTGTTGGCCTTGATTAAGCTCTCAATGGATCATGCTAATTACTCTATTTTTTTACTTCTATTATTCTATGGTGTAACGGTTTTAGATGCAATGATTACATAAATGACTGCCTTTATACCTTACCTACCTCCTTGTTTTTGTTTTGTGTTGGAAAAAAAATCATTAAAAATGCATGAGCTGGCCGGTTTATATTTAACTACTCCACTCATTCCCCCTGCTGTATTTGGGATTTCATTTACCACGGAATCTGTTAATCATGTCTTACTAAATAGAGAGGAAACAGAATGAATTTTCAAGCAGCCAAAGAACATGATCTACAAAGTCCTAACTTAAGATCCCACAAATGTTTAAAAAAGTAAGGCTTTGATTATCTTGACTTTGATTTCATAAATGATATTTTTCCCGAAAAATATATCATTTCATTGTTGGTTTTCTTCTGATGGGATCATATGCAGAGATCATATGCTTTTTTTTACGTGGATTAGAGGAAATCACAATCATCATCTTCAAAGTGTGCATTCACTTCCACTTTGCAAGGGTGAGTGTTTCAAAAGTACTAGGCCTGTGTTTCTAGAATGACAGCAGCTCCCTCTCAGTCCCACATCAGCCTAAGATACGGCTCCCTTCGGAGCTGTAGCAATGACTCTACTCTTACTCTCGAGAAAGCAATTGGGGTTGCAAATAGATACCGGTTTGGTTTTCACATAATTCGTATGTAAATAATTTTCCATTATCAACAGTTTAGAATTAGTAACGTGTTTCTTGAAACACTGACAAATGCCTGGGGACTCCTTATCCTAACACAGAGATCTGCAGAAACCATTCAATGCCCTGTCCTGGGGAATGTCTTAAAAGACAGAGACTTTGATATTGTGTGGATATTATCTTCTTAAAAAATAATTTGTGGAATAACAGGCAACCAGTGTCACAGGAAGCCGGATGAGTTATATGAACACGCAGTGGGAGAGAGAAGGATGCAGGGGGCCCTCAGAGCCATTTTCCCCTTCCTAGCTCCCAGAAAGCTTCCTGCAGCAGGGAAAGAAAACTGTCCCTTGCTCTCCTGTCTCAAGAGGCATCCTTTTGTGGCACCAGCCTCGACACTGAGACCCTAACCAGCCCGAGGACACAGGGGCACAGATTCCTGGGGGGAAAGAAAACAGATGGCTTCGTCACAACTCCTCTCTCTCTCCGCTTCTCGATCTGGCCTCCCAAGCAGAGCCTGGGAATTATTGTCTAAGTTCTCCAAGCCACCAGGGGAAATGCCAGTTGTGTGGGCTGTGACTTTGGGATGAGACCACAGAGCCTGTAGAGTCAGGCTGAACTGTCAAGTGCCAGCCTTGTGAATTTCGGCACACAGGCTGCTCCAGCAGAATGTTCACGCAGACGCTCCGCGAACAGGCTCTCTCCCCAAACTGCAAATTCAGACTTACCAAACAGATTCGTCAAGTTGGAAGTCTCTATATATACCCACCCTCACCCTCTGTAGGCAGGAGCAATTTCAGAGCTGTCTTCTCAGAGGCGTGTTAACCAGCTTGGAGCCCGGCAGCGCACAGGGAGCGGCAAGCTCTTGTAGGTTTGTTTTAGGACAGCCAGCAGGAGCTCGGCGGAACAGGTCTGATGCCGCTGCAGTGCAGGTGCGGACCTGGTGGGGTAGGAAGTGCAGCCAGGGAAAACACAGGGCAGGGGCCTGGGCAGACTCCGCTGTCCTTCTGGAATCTGGCTTCCTGCGCCCCTGCTCAGCCCACAGATCCAGTGCGAGGATCCCCAGACGGACCACGAAACCTTGAAAACTGGATTTCCAGGAAGAAAGATGGTTAAAAAAAAAAAAAAGCTGCATTGACTTTATTGGAGAAGAAAACATTTTTCATTACAGCTATTTGATCCCATTTCAAAACGGCGAGCCATTGGATTCAGTTTAGTTCAACTAGTGGTTGTTGGGCCCAACTATATGCTTGGGTTTGTGTTAGGCACGGTGTATAAGTAAGGAACAGACTATATCCCACAGGGCTCGAGCTCTACTAAGATAATAAGTTACCTTCAATAAGAAATCTAAGGAATGCCAATGACAGAAACATATTTTTCCTAAATAAAACTGAAGGTGTCATAAATTCAGAGAGAAAATTGTTCAGTAATAAAATACTCTTTGAATGGCCAATTCCCATAATAATAACAAAAACGGTGATGATATGTACACTTAGTGCAGATTTATTTTTGCCTTTCATCTAATGATTTCAAAGAGATTAGCAACCACTGCTGAGTTCATCGTTAGTACTAAACCCAACTCTTCTATCTCCTTTTGGAAAAAAAAACAACAGAAAAAAATTGGCACTAACACTTCAACATCCCACGGGGAAGAAGTTCTGGAAACAAAGTATGCTCACCCCCACATAAGCATCAAGCAGCAAATTAAAGACAGTTTAATTTATTCAGAAAAGTAAGTTGGGACTCACAAGAATCAAATCAATGCCCACAAAGTGAAACTCCCTAAATAAAGAAATGCAAGTTTATTTCTTGCAGGTGGGCATGAAAAACTCTTTAATGCACCTCTGGGTATTCTTGTTGGGCTTTCTCTCTGTCTCAGATACCTAAGGTGCAGAGTACATTCTGGAAAGGCTTGCTTCGTATTCAAAGAGAGGATGGCTTCCTCCTGTTTGAAAAACAGAAAGGAAGGTAAAGATTTCATATCCACCGCATAATATATAAAGACAATAACCTGAATCAAATGATGATCTCCAAGCCCTTTGATGCACCCCGAAGAGCCGAAGAGCCATATTCAAATGAAGGGAAAGGTTATGAATGAAAGGATTCAATTGTTTGCAAAAATAGAGTGAGGCTCTGCCAGAGATGGAGAGGATCTGGAGCAGACCTGATGCCTCATTATACAGAAATCTGATACTTCGAACACTTGCCTGGCGGTCTCTATCTTCAAAGGACCTTACCGATATTGAGGAGTTCTTCACCTCCTTTCCTCTCATCAACTCCCAAAATAGCTCCTCTTTAAAGAAAAGTTGGTGTGACTTTTTTGAAGACTTTATTCTCATTATGATATCATTCTAGGATATAGCGATCAGTATCTCTTTCCTTTTAATGTTTTGTGATGTTTCCTTTGGCTCATTTTGAATAGATACTGTATATTCTAAAACTGTAGAAAACTGTTCCTTAAGAACATACACACACATACGGGTACATCAGAGCATCTCTGTGGAGGTATGATTATAATAACAGAATATAGAAGTATTAGCATAGGACAAAGAGTAGAGACAGCTTCCTGAAAGCCTCTAAGGCACGTGAGCTGGTTCCTAATGGATAAACACGGATGTGTCACATGCATAAGAGGGAAAGGCATCGGAGGCAGAAGGGAGCTGCGTGGACAATGGCCCGGGACATGAATGGTCATCGATGGCCAAGACATAAGGCATAATGCAGTGACCTAGAGCCCAGACTGGGGGTTTGGGTCAAATTAATTGGAGTAAGTCTGGAAAAGTGGCTTGTTCAAGGCTGCACAGCTAGGAAGTGGCATAGCAGGCTGTCTGGCTCTGAGCCCATACTCGATCTAACTTACCATGCCTGCTCCTCCTTATACAAAGAATAAGATTGATACAAGGACATTGCTGACTGGATGATACAGACACGTAAATTCACAATTAAAACACAGGCAACAGGCACCTTCTATGTGCCAGTAACTATACGGGGCAAGAAAATTGAAAACAAATTAAGCTCCTGTCTTTTAATGAAGTCCAAGGAATTTGGTTAAGGAGAGAACAGCAATTATAACATATGCAACTGCTAAAACACAGGTCTGCCCAGAATGGCAGGAAGCATAGGGAAGACTGGCTGTAGACAGTCAGAGTGGGTGCCTCAGAGGACTTGAATGGAGACCAAAGGGCTCACATTCCATTGGTAGGTGCCATTGGTATTGCACAGGATCATGGTCATTGCTAGAATGTATTAAGCACCTACAGTGTGCCAGGCACTATTCTAAACCTTTCCCCTATATTAGCTCATTTAATCCTCACAACAGTCTCCTCCCACTCCCCACCCCACCCCCATGCTATAAACAAAGACACAAACACGAAGAGGTGAAGGATGTTGCCCCAAATTATACAACATGTTAGAGGCAGAACTACAATTTGAATCCAAGCTTCTGGGCACCAGAACCCAAGTACTTCATGACTGCGATATACTTTCTTACTATAGAGAAAGGGGCCCAGGAGTCTGCTGAAGTCAGGGAAGGCTTCCAAGAAGAGGTAACACGTGGAACCATTCCAAAAAGTTCTCTGAGCGTTCAACCATTGAGCAAGGGGATGCCGAGAATGTCAGGCCGAGGGTGTATGAGCCAAGGTATGCGGGATGAGAGACAAGCGTTTTTGAGGAAAAGCATTTACTCTTGTTAGCTAGATGGTGAGGCAGGGGTTGGGGGTTGGTGGGCACCACTACAGGGGTTGGCAGCGAGTACATTTTAGGCTGCATTTGTTGGTTTCCAAGAAAGAGGAGCTTATACAAATAGGCCAAGTTAAAGGATATGAAGTCATCCATGGACATCCAAGGACAAGAAACTAATCACAGCCAAGACCCATGTGGAGGCTGTTCCCTCTTCCGTGGGCAGCTCTGCCTCAGCCTCAGCTTTGACTCTGTTCCCTGAGTCACATAGAACAGCGGAGGTGGCCTGGATTGGGATAATGGCATTGGGATTGGAGAGCACGAGCCGAAAAGGACAGCTGTGACATGAACGGGAGGGAGCAGTGGAGGTGACTACTGGGTTCCTAGCTTGCGTGCACTGCACAGACAGGAACCAAGGAAGGAGGAGCAGGTTGGAGGGTGTTATGGATTGAACTGTGAGCCCCTCAAGTTCATATGTCGAAGCCCCAATGCCCAGTGTAGCTGTATTTGGAGATGGGGTCTTTAAGGAGGTAATTCCATTAAATGAGCTCATAAGGGTGGGGCCCCAATCCAATAGGGCTGGTGTCCTTATGAGAAGAGGAAGAAACACCAGATCTCTCTCTCTCTCTCTGTCTCTCTCTCCATACACACACACAAGCACAGAGAAGAGCAGAAAAGGCAGCTATCCACAAGCCAGGAAGAGAGGTCTCACTGGGACCTGAGAGCACCTTGATCTTGGACTTCCAGCTTCCAGAACTGTGAGAAAACAAATTTCTCTTGTTTAAGCCACCCAGTTTGTGGTATCTCGTTATGGCAGCCCAAGGTGACTCCTACAGAAGGGAAGATTATCAATCCATACTTGGATGAAGACAATAGATGGATTTAAAGCAAATCATGAGCTGGAATCCTCAGTGGAAGTGGAGGGCGAGGGAGAACATGGCTGAGGAGGAAGGGATGTCTTCTAGGTTTCAATCTTGGATGGAGGGTGAACCGTGGCATTGTTAGGATTTCCTGGTTAGAAGCAACGGGTGTTAACTGTAGGGATGGAGGGGGACTATAATGAAAGTGGAACCTCCTCGAAATCAAGGTCAGGATTCTAGGAGAGTTGTGACCCCCTGGGGGAAGGTGAGTCTGGATGCAGAGCAGTGCCCTGGTCCCCACCCCGAGGCCTCTCCATAGGAACAAGACCCAGGAGCAGCACTGGGCTGACTCAGTGGCCTTGCTGCCCTTTCTTCTCATTGTTGGTTGACTTAACACTTGTCATAGTTCCAAGAAAGAGAGGCTGTTGGGCTCAAGAGTTCAATTCAGGCTCCTAGTTAGCCTGGGCATCGGTTGTCCAAGCACCTAGCCTTCATCTGTCAGGGCTGGCAGTCGTATGTTGGAATACTCGGCAAGTCTGTCTGTGAGCAAGGCAGCATCCCTTAGAAGGGTCTCAGATGTGCCAGGCAGTGTGATGGAAACATCTAGAATGGAGAGGGGGTGGTAGCAAGATCATTATTGTGGCTTTAGGCTTGCTAGGCACATTTGGAAAATAGGCACATATCATTTTAGTGTAGTGTTTTCAACAAAGGAAGTCATGCTCTACATTAAGATTCTTTACTCATTTAATAAAATACCTTGGAGATCATTCCATTCCCTTCCATTCCTACAAATTCCATTATTCTTTCTATCTACAGCTAGTATTCTGTTGAATACATGAGACATAATTTATTTCTTCACCATAGACCTCTAGAGTTAGGTTGTATCCAATGATGCCTTGTTACAAACAACACTTCCAGAACAGTCTTGTACATTTTCCTTTGTGTCCAGCCTAGACTCCTCGGAAAGAATTGCTGGTTTGAAGGGGATGTGCATTTTGCAGGCTGAGGGATACTGCCAAAATGTCCTCTAAAAACATTGTACCAATTTTTACCTCTAGCAGCAGAGGATGTGTTTGCTTATTTCTCCATATGCAAACAAAATTGTTCTTAAACTATTTTGAGTCATAGACCCCTTTAGATTCTACTGAAAGCTATGAAATCTTGTTCTAGAAAAACAATACAAATGTGTGTACAGAACGTATATGTATGTGTATATAAATCCCTGAGCCAGACAGTCTCTCTAGGAATTATGATGAGAGCAGACACATGTACACATACGTATATGAGTGCGTGCATATGTACACATTTGTATGCATGAACACATACAGAACATTTTACATACAATTTCTGTGGATTTACAGACCATCTGAAGACCACCCACAAGCTCTAAGACTTTATACTAAGGAGCCCTGAATAGACATTTATGAAGGGGTCTCCCAGTCTAGGACAGTCGGTTTCAAGACTAGCAGCACATTCAGATCTCCTGGAGAGCTTTGAAAAACCGTCATGCCCGGGCCACTTCCCAAACCAACTCAGTTAGATTCTCTAGGCATCACTATTTCCCCCCCAAGTTTTCTAGGTAATTCTAACATGCATTCTGTGGCAAGAACCACTGCAATCTAGGAAAGGCCTGTGGAAAGATAAAAAGAAGGAATTTGAAGACAAAACCAGGGAGTGTTAGAAGGGGCTTTCTGGAGCCTCAGACCTAGCTGCAGGAACTTTTGTTTTTAATGCAGGTGGGGGTGTGGGATTGATACACACTTTTCTTTGAGAAAATGCTCAGCTACTCCCAAGGAGAGAGAATGAACACCCATGTGACCTAAGTTAAACACTTTTTAAACTTTGCTATATTTGCTGTATCTATTTCTGCGGAGGAGGGTGAGGGGCGTCTTAAGTTATGCAGCGGGGTTCGTATTTTGCAAAAGCCTTCCCGCTCATCCCGCCCCTCCCCCCCCACCCCCCACCCCCGTCCCCTTCCATGGTGATTCTAAGGTGTAGCCAATGTTGCAAGTCACTTGCAATGGGAAGTCTCTCAATGAGAAGAAGCCCCAAAGACTAAAAGTGGAAGGAAGAAAACAAATGCAACCTCAAGAGCTTGCAGCTCAACCAAAGGGCAGCTCATGCTCCCGGGGTGATGGCTCTGACCAAAGGGCCTGCCTGCAAGGGTTGAGAGCAGTGACAGTGTGCTTCAAGCTGAAATGGTGAGAGGCTTCCAGAGAAGTAGCATAAGGAGCTGGGTCTTAAAGGATGAAGACAATTGAGATCAGCAGAGGCAGGGAGAGGAGGAATTTCCCAGTTGGAAAGGAAGATGGTAGTTAGGTCTGGTTCAATGCTCCTAACAGCACTCCTATGATAGGCTCAGCCATGGGAGTCATATTAAAGATTCCTGCTCCCTGTCCTGCTGAATTGACTCAGGAAGGCTCACCATGCTGCAGGCCCTCAACCATAGGGCCTGTCTGTCTATCTACCTCGTCCCATGCCAGTGGTTCTCAGAGTGGGCTCTGGAATCAGCAGCAGCAGCGTCCCTTGGGAGCTTGCTCATTCTCGGGCCTCCCCCAGGACGTGCTGCATCAGACACACTGGGGTAGGCCTCGCTCTCTATCTTAGGCCCTCCAGGGGATTCAGATGCACACTCAAGTTCAAGGATCCAGGTCTTGAGGACTGACAGCCATGTCTGTATCTTCTTCTCCAGCACTGCTCTCTCTGAGCCTTCCCCACAGAGGGCTGGAGTCACCCCAGGGAGACATAAGGGAGAATGCTGGGAAATCAGACTGAATTAAGATTTGGGGAGTTTGGGACTCGCAGCTAAAATAAGAAGGGAGCCATGATAACTTTTAGATCAGGGAAGAAAAAGTATAACATGATGTAGGGGACTACATAATAGAATTTTAAGAATACTGGTGGACCCCCAACCCCCCCTAAAATGGTAGGCAGAATTGGTTGTGAAGGTCATCTTCTGAGAAAGAGGTTTCATAACTTTCATTCAACTTTCAAATGAATTTATGGCCCCAAAATGATTTAGTTGCCATTGCTAGAGAGGAAATTATTTTTTGATTGCTAAATTATACTAGCTTTTGAGGTAGCATTGCTCAAAATGTGGTCAGATTCATATTAGAATTGTCAGATCTGTGTGTTAAAAATGTACTCTTTTTTTTTTTGAAAGACAGAGAGAGAGAGAAAACGTGCTCAGGAGAGAGGCAGAGAGAGAGAGAGAGAGAGAGAGAGAGAGAACCTTAAGCAGGCTCCATGACCAGCATGGAGCCCTACCTGGGGCTTGATCTCATAATTATGAGATCATGACCTGAGCCAAAATCAAGAGTCAGATGCTTCACCGACTGAGCCACCCAGGCGCCCCTAGAAATGTATTCTTGAGCTATACGCTAGACCTACGAAATCAGAATCTCTGGAGTTGGCACCCAAGAATCTGCATTTTTAAAGAAGCTCCCTAAGTGATTCAGGTTGATTCTGATGCACTCTCAGAGGTACATGTACTGCCTCAGGCTTTATATCTAAAAGCCAATAACTTTAGGAAAACAAAGCTAATAGTGAATTTAGAAAGTACTAAAGCGTCTAAAGCATGGTGCTAATGCATAAAAAGCCTTACAATACCGCCAAATGGCTCAGAATTGTGAACAGTAGCCAGAGCAAAGATTTTCTTGGGCATTTCAGTGATCATTTAAAGTTGTACTCTTATGTTAAATACAGAGGGGACTGAAGACCTGAAGCGAGTTTCATCCTCAAACTCTTGACAGTTCAACTTAACTTCCCAGAGTTGAATGGAGACTAAATTAGTGTCCTTTTCTATGGCAGATAGAAACAAGATAACTACAAGAAAAGCAGAAGGAAAACTATTGCCCTCATGAAGGTCCTCACTGAAGGTTCACCCCTCCCTGGAGTCAAAGCAGGTGTGGTTCTAGAGAGAATCTTCTGCCCTTCCTGCCCCTTAGCATGTGTTTGGCAGTATTTGCAAAAATCTACTGGTTACATATTTTGAATTATGGATTTTGAAATATGTAGTACTTTACCAGTAAGCCAATGAGATTGAATTCATGGAAATACCCTCGAATGGAAAGAATGCTTTTTTCCTGGACACTGGAAATAGAATAGAAGGACCTGGTGACTGTTAAGAAAGTGTAGTGCTCCAGAGCCTGACCCTCATTAGCTATGTGATTGTTGGGCAAGTTATTTAAGCCCTCTGGGTTTCTACTCATCTGGAAAATAAGAACAATCTTCACATATATTCATGAGAACAACTTGAGAGTGTTAACACAAAAGACCAGATCCGCAGCAAGCATTCACCAAATGTTAAGAAAGAAATATGGTGCGTATGTATTTTTCCAGCATCCCGTACTTTCTGAATCTTCTCCAATGAAGACTTACTGCTTTTATAATCTGAAAAGAATGATAAACCACAGCTTTTTTTTCCTTTTTTCTTTTTTTTTTTTTTTAAGGGAACGAACCATAAAGAGAAAAGAAACAGTAAAACAGATGCAATCACGGTCAGAGGAGTCTGCTTTTATTTGGGGGGTAATGACAACATGTGACCCTGGGGGCATCCTAATCAAAGTACAGACAGTAGGAAGAGTAAACTTGAAGAATTATGAGTTCTATACCCTATCTACCATGTCTTGGCTTTGCAAACTTAGATCCCAAAATAGAGCTGTTAGATCACAAGGTTTCCTGCTTTCCCGCCCCTTCTCCAAGGCTGTTCTCTTCCATCAGGTGCAAAGCCTGGATCTCCAGCATCAAATTAAAGAAATAGAACAAACCCATCCCAGGGCTTCTTTAAATATTCAGATAAACCCATGTGCCCCTATCACTTAAATTAAGCTTTCCTAAGAAAAAGTAAGTCAATTAGTTCAAAATGTGGGTTAGTGCTTCTGGGTATTTAAAAGGGGATTTTTTTTTTTTTTAGTTCATTTAGAAACATAGCCACAGGGCAGATATATACCCACTCCTCAGCACGTCCTATGAATTGCCATAACATATCTAGATACGAATTTCTGACATCTAGAGCTTCAAAATCCAGTCCTTAAACTTTCTCAAAGCTGTGGAGAGATTAAAATATAAACTTGAAATTTTATTTTGCTTTGCCCTTTTATTTATAAGCCGTATCTTCACTGTCATTATCCCCACTCACCCAAGGGTGCTTCACATTACTATAGAATATTTATTGAGAAGACACAAGTTTACCCTAATTGGACTTCTTCCTTCCTTCAACAAATAATGACTCTCTAAACTCTGTAAACAAAAGTAGTCTCCAAGACATTATGAAATGTTGTTCTCGGGTGAACTTTGTGACAGGTGCTGAAGAATTCATTTATCTAATTGGTCCAGGTGCTGTAAACCAAACTTTACCAAAATGTAAGTAAAATTACATATTTCCAAAGAAGATGAATTTCCAGAAGGTGTTTCTGGGTCATAGAACATGAACATTTTCATGGCTTTCGAGAAAATGCCTAATTGCTTTCTTAAAAGGCTACCTTAAATGATATTGACAATTAAAAAATAAGACAATAACATTTTCATGCCAACATTTGAGTATAAAGTGGTTTTTTACATTTTTGTTGTTTGTTTTGCTTTGAGTTTACTGAGTGGGCTACTTTTTTGAAATGTAGCAAGTAGTTTTAGGAAAATTTTATGTTCTGAGACAACTGTAAATAGGTCCTCCATTATTTAAAATATATGTATTTGTGACATGACTGTAACACATATCTTCATATCCCTTTCTACCTTAATTAGTAATGACACAGAAATATATTTTATTAATAAGAGGACTTTAACGTCCACTTCAATCACACATATCCTTTATTTTTTCTTTAAAAATTTTTTTAAATGTTTACTTATTTTTGAGAGAGACAGAGACAGAGCATGTGCAGAAGAGGGGCAGAGAGAGGGAGACACAGAATCCAAAGCAGGCCCCTGGCTCTGAGCTGTCATCACAGAGCCTGACTCAGGGTTTGACTTAGATGCAACCCACAAACCAGGAAATCATGACTTGATCCGAAGTCAACTGACTGAGCCACCCAGGCGCCCTTCTCACATATCCTTTAAACAAATATGGCTAGAAGATAAGAAACAACTATCATTAATTTTATGTTTAACTTAGACGGGATTCACTTTTGATATCTTTATTAACCAGGTGAAGTTTCATTATCACATTATTGTAACGAAGAGATAGCACACTTTTAAGCTCCACAAAAGTTTACTTATGGAAAACTACAGTCCCCACATACATTACTTGTTTTAAAAACAGCCTAGGGACTGGGAGGTGATTATTAGGTAGAAAGATCAAGAATTACAGTCACCAGGTGGCAATTAGAAACTAAAAATTCTACTCCTGTCAATCACCGTGTTAAGTTCACTCTGACCTGTTTTTTGACAAAGCATCAAAGATAAAAATAGGCAGTACCCTCCTTGTCCCCAGGAGATTTATGCAGAACAGCCCAGGATTTCAAGAGAAAACACTTCATCCTAGTCTGGTTGGGTTTTGGGGCATTCTTTCTGCCTCTAAAATTCCTGACTGTCATTTCTTCTAAGACACAGATGGTTTCCTCCTTCTAATAGCCCAGGAAAACAGTGCTGGTGTTTTAGGTACCAAGTGACAACGATGTTTCCTAGGGCATCTCTGCTCTGCTCACAATCCAAGCTTAGGACTCCACGTCAGCACTCTTCTGGCTTTGCAAAATTTGATTCCCAAACCAAATGACACACAGCAGTGTTTTAATGGTAGGAAATTGTTCCCCTGAAGACTTCTTTTCCTTCATTCTTTGGTTCCTAGAGGCTGTATGTGGTCACGTGGCTAAGGTGTGAGCTACGAAGCCAAGCTTTCCTGCCCTACAGAGTTCTGGGAGATGCTGGGCAAGTGGCCTAGGCTTTGTGAGCCTCTGGCCTTGCTTTTCTTTCTTATAATCAAACCTGGAAAATAGAGCCTGAACAAATAAGAACTAACAGTTGAATGTTTACTAAAGTTCCAGACAGTGTATTATGTGCTTTACTCATTTTAACTCATTTAATTCTTGGCAATAATCCTATGCAGTAGGGGCTATTAACTATCATCCAGATCATAAAATAATGAAAGAACCAATATACTTTAAAAAAAAGGCAACTAGATGGGGCACCTGGCTGGCTCAGTGGGTAGAGCACAAGACTCCTGATGTCAGGGTTAAGTCCGAGCCCCACCCACGTTAGGTGTGGAGATTATGTAACAAAGTAAAATCTTCCAAAATAATTTAAAAAATTTTAAAGGCAACTGGGAAGGCCAAACTGGGATTCAAGCCCACGTAGTCCTCTTTCAAAGATGAAGTTTTAACCACTCTGCACCACAACCTTTTGTTGAGGTTAGATTTCACCCCATGTATAAATATTTGTGTGTTTACGGAGTGTGTTTACTATGTGCCGGCCACTCTGCTAAAATATGCTAAGGAACTGTATTGACAATGAACTGGAGATGCAGTGATAAATAAGACCTAGTTTCGGCTCTTGTGGAGTTATTTTTCTTTTCTATCACTTTGTAGAGTTAGAGTTCACGGGTTCGAGTTTCATCTGAGTTCAAAACATACTGCTCAAGGTGATCTTCAAGTGAATCCAACAGAATTTAACAGTGAATTTTTGAAACAAAGATATATCAGAATGGCTTCCATTTGAATTACTATTTAAACTCCATAGTATTTTATGAATTTTTTAAGGAAGCAAATCAAGAAAGCATGACTTGAAAGTGATGAACGAAATGATTTTTCTGGTCTCTCCTCCCAAGAGCCCACAAAACTTCTTGAGTTTATCAATTTAAATCCTCCCCAACCCACCTCTTTTAATACATTTATGCCTCCATCCCTCACTCTACTTCTGCAATAACTTCCTACAGTATGTTTGTACCAGAGAGTAAATTATGGCAGGGAAATATTAAACCAGAGCAGCCTTCACACTTATTTTAAGTTGGCAACAATAATGTTTCTTTGCAGTTGCTGTTTCCTCCTGATATTTAATATAGAAATTCAGATCCATGATATTCTAAGGTTTTTGACCATGAAGTTTCTTGCTAAATATAGATTTAACTAGGGGCATCCTGGGTGGCATCCAACTCTTGGTTTTCAACTCAGGTCATGATCTTGATTATCTTCATCACCCACTCTGTGGGTTCAAGCCCCGCGTCAGGCTCTCTGCTGTCAGCATGGAGCCTGCTTTGGATCCTCTGTCTGCTTCACGCTCTCTCTCTCTCAGAAATAAGTAATCATTTTTTCTAAAGAGAGGAATATTTTTAAAATAAATACAAATAAGTATAGATTTAACTAAGCACAGATCCTCTTCACTCATTCTTTTAATGTAAATGACTGGGGTGCTCACCCTGGTCCAGGCTCCAACCTAAACTACGGAGGTGTTATCCGTGTAGCAGAGGAAATGGGTGGATAAAAAGCAACTACTCAAGTGATATAACAGATGCAGCTCAGTAGGTTGGAAGCAGAAAGGAGGAAGAATGGAATATGTGTCTATATGGTATATAACCTTTCATCAAGTGTGACCAGGAAATGCGAGGAGGTGGGTTGTAAAATGAGAGGGAGGCATTTGAAGTTTTTCCTTCCAAAATAACCAGGTCACCACTTTCAAGTAATCTAAGAAATCGAGTGGCACAAATATATAGATGGTACTTTTTAATGACTATGCAAGAGAAAATGTGGAGAGCATCTTGTTGATGATAGAAACATATTAGCGTAGCTTTTAGAGTAATGAGTTCTGACAGTTAAATAATTGCCATAAATGTTTCATACAGTACTGGGATCATTTGACATAAAGACGCTATGCATTCTGCACAAGAAACATAGAAATCATCCCAATACAGGGGCTATCCAGTTATAATTGGTGGTTGAGTTCAATGGATTTCATGCTAAGGCGGAATCTAAGAGGAATCCCAACTGGGCTGACAGGCAGGAGACCGACCCCTTTGCCTCTTTATCAAAATAATAACAAAGCCTTTTTGATCTCTCAATTTTGTATTGAGCGTACAGAGGGTGCCACAGGATGTTTGCAAGCAATCATTTACTAAACCTGGAGGTGAACTCCTTTATAAACTCAACTATAGTTTTGTGTTACTGGGTTTTCAAAATTAAGCGACTTATTTTTCGGGTGGCGGTGGGAAGGGTTTTTCTGGAAGTTCTTTCCGATAAACGCTGTAGATTCTAACCTGAAAAGGTCTTTTCAGTATTTGATGAAGGATCATTAATGGGCAAAGAATTTTAGTAGGTTTTCAGGAGCCGGTGCCACGAAGCAGATTCACAGTTGCCAGAAAATCAGGCCAAGGAAGACTTTCCAAGGTGCGTTTTTCATACCTAATGTTTGCGAGGGTCCTGCTCGTTGTTTGCAAACTGCTCAGGCAGCATCTGAAACTGTTGT
This sequence comes from Hyaena hyaena, assembly GCF_003009895.1. Lineage (NCBI taxonomy): Eukaryota > Metazoa > Chordata > Mammalia > Carnivora > Hyaenidae > Hyaena > Hyaena hyaena. The sequence continues at coordinate 887,488 of NW_024080646.1, forward strand.
TCTGCTAAGTCCGTTAAAAATTTATTTGCACTTGGGGTTTTTTTTGGTTCTGCTATTGCCCACCACCCCCCTCTCCCCTCTGGCTTTTGCTGGTAGAGACCTGCCCTGGGGGGTATTTTGTCCTGGGAGCACAAAACTATTTTCTTTTCTGGAAATAAGTTGACGTCAACTGGGAGCTGTTTTTGGTTGCTTTGTTTCCCGGAGCGTCCAACCCAGCACACCGCCTCCGGCAAACTGCGAGCAATTCAAAGCAGCTCGCCCAACTGGGAGGGAGCTGGGGGCCGGGGAGCAGAGGGGGGATCGCCTGCCAAAGTGGGGAGACCTGGGGAACTGCTCTGCTCCGGGATTGGAACGTGGGCCAGCGTCCCCAGGCCGCTCCGGACCTCAGCCCCTCGGCGCACTGTGCTCACCGGGAGGGCCACGGGAGGGCAGCCCCTAGTAGGTAACTGGCTGGGTGCCCACCTGAGTTTTCACCACTAATGAAATTTCCCTGCCCGATTGCTCCAGCGGCCGGAAAACCTGGGAGCATCCCGCGACAAAGGGCCAGCCGTCCGGAAGTAGTCCTATGCGACTGGTGTGTGCGCGGGTCGCATGTGCAGCTAACTTAGCTGCCTGCCTATTGCCCTGAGCTCCGGGAAACAAACAAACGCCTTCCTACACATTTCCCGAGACACAGTGCATTTTGGACAAAGCCGGCAGCACCTCGGGGATGATTCCCGAGGAGCGCAACCACCGAACTCCTCACCTCCCCGGACGGTTCTCTGCGGATAGCAGGACGCACGGAAGCGTGTGTCGTGTGTGTGTGTGTGTGTGTGTGTGTGTGTGTGTGTGTGTGTGTGCGCCTGAGGAGCGGGAGAGGTCCCGGGAGGCACGGACTTGCTCCAACTTGTTCACACCTGGCGCAGTTTCCCCAACGCTCTTCGGCGTCCAGGGCCGAGGAAACACGCGGAGGGCGAGCACAGATTGCTGGACAAGACCGAGTCAAATCCCACCTAGACGCCCACGCGGCCCGGAGACCCAGCGTCCCTCCCTTCCTTTTTCTTTCCTTTAAAAAAAAATTACAAATTGACGGACGGGTTTCCACTGATGCGTAAAGTTATAAGCTGTCCAGAAAGGGAGACGGGGGAGTCGGCGAGGGGGGGAACGGGCAACTGACAAGTCTACAGCCCCAGTGCCCAGAACTTGGTTGGACTCGAGGGCAAATCCGAGGACGTCCTGGAGTGGTTAGCAAGGCTGCCTCACGGCAGGGTCTGCGCGCCCGGGGTCGCGGCGCTGGGGCCCGTCGCCGTTGGTTCTCCTTGGCCCCTGGGGCTGGGAGCGGGCGGAGCGCCAGGGGACACTTGGGCTGCCCGGGGAGGAGAAAATTAGGATGCCGTGCGAGCTCGAGGTGGAATGGGTTGTGCCGCCAAAGAAAACAACCGAGGTCTCCCGCAGCTCTGGGGGCGCTGCCCCAGGGCCGCGAGTGCGGGAGGCGGGCCGCGAGGACGCGCCCGGAGTCTGGGCGCGCTGGGGGCGGGCGTTCGGCTGGAAGTGGGACAGTGTCTCCTATGGGAAAGCGGGACCCGGCGAGCTCTTTGGCCGCCTTTCCAGTTTCGGAGGTATCCGCCCCCGTGCGCCGGAGGCAGCGCAGCCCCGAGGGCGAAAGAATGGCGGTTGGCAAACTTGGAACGAGAGCGCGCTCGGGATCCGAGTTGCCAGAATTGTGGCGGCGGGGGCGGCCGAGACCCAAGTTCACTTTTCCCGCCCGCCCGCTGACGGGCCTTAGGGATCGGCAGTGCTCTAGCTCCGACCAGGTGGAGAGCCTCGCCAGAGGGAGTTGTGGCAGTGCGCTCCGAGGGCGGGAGGGCGGCGGCCTAAGCGGTGGGGAGGGGTCCCTGGGGTCCGGAGCGCCTCTCCCCGAGTCTCCCCTCCCACCCGCCCCTCCCAGTCTTTCTTTCTCGCTCCTTCCCCAGGCTGGCGGGACCGGTGCAGACTTGCCCTAGACCTACGGGGAGCGCCCCAGGTCTTTAATGACAGCTTAAAAGAGGCTGTTGGAAAAGTGGAAAGGGATGAGGCTGACGTGGGGCGGGTTTCGCTCCTTTGCAAGAGACGGAAAGGGAGCTGGGAGCCGTGCGGCTGGCCCCAGGCCCCCGCGCCTAGCCGCCAGCTAGTAGGTGGGGGAGTCGCCGCCGCCAGCCCCATCCCGCTCCCAAGCCTCGCCCGCTGCGCCCTGGCCGCGGGCGCAGAGAGGGTGCGGGGCCTCGCCGTGCCTCCTCCACCCTGCTCATTAACCTGCCTGCTCCGCTCCGGGCGGCCCCAGACACGGGCTTCTCCGAGCAGCACCCGCGGCCCGCCCGGCGCTGCCGCCTCCCCGAACCCCCGGCTCCGGGGGGCGATGAGGGGGCGGTGGAAGGGGCACTGCTCCTCGGGCATTACTTAGAGAAGCGAGACCGCCCCGCCCTCCCGCCGGCCCTCCCTCTCTCCCGCCCGGGCCCGCGCGCCACTCCGCCAGAGGGTAAGTTGGGAGTGTTTCACCCCCACCGACAGCTCTCCCTCCCCTTTCTTCCCCTCCCTTCAAAGTTTTCTTAGGAGTAGGGAGCGGGGTGGGGGAGGCGGAGGGTCCAGCCAGCCTCCGTCCTTACCCTCTCCCTCTCTAACTTACCCCCGCCTCCCCTCCCCTCCATCCCCTGCGCGCCGCTGCCCCTCCGGAGTAGCGCTCCGAACTGACAATTGGAGCGCGGCTCCTTTAAGAGCCCGGCTTTGCCTCCCGGTAGCTGAAGGTCATTAAACACAAAAGCTCTCAGCGCTGCGGTCCAATATAGCGCATGCGCCCTGCCCGAGGACTGGCAGAGAGACGGCAATATGGCGAGAATGCCTGGCAGCGGGGACTGTAACACCAGCGCGGGCGGCAGCGCCGGCGCCGCCGCCGCCGCCGCCGCCGAGAACAATGGGGAGCGGGGCGAGGGCGAGCGCGGAGCTGGGGGCCACGGCCGCCCGCACTACTGCAGCGCGGGCGAGGAGGAGGAGGAGGAGGACGACGACGACGAGATCCAGGAGGTGCAGATAACGGGGGACGAGGAGGACGGAGGCGGGGGGCTGGAGGAGGACGAGGAGGAGGAGGAGGAGGAGGAAGAGATGGGGCTGGACTGGGACGAGCCCCTGGAGCCCGAGGACTCGGCCGGGGAGGAGTTAGAGCCCGAGCCGGTCCATATGATCAATATGGACCAGAGCGCCGCGCTGGAGCCCGAGGCGCCGCCGCGGCTGCTGGCGCCCCGGGCCCGCGGCGGGCCGCCGGGGGACAGCGCCGAGCTGGACCCCGACGTGCTGCAGCGCCCCGAGCGGGCCCGGCTGAGCGAGAACACCCGGCTGGCCACCCGCTACGCCGTGCGCATCTTCCGGGAGTACCTGAGCGAGAAGGCGCAGAGCCCGGACTTCGAGACCATGGACAAGGGGGCGCTGTGCCGCGTGCTGCGCTCCTTCTACGCAGAGGCCCGCTCCAAGAGCGGCCAGCTCTACAGCAAGTCGTCGCTCATCAGCATCCGCAGCTCCCTCAACCGCTACCTCAACGAGCCCCCGTACTGCCGCACGCTCGACCTCACCAAGGACCCCGAGCTGCGCAGCGCCAACCTGACGCTGGCCGCGGTCATCCGCAAGCTCGAGGAGCAGGGCGCCGGGCCCGTGGTGCAGAAGCAAGCCATCACGCGGGCCGACCTGCGCAAGCTCTACACCTCCAGCGTCTTCAGCACCAACACGCCCTTCGGGCTGCTCAACAAGGTCTGGTTCGAGACTTGCATGTACTTCTGCACGCGCGGCCGCGAGAACCAGCGCGAGCTGGAGGAGGACTCCTTTGGGCTGGCCATGGATGAGGACGGCCGCAAGTTCGTCTACTTTAAGTCCCTCGGGCCTTACCATAAGTCGCGCTCGTCGTCGTGGAGCAAGAAGCGTGCCGAGAGCAGCGACGAGGAGAACTTGCCGCGCATGTACGAGACGGGCACCGAGTTCTGCCCCTACGCCAGCTTCGTCAAGTACCTGTCGAAGCGCAACCCGCTCTGCAAGGCGTTCTTCCAGCGGCCCCGGGACCACTGCAGCGAGGGCGATGTGACCTGGTACGAGAACAAAGCCATCGGCAAGAACTTGCTGGGCACCAGGATGCAGATGCTCTCGAAGGCGGCCAAGCTCTCCAAGACCTATACCAACCACTGCATTGGCGCCGTCTCCATCGCCACGCTCAACAGCATCGCGGGCATCGGCACCAAACTGGGCTCGCCCGCCCCGCAGGGCTGCTACGCGGAGGTTCTAAACGGGGCGGCTCGCCACCACTCCCCCCACCCCCCCACCCATCCCTCCCACCACCACCGCCCCCAGCCGCCCTTGCTGGGGAACACCTATATCCTCCCCAAAGACAGCCAGGTCGGGCCCGACGTGAAATCCGAGGCTGCGCCCAAGCGCGCACTGTACGAGTCGGTGTTCGGGTCTGGGGATATCTGCGGCCCCTCTTCCCCCAAAAGACTTTGTATCCGCCCCTCGGAGCCTGTGGATGCGGTGGTGGTGGTTTCCGTGAAACACGACCCCCTGCCTCTTCTTCCAGAAGCCAATGGGCACAGAAGCACCAATTCTCCCACAGTAGTTTCACCTGCTATTATTTCCCCCACCCAGGTAACCAAACTCTATGCATGAAATGTTTCTCTGGGACCATTTCGGGACTAACTCGTGCTAATGCAGATCTGGGGCCGGGGCGGGGAGCAGTTTTTAAAAGTACCAAATATACTGAATCAGATTTGATTTGATTTGATTTCACCCTTAACTCTTGGTGCTTTTCAGGAAAGTTTACACCTAACCTTAAAAGAGCTTAAGCCAAGGTCCCTAACATCCAGTGCTGCGCTGTAAGACTAAAACTTCAAAGTTTACAGAACAAAAGGGTTGGAGGCAGCCTGACTGACGATTCCCTGAATGCATGAGTTTTATAAGGCACAGTGCTGGAATGCTGCGCATGTAAAGGAGGTAGTTACTTAAAATATATTTGAATAAAGTAACCATTACAGTATTCTTGCGTATTTGCTATAGCTTACAAAGATTTTTTTAAAAAGTTATATATTAAGAAAAAGAAAATGTGCCAAGCCCACTTCCTGTAAGTGGGTGGGGAGTGGAGAGATTGGCAATCCAGTGCCAGTTTATACTGTAACAGGTAGCAGAACGTAAAGTGATGTTTGGGGTTCACTTTCCGTAAACTAAAGTGACTGTTAGTAGAGGGAAGGGGTGTCAGCACTACCAGCCAGGCCCCCTGCCCGGTGGTGCCTTGCACCATGGCACCAAACGTGCTATCTCTCCAGAGCCCCATGGGGAGGACAGGTAACACCTAAGAATATAGAAATTTAATGAAGACAAATGGCACGGTAGAGTGGCAGGGACACCCAAAGTTAAGAAGTTGTAGCCCAGAAGCTGAGCCCGCTTGGGCAAGTCAGTTTACCTCTCTGGGCTTAAGAGTCCCCATCAAGGATTAAGGAACTGTTTCAATACAAAAATTAGTTAATTCTAAGCAGTACCAAATTCTGGGTTGAGACTGAGGGCTTAAATGGATGTTTATTATTATTTTTCCTAGAGGAATCTATTTGTATTGTTAAAATTGTATTGATCGTTTGGCTACTCTTCCTCTAGGACCAGAGACAAGAGGTCTTTGGGGACTAGGCGCTATTCTACTGAAGGCTGGAGGTTTTACTACTCTGACCTCCGTGCCATCAACAGAAGTAGGAATTTCGACTGTAAGTCTGGAGGTGTAGTGCAGGCCTTCGAAGGAACAGATGTCTGGGCCCTCTGTGCTTTCTCCAAAGTGGAAATTCCAGTTCTGGACAGTCTGACCCTTTCAAAGGTTTACCAGCTAATCAGCAAGCCTCAAGGCCAACAGAGAAAGGGGCTGTGAATGATAATATAAACAGCAAAGTTCTCTAAAACACACAAGACCCGCAGGCTATGCGTATTTCTGTACTTGTGCGTGCGTGGTACATTTCCGACAGACCAGGAGGTGGTTTTTATGGAGTTGTAAGGGCAGAGAGGAGACTTCTTCGTTGGAGAATTTGGGTTTGCTTTTTCTTTGAAAGCAAAAATAAATGCTCACATTCTTCTGATGAAGTAAGACCCTTAAAATGTCCTGGTTTAGAGGAGTGCCTGATTAATTAAGAGTTAAAAGCCTGAGAAAGTTTATTAGAGTATATATCTGCTTGGAATAATAATGAAACCATTGGTCTGCTGGCATCTGTCGGCTGCTTTCTTGACATCAGTGTCATATAGAATCGAGTTAAGATTCACAAAAGATGGAGGAGGGAATTGTTCCCGTCGGTTTTGTTTTGGTCTAAGGAATGCAATTGCTCTGTCACAGCCTTGTCTTAACTGAGTGAGATAAATCAGTTCTATAAACCTGAATACTGATTCATTTATTTTTCTTGAGTTACTGTCAGGTAAATATAGATGAAAGTTAAAAAAAGATTTTTGAGTATCCATATGTTGGCTAGATTGTTATTATGCAAACATTATTATAGTTGAGTTCCTTGTAGTTAAAACACTACAAAAAGTTGTTCTTTTTGCACGGATTTAACAGCCAGCTTTTCACGTATGTTAAAGTAAGTTTTTTTTTTTTTTTAACCAGCATTATGAAGTTTAAGAGAACTCTAGTGATTCCTGTAGAACTCACTGTATGAGGTCTCAGCCCTCTAAGAACAAAACAAATGTTGAGTTTGTGTAGAAAGGTGATACTAAACTTTTTCTTCTTGTATTTGTTAAAGTCACTGTACCATTGAGATCCGGGGCATTTCCTGAGGATTGATGACCGGCTGGGGTTACTGGCCCAAGGTACTGCTTCAGGCAGTCAGTTCCTCTTGCTGGTCATTAATCTTCAGGAAATGCTGTTGTGTGCCTTGAGCTTCAGTCATTATTACTTAAGTATAAACACAGGCTATATCTAACCTTAATATTGGCCAGACTCCTCAAGTGGCATTGAACAGAACTCCACCGTTGACCATATTCTTCTAGACTTCTTGATGACACTCACACCCTGATGCTTTGATGCTCTTCTAACATTGCAAGTTTCGCAACAGATGAAGAGCCTATTGCTTTAAATGCATTTACTCTTTTTACCTCTTGAGAGTGTTAAGTGGGTCGTTTATGGGACTGGTTGAAAAATGAATGCATTCAAGGATTAACAATTACGGAATTTGTGATTTTTACTCACGTGAAGTTCCTGGCTTTTGTTGGTTTGGTGGGGGATGGGCAAGGGTTATGGTAGCATTGTGATGGTTGCTTTAAGAAGTTCCCTGTAATTCTCTGGAATGGCTGTGATAAAAGCAAAGGGTAGTTTCCAGTCTCCCTCCCTTCCCCCCCCAGCTGTTGTGGTCTCAGACGATCCAGTTACTGGTGCAGCTTCTCAGCGCCCATGGAGGTCACATGGCACCTTTTAAGAGATTTAGTTTAGCACAGCCCATCCTATGTTTTCATAGCTGTTCTCTTTTCATGAAAATACAGCATTTTTCCTGCCTCAGAGAACAGTTCTTCTGCTTAGATGGATCATAGAGATTTGTAACTTTACTCTTTATTATTTGCACACAACGAATATGGTAAATGTCAAAGTTTTGTTGCTAAAGCTTTTATATAAAAGATTGTGCCTCTCTCCAGCACCAAAGATGTGAGCATTAGCTCCCTAAAATGTAGACTCAGACACCTTCATGAGCTTTTGACAAAGGTGTCTTCAGGTGCACGTGTTTGGCTTTAACCCAGATTATTTCCAGAAATACTTTTCAGGAATTCTCCAAGTAGGAAATAAGAGTAGTGGAAAGAGACTGGAGTTGGTGGTGCGTGTCCCCTGTGTCTGTTTCATTGCCTTCATGGGGGCCAGAGTCAGACCTGACAGTTTCCCAGCTGAAAATGAGAGCAGCCTCTCTGTAGGAAACCGTACTGCTGTTCCTGACCTTGCCTTTGAGAAGTCAAAGGCACTGGGAAACCAGTTTTCATTCAGGTGCTTAGTGTGGGAAGGGAGAAGGGATATTGAGTCAGTCTGCTTAATAGACAAAACCAACAACATGCATTTTATGCATTAATGAGATAATCGCCAGTCTTATTTTTAATTTGGGAGGGCTACTCTCTTTCTTAAAGAGAGAATCAATCTGACTTCTATAAACATGGAGGAGTTGTGGATTTAACAGCCAGAGCAACTGTAACATGACTTCTTTGTAATGGTTATCTGGAGCTGTTAGGATTAACTGCCTCGTTTAAATCAGGATATTTTCCTGATATTTAATGTTAGCTTGTGGCTACCTGCCTTTTTGCTATTGCAGGAATAGTTGCTCCCCGTTCAGATTGGTGGAAAAACTGTCAGTAACATTAAGGGTGTAACCTTTTTTGTTCATTTTAGGAAACAGTTATTGAGCACCTACTATTTTGGCTTTTGTACCAGGCATCTTTATAAGTTAATCCATTTTCCGCTTGGCAAGTAGTTGCATTGGCAAGATTTTGGCCTCATGAAGTATTAAAACCAGATCAAAATAAGGAAAATTAAAAGGTGATATGCTTAATGGTTTGCAGCAGTCATTTTGGGAAACAAATCTGTATTCTTAACTCTTGCGTCTTATTAGTGTTGTCATTATGCAAGTGAATTGTTCTAAATGCTATAAACCCACATATATGTCCGCTCACTGTCTATTAAATCTGATCCAGGAAACAGGGAAAGAAGTGCTTGCTGCCGAACGAGAAAGTGGGTCCCCCATTCATTTAAAACTTAAATCCTTGTATCACCTTGATTTTAAAATCTATCTCCCCAAACAAATGTTACCTAACAGGCCACCCTCTTGTCACTGCAAGTAAGAGCCCCTTCTTGTAATAGGACTGCTCTTTGTATGTGAGACTATTGAAATCAGGCTCCGCCTTAGCCCAGGCCAGTCAAAACTCCAATTATTTAATAAAAAGTTAAGTCTCAAGTTACCTTTTGGTGTCTTCGCTGCCATTTCAAACGCAGCATTGGTACGGGAATTGTGATGTTGTCCCCTGTGTTGAAAATCTTGGGAACAAACCTATAAGCTGGCAATCTGTGGGTCTGTCATACCCTAGACCTTTATTTCTACTTCTCTTGATTGATGCCTAACTGCATTAAACTAGTTAGTCAGGGTTCCTTTTTAAAGACTTCTGTGGAGAATTTAGATAGGGGTGAAGGTAGAGGAAATTAGTTGGTCCAAATAGGTGTGTCAGTTGACCTTGATAAACTAACATGAGAGAAAATGCAGCTTTCAGATTTGAAACATTGCATGGGCAAACTTTTTTTAGTCACCACTGGTGGTGTTCCAAAGACCCCGAATTCAGTTCAACCATTGCTGATGGAGAGCCTCCTCCTCTCTGCGAAGTGCTGCCCCCACGAGCAAGATTTGGCCCTTGCCCTCAGTCCTCCATGGTGCTTTCCAGACAGTGGGCCGGCTAGTGGACTTCAAGCTGGAGTGATTGTCTGCTTGATACATGGACATCTCCGTGGAAACAGAGGAACTTTAAAATTTTTAGGTTCAGTAAAATTTTGGGCTGTAGACTTTAGGTTTTCAGATTTGTAAAAGTTTCTCTTTGCCTGCTATTTCTAAAGAGAGGATGGGCTGTGAATGGTGTTGAGTCTTTAGTACAGGGAATGAGCATAGTCTAGAAATAGAGTATTTAAGCTGGTTGAGATCCCTCATCACAGCAAGGGCTAGATTTCATAACACCCATAGCTTTGAACTAGACAGCAGACCACAGTGTATCCACTGAACCACAGGAGACCAAACCTAATTAGACATGTTTTAGGTTTTCAGTAATTCTCCCTTCCTCTGGTCCACTTCCTTTACAGTCAGACTTCCTTTCAGCTTATAGTGTAACAACCTGACAGAGTCCTTTCTTTCTCCTTAAAAAAGATATATTTAGGGGCGCCTGGGTGGCTTAGTCGGTTAAGCGTCCGACTTTCGCTTGGGTCATGATCTCGCGGTTCTTGGGTTCGAGCCCCGCGTCGGGCTCTGTGCTGACTGCCAGCTCAGAGCCTGGAGCCTGTTTCAGTCTGTGACTCCCTCTCTCTCTGACCCTCCCCTGCTCACGCTTTCTCTCTGTCTCTCTCCTAGAAATAAATAAAAATAAAACATTTAAAAAAAAAAAGATATATGGGACAGCAAACTTTTATAAGCTGCTGATTTTTTTTTTTTTTAAATTCAGATCCTATCCTAAACCCGGTCCATGTCTGGGATAACCGAATTTTCAAGAACAACAAAGTGGGAGATCTCTTACCGGACTGTAAACGGTCCAGAGCATCTGAACTTTCATCGGGAGTTTTTGTCACAGCACTTTGCTCCACTTTGGGAACCCCAGTGGGAGCTTCCTTCTTCTGGAGACCCAATGCCTTCTGAGATTTGTGATTCCCGTTTAGTGGCCGCAAACAGTGGCACCCCTGCTGGCTGTAGGCAGTGAGTTTGGCCGTGTTATATTTCATATGTGGGGGCAGGGGGGAGGCAGGGAAGTCCTAAAGCATAGTCCTCATACTGGGGGAACAGTGTGAAGATGGCAGAGGGCTCCCATGTGTTGTTTGAGTCCATGTGTATAACCCTGGAAAGCTGAGGGAATTGGGGAGACCTTGAAGGAGAGGATTGGGAGCCTGCCAAAACGGTGGTTCGGTTATTCCTACACCGCCGGTTCTGGGCCTCCCACCCCTCCCCCCAGCCCGCCCCAAGGTAGACTTTTGAAAATCCCCTTTATCTTGCAAACTTTTCCTGGGAGGACCCAGCTTCATTCACACCTTAAATTATTGCTTTCCCCTGATCTGCTGGCAGTGAACCCTGGCAGATGGGGCATTTTGATCTGGTCTAGGAGGAAGGAGGTACCTGCTACCTAAAAGGGCTGACAGATTTAAGAGAGCATTAGGTTGTAGGCTTCTAGGAAAACAGGAGAGGAATTCAGAAAGGAATGCTCTAGGATGGCAGAGATAAATGGCGCTTCCTTTGTGAGTAATATGGTCACCAAATTAGAATGTCAGGATTAGTCTGGAAGCTTTTAATCATTATTTTCTAGTTTTACTCCGTGTCTCCAGTGCAGGTTAACCCAGCTCAGTCAGGTGCCTCACCATTCATTCCCGATCTTTCCTCTCAATGCAAGGAAAAGGGAACTATTATTTACAGCACCCATCCCTTTTGGGTGCTTTCTGCCACACGCCAGACACCAAGTTAGTAGATACACTATAGATATGTATGTATATTAACGTGGTACTTGTAATACATCCCCCCATATAGAGAGCAAGGTCATGGATCAGTACATTAATACAGATACAGCTATACACATAATCTGTGTGTAAACTTGATACATGAGAAAAGTGTCCACTTTGTTATTGTAGTCTGAGAGAAAAGTGTTTAAGGCACGTTTCTTGAGCTTGTGGATTAGTTACGATACTTGAACTTGCTATGTTTTTTGCCATGTGGTTTGAAGGGCTGTAACTTAGAAATGAGAAGCGCGTTAGCATTCCCAGCCTCCTGGCCATTCTAGGTCAGTGATTGGATCCGATCCAGGCAGGAATGATGAGGGGCGTGCTCTGGCCATGCACGTCTCATTCTGTTGGGCTGAAGTCTGTGGAGACCAAGGGGGCTCCCTGTTAGCAGGGTTTCGATGTCAGCTGTCATATCCTCTGACTGATTTTGTAGATATGAAGTGGAGTGTAATTAATGACTAACACGTACCAGGGGCTTTATAGTGGTCTTCAAACTGGCAGTAGACCAACCCAGGGAGTTATTTTCATTTTACGAAGGAGGACACTAAGGTCTAACTAACCTTAGTTGACCAATTTGGTTAAGGTTTAATAACTGATAAGTAACTATGCCTGGATCTGGACCCAGGCCTGTTTGATTCAAGAATCTCTGCTTTTAAAATAGTTTTTTAAGTGAGTGAGTTAATTAATTTATTTTATCTTGAGAGAGAGTGTGTGAGCAGGGGAGGGGCAGAGAGAAAGAGAGAGAGTGAGGGAGAGAGAGAATCCCAAGGAAGCTCCGTATTGTCAGCGCAGAGCCTGACGCGGGGCTTGACCTCACAAACCGTGAGATTATGACCTGAGCCGAAATCAAGAGTCACATTAACTGACTGAGCCACCTAGGTGACCCCAAGTCTCTGCTTTAAATCCATAGTCTGCTGATTCCAAAATTCTTACCAACTGTTCAAATAGAAAAATCCAGCCAATGAAAAGAAGGTAATATAACATTGGATTCTTATCACCACCTTAGGTGCTTTCCTAGGGCAACTTAAGAAGAGAGAACTTGTTACAGTCAAGCAGAAATAAATTAATTAAAAGCAGAGAGCACAACATAATATTTCCAGTGAGTTCATGCTTCTGTTTTGTTGTGTGGGGGTCCCCCGGCCATCAGTAGATCCTGGGGACTGTAACAGCCTCTTCTGAGAAGCCCTGTCACATAGCGGGTAAGAAGAGATGCCAGTGCCAGGTCCCCCAGACCAGATGTCCGCTCTGCTCCGAGTCCCCCTGCGTTCCAGTTTCCTCCTTGGTGGGGGGGGGGGGGGATGGTGGTCACACCCACCTGGCAGGGTCACCAGTATTGGGTGAATTACTGTATGAGAAGTACCTAAAGCCTGAGCACTCAAGGAACATTTACTGTCGTTTTATTACCTTAGCACAGAATCTCTTCTAGTTGAAAAACCGCTGATCTCTATGTTAAAGTCCCAGCCTTCAGCTTTCTCTTGTAAATAGTTTGTCCGGGTGCTGTGTGTGGGGTCTCTGCTGTTTCCAGCCAGTAGCAGTTCCTCTGTTCTCCTAGTAGATAGGAAGTCCCCAGGTGGCCTCTTGCACACCTGACTGGCTCAGTCAGAGGACCCTGTGCGACTCTTGATCTTGAGGTTGTAAGTTCGAGCCCCATGTGGAATGTAGAGATTACTTAAGTACATAAAATCTAAAAAAAAAAAAAAAAAAAAAAAAAAAGAGCCATCACATCCACGGGGATGCTTTACCCCTAAAGCCTCCTTTTCTCTCTTCTGCTTTTCTATAAGGTTGCATTTGCTATGGTCCCAGGCAGGATTGATCTCTATACCCTGTAGGTTTATTCTACAGACTGCCCCCATTTCTCTTTACAAAAGACGTGGAAATTGTCAAGTGCTAAACAGGGTAGCAGAAAGCTCTCCAGTGGGCATAACTCATGCCCAGACCCCATCAGATTTGCAAAAGTTGGCTTAGAATGAGATCAACACCGTTTTACAAGAGATTAAATTGTATCAAAATGGTTTGGGATTCTGGGAGTGGTTGTAATACTGGCATTCTTAATGGCATTTGGAGGGTCATTATAGCAATAACTTCCAGTGTTCCAGAGGCAGGGCCTCTATTTGGCTAGTTCCTGTGTTACGGTATTTGCATTTCCTTAACGCGTAAGTGGAGTGCAATTTTCTAAAACTTGACTTCCATCTTGGAGATTCTGTAAATTAATAGACATTCCACTTGAGGTGTACAAGTATATGTTTTGAGCAGACTGCAAAACCAGAGTAATTGGTGGTTTGATGCAGTATTGCTGACCAGTTAACGACCTCTTGTGATTTAAGTTTGACAAAGTGCTCTTATAAAATAGAAATGATTGATATGATGATGCAGGGATGCATTACCCCTAATTTAGTTTGCCCTTCAATTATTCACAGTGTTCAGCCACCATAGTCCTTATAGGGATAAGTTTGTGGGCTTGTAGAATTATATTAACTCTGTTAATTCATACATAAAATTAATCTATTAATTTTATTAAGCCAGCTCATACGAAATGTTGGCTTCTGTTTTATGACATTTTCTGACAAAACTAAATACATTTTAGATTTTTTCTTCTATAGTGAACAAACATCTCATTGTTTTTTACTCCAGAAAAAAAAAAAGACTTTCACGATGTTTATTTTGCAGTGGATTGAGGTAGCAGTTTAAAATCATACTGCTGTAGAAGCACGCAGAACCAAATAAAAATATAACAAGACTATTACAAAACTGATTAAGGTAGCTTCACTTTCCTTTCCTTACTCAGTGTTCATTCACATGTTAGTTTTTTATAATTAGCAATAGGATTTTCATAATACTGGTGATTTCACTGTTTTCTCGATCGTTTTGTAAGGAGAAAGAGAAGTGATCAAGTTCCATGTAGGTTTTTTCCACTTCCCCTCCCTCCCTTCCTTCCTTCCTTCCTTCCTTCCTTCCTTCCTTCCTTCCTTCCTTCCTTCCTTCCTTCCTTATGAAAACGATCATGGGTTCACAGATCCTCTCCCCTCATTTAACTACCATCTCTCTTTTTTTTTTTTAATGTTTTTTATTTATTTCTGAGAGAGAGAGACAGCGTGAGCAGGGGAGGGTCAGAGAGAGAGGGAGACACAGAATCTGAACTAGGCTCCAGGCTCTGAGCTAGCTGTCAGCACAGAGCCCGACGCGGGGCTTGAACCCACAAACCACGAGGTATGACCTGAGCCAAAGTCGGACGCTCAACTGACTGAGCCACCCAGGTGCCCCAAACTACCATCTCAAGTGATATGGTTTAGAATCATCTCCTGGGATATGAGTGATGGTCTAAGAAGAGAAAAATCGGGGCGAGGGAGAATGCTATGCAGAAAAACTCAAAATCAGATTTATTTATAAAAGCATTTATTGAGCACTTACTGTTTGCAAGGTGGGAATTTGGAGGTAAGGAATAACTTAGAAACAGTTAAGAAGACACCGGAGGACTAGAGAGGCAATACCTAGGTAAAGTCAAAAGGAGGACTAGTTGGCAAGGAAAAGGGTCTTGCCTCATTTAATGACTATTCACAGGTAAACCCTGGAGAGTAATAGTGTTTCTTACCGTCTAAGAAATGGCACTAAAGGTAGCCTAACCAAACCGAAATCCTGAACATTTAAATCTTAAAAATGTATAAGGAGAATATGAAAACTTGGAAAAAATAAAATCTTGTCAAAATGTAAGCCTTTTCTTTGCTGTCACATTGAGACCTCTTGAGGATGCCTTTAGTGCCTGGCTAAATTTTAGATGTCCCAGCACGAAGGAAAGGGGCCACGTTTTGCCACACATCAGCCCCTCCAAGTGTTCACCCCATTGCTAAGCCATGTATCTTAACATTGAGGATTCCAGCAGCAGCCCAAAGAAATTGAGAACTGATAACTTTGTCACAGTTTACTTTTGATTACAACTTTTGCAGCCTGGCTTCTTTGGTGCCGGGTGTTCTATCTTCCGCATCTTGGGGACTATGGGACCACACTGTAAATCGTGTCATAGTAAGGCATGTGTGAATTGTGTTTTGCTGTTTGCGAAGGGCTCTTGTATGCGACTTCCTTCTTAGGAAGCTATATAAGGCGCTTTCTAGCGTGAAGTGGTACAGGGTTAGGTAGATGGTGGGGACACAGGTAAAGGCCATGTGTTTGGAGGCCTTACTCGTAGTCTCGTGGAGGAGACAGACAAGGAGCGTGAAGAATGAACCCCGACTGTGGGGTATGTCCTGTGATTCTCTGTGCACACAAGCAAGCTGACCGGAGAGGATAGGAATGGTTGTTGTACCCATTCTGGAAATGAGGGAAACCCTCAGAGCACTTAGGCACTTTCTCAGGTTCACCGCCCTACAGAGGAGCAGAGTTCAAGTTCAGGTTCCAGCTTCAAGTATAGGCCTCTTCTACAGTGGTACTTTTCTAGCTATAATTTTTTTTAATGTTTAGTTTTTTTTTTTTTTTTTGAGAGAGGCAGCCTGAGCAAGGGAGGGGCAGAGAGAGAGAAGGGGAGACACGGAATGTAAAGCAGGCTCCAGGCTCTGAGCTGTCATCACAGAGCCCGACGTGGGGCTCGAACTCACGGACCGTGAGAGCATGACCTGAGGCGAAGTGGGACGCTTAACAGACTGAGCCACCCAGGTCCCGTATAAAATTAAAAGAACTTTAATGTGATTTTGTGCTTTTGGGGTTGCAGGAAAATAACCGGGAACATTCTGGATTAGGGTGACATAGAATGGCTCGGTGATCCAGAAGTCAGCACACAGTCCAGATGACAGTGGCCGAAGGCTGTAGTTGGATTGACTTGTGGATCTTCCGCGGAGCCGTTGGCGCAGCGGTGAGGGCCGGCGGCCGGCAGGTCTGGCACTCACTGGGGGCAGGGCGCGGGGCTCTGTGGCCTCTCTCACTGCTCTCGGCGGAGGCTCACTTGCTCCCCAAGGCCTTCAGTCTTTCCCACTTGACTCAGAGCACTTAATTAAAAGAAAAAGTGAGCCCAGTTCTGATGCAGAGTTATGACTAGTAAAGAGAGCCAATAAAAATGACTATAAAGGGCCTGACAAATAGAAACTGTTTAATAATACGAAGGCGCTTTATGGAGCAAGGGTTTACCTCTTGGCACAGGATGACAGGCGTTGCCGCAGCGGCTTTTCCCTGGCTGCTGCTTTTGGCAGGCGGTTCCTGCCCGGCCGGAACAGGCGAGGGAGCCGGGCTCGGCAGCCCGGGTCACCTGACTTCTTCCTGCAAGAAGATCGCAGGGAAGTGACAGCCCGCTGACATGTGGCCCTTTTGTTGGTGGCAGCAGATAACATGAGGGATAAAGGACACTTAGGTGACCCAGGAGCGAAAAGAAAAACAAGGAAGGGACACGGGGAAAAAAAAGGGAAGGGAAGGGCTAAGGAACCTGCTGTCTTACAGGAAATTGGGGCAGAACTAACGTTCTCTGCCAGTTTGAATCAGACTCACCCAAGAATGGACACAGGTTAGAGTTAGGAGGCTAACAGCGAATGGCCTGGGGAAGGTTGCGTAGTTTCTCAGCTGTCAGCGGGGGATCATGGGAAAGCTGTTGTGAATAGTAAAAGCCCATAATACGTGCTCGATAACTGAGAACTTTGTTTAAAAATTAGAGATTATTATTATTTTTAGTGTTTTATTTATTTCTGAGAGAGAGAGAGAGACAGTGTGAGCAGGGGAGGGTCAGAGAGAGAAGGAGACACGGAATCAGAAACAGGCTCCAGGCTCTGAGCTGTCAGCACAGAGCCCGACGTGGGGCTCGAACCCACAAACTGTGAGATCATGACCTGAGCCGAAGGTGGGTGCCCAACTGACTGAGCTACCCAGGCGCCCCGGGTTAGAGATTATTGACAGGCTAGAGTAAAGGAGAAGGATGGCAGTCATTTACAGCTGATCCTCAAGATTCTCTTATTTTTTAATTTTTTGAAGATTTCATTTTTTAAGTTATTCTCTGTACCCATATTGTGGGGCTCGAACTTACAACCCCAAGATCAAGAGTCACATGTTCTACTGAGTACAGTAAGTGCTCCCTCAATATTCTCTTTTAAAGCTAAGACAGAAGATCCAAAAAAAAAAAAATCACAAGATATTTACAAACACAGGTGAAAGGATGCAAACACGCAAAAAACCACTTGGAGAACCCACATCTGTGCTAAGAATAAAATAATGATCATCAAAAGGCAAGTCATAAAAACTTTAAAGTTCAGAGAGAGATAGGTACTAAATTCCAGGTATCCAGTGTGTAACTCACTAAAATATAAAAATAAAATTAAACTCTCAAGCTTTTATTCTCTTCATTTATATCACGAAGAAGATAATTTAAATACACTTTGTATAAAATGTTTAAAGGATTAATTTTTTACTAACTTTTAAGTAGGTTTTAAACAGAAAAGTTGAAATGAGTTGTAAGTATTGGCAATATGTTTTCTGTATTCAATAGAGTTATCCATCTCATTAAATAGACCATTTGCTCCATTTGATTTTTCCTAATTATAAGCACTGAATTTATAGAAATGGATCTCTTTAAGAGATTTATTTTATTTTTATTTATTTCTTTTTTCTTTTTTTCTTTTTCTTTTTACAAATAGTTTATTGTCAAGTTGGTTTCCATATAACACCCAGTGCTCATCCCCACAAGTGCCCCCCTCCATGCCCATCTCCCCGCTTCCCCCCCCACATCCATCAGTCCTCAGTTTGTTCTCAGCACTCAAGAGTCTCTCATGGTTTGCCTCTTTCCCTCTCCCCCACTATTTCCCCCCTTCTTCTCCCTCACAGTGCTCCGTTAAGTTCCTCCTAATCCTCCTATATGTGCAAATATATGGTATTTGTCCTGAGATTTATTTTATTTTTAGAAAGAGAGTGCTCAGGAGCCAAGGAGAAGGGAAAAGGAAGAGAGAGCATCTTAAGCAGGCTCCACATCCAGCAAGAGTCTGACTCGGGGCTCAATCCCACGACCCAGAGATCATGACCTGAGCTGAAATCAAGAGGCCAGCGTTCAACTGACTGAGCCACCCAGACAGTGCAAAACTGATCTCTTTTTATTTATAATTTTCATTAGATTGTAGTGACACCAGTAAAGCATATTCTAAATTTGTTTGGATAAACAAGAATCATAATTCTATAGAATATATAACTAGGGGGCACCTGGGTGGCTCATTTGGTTGAGCGTCTGACTCTTGATTTTGGCTCAGGTCATGATCTCACAGTTTGTGAGTTCAAGCCCCACATCAGGCTCTGCACTGACAGTACGGAGCCTGCTCGGGACTCTTTCCCACTCTCTGCGTTCCCTGCTCCTGCTCTTTCTCTCTCTTTCAAAATAAATAAATAAGCTTAAATATTTTTTTAAATGCTGCGTTAAACACTTTTTAAAAAAGAATATATAACTAGGATCTTTTAAACTTTTGGCATTAAAAATAATATATATGACCGGATGATAAATTGTAGAGTTTTTTTTAATAGTTTAAAAAACATCCTCATGGCTGCTTGAAAACCAGAAAATATCTCCTCCAGATGCAATAAAGAATATGAAACTCTGGCATCGTATTACATAGAACAGTGGCACTCTTTGTGTTAAAGTGCTAATTTGAGAGGGATTATGTCATTCTCTTAACTCTCTTTTCCTGCTTGACAAATAAAATACTTGCTCAACTGACATAAATCCTGAAATAAGTCACATTTTACTCTGAACTTAGTTTAGACCAACTTGTTTAGGAATGAAGTCAGTACATACTGTCTACATCACAAAGTACGTGTTAGATAATTAGCCCTATCAAGGCTACACTTCTCGTTCCTGAAGAATTTGTCGCCATGATTGATTGAACAGCTAATGTATATGAATAGCATGTTACTGTAAATTCTCAGTGCATATTCTCCCATCTAATCCTCATCATAGTTGGTAGGCTACAGAGATTCACAGCCTGCCCCAGGAAGGATAGGCAGTACGTGGCAAATCCAGGACTGTATTCCAGGCCTCTCACACATCCATTTATTCAGCACTTGTTTATTGAGCACTTAGTATGTGCTGATCACTGACAACCCAGTAAAGAGCAAGACAGAAGGCCGGTCTCATTTCTCATGGACTTGACTTTCAAGTGGGAGTGACCTCAAAACTAACAAAACTATCATGAATATATACTGAAGTGACTGGACAGCTACTCTCTCCTTCTCATGGGCCCCCTGTCCCCGATCAGTTGGGTTCCACCCGTACAGAAGCAGGCCGCACATACAGGGCGCTCATGCGAACCTAATTGCAGGTGAGGCTCTGCATGAACCCAGGGCAGGTGGAGCTGTGACTGGCCGCATCCACTCTTCCAGATAAAGATGCTCACTGTTGGATGAGCCACGTCAGATTTTGAGTTTCCCTAGTGAAATATGAGGGGAAGGACAGTGAACTATAGCACAGATGTTAGCATGGTTCATCTCCTAGGAACTCAGGGTGGAGAACACCTCTGACCACCTCAACCTGTTAGGTAGGATGAGGAAATGGAGGCCCAGGGAGAAACAACAGCAGAATCTGGCCTTGAGTCAGGAATTAGTCCTGATTTATTTATTTATTAAAAGTTTTCATTTCTTTTAAGAGAGAGTGTGAGCGTGAGAGGGGCACAGAGAGAAGGAGACACAGAATCCAAAGCAGGCTTTAGTCTTTGAGCTATCAGTGCAGAGCCGGACGCGGGGCTCGAACCCACAAACCGTGAGATCATGGCCTGAGCTGAAGTCAGACGCCCAACTGACTGAGCCACCCAGACGCCCCAGGCCTGATTTATAGGCTCAGAATCTCTTTCGTGGTCGACAAAGCTCCCTCCCCTCACTTGCTGGGTTGCGTGTAACGTTTATGATGTGATTGCTTCGGACTTTACTCAGTACTGATGCCAGGCCTGGTTCTCTGGTGCCACCCACTGCGGCATGAGCTGCTGGGGCACTGAAGTCTCTCTTCTCCGGCTACACACTCCCCCAGACGGCCTCTCTGAATAGGTCTTTCGGAAAACCTGCTTTTCTCCTCATCCGGCAAAAGAAAGCACCTAAGGTATTCCTGATGGAATCAAAAGAAAATATTAACACAAGTGGGCACTTGCCTGTGAAACCCTCAGTCCATATTTGTGGTGCCAAAGAATCTTGGGATTAGCCCTTGAGAATGAGAGATGAGCCAGCCCAGCTGGTGGTGAAACTAAACCGTGTCCTAACCTTGGGGGGGGGGGGGTGTTAATTCGCCAATGCACCTAAACCAATTTACGAGAAGCCCTAACCTTACTTCCTAATAAGACAGCTTATTGCAGGGACACCTGGTCAGGTGACCTTTGCAATCCTTTCTCCCTCCTCCTGGTGATTGTACCCTTGCAAAAAATATCTACAAATCAAATTTTTACAGATCAGATGTTTGCAAATTAGATCGCAATTTAAATGCATTGAGGGAAATTTGTTTTAGAGCCTTCATTTCTCCTTGATGTGAATTCCAACATCGGGTCGGGCTGTTTAAACATAACTTGGTATAGAGATAGTGCCTGTTGCCATTTCTGTTTTGGGGCTTTATGTTTTAAGGGCGTGTGTATATATCTTTTTTACAATATCCATCCTAATGTGATATATAAGGTCCTGTATCTGATTTAAAGTATTTGCCGTATGGAGTAGCCCTTCAAAAAATAATGGTTGAATATTTTCATGATTTTTTTATTTTACTCTTTAAATATGGTTCATTCCTGGACCATTGCCTCATTTGCTCCCTGCTTTATTCCCAGTGCCTGGTACGGTGGTTGGCACATTTTAGGTATTCAAAAATATTCATAGAAATGAATAAAAATATTTAATGCTAACATTTTAAGGTTAATTGGTAATCTTTGCCCTCTTAGCTTTGAACAGAAAGGATTTCAGTGTCTCACCTTCATTTGAAAAAATGAAAACAAATTCTTTAGCTGTGAAGAAAGTTCCTCCAACAGCACGTTAAAAAACCACCTTTCCTTAAACATTTGTTGCACACCTACTGTGTGCCTCACATTGTGCTCTGAGGATCAGGTGGCTAAGACAGTGTCCCTGAAGATTAAGTCAAGTTCTTTTGCGTATGTTCCAAATTTAATTTGCCATCTTCTATGGATTTCTTAGCACACCATGGGAATCACATACACCCACATGAATCACCAGCCGGACAGCGCTGGCCTCATAGACATGTGGGTCTCGTCGGCAAGGTCGTGCATTGTGGGGACGCGGGAGGGAGAGCTCTAAGATGGACTTTGCCAAGGTCACCAAACCTGGATGTTGGCTTCTTCTGTGGTTTCGGTCTGGACCAGAGTTCTTCACCTCTCCACTGCTGGCCTGCTTGGATTGTCTTTTCTTTCCTTTTTTTCCTTTCCCATCTCCCCTGGTCCCCTCTGCCTCTCCCTGGTTCAACCCCCAAGCCCATAACAGCTAAGAGAACCTCTTTTATGAAGGCACACACTTGATTTCACAGAATCCCCGTCGTCTACTATGGTATTTGCCCACATTATAAAGTTGACAGTGTAAAAGTGAGAATTTCTTATGGAATTCCAACTTCAGGGGGTCTGGGTTACCATTTGGGTTTAGGGAGAAGAGTTCCGTTCACTTTCTTTCTGTGTCTGTCTGGCTAGCTACCTTGGGTTTTTTGGTTATGTACTCTCTTGTTGCTTTCCTAGTGTTAATTCTGTTAATATTAGAATGTGTCATATACTGTGTTAGGAAATAACAACTATTGTCACTAACCCCATTTTACTTTTATGGGTTTTGCTCATAAAAGACCGCTTTTTTGAGTGTTCTCAGCTACAGAAAATAAAATCGGCCCTCTCAAGGTTATTTAATACCATTTGGGAATTTTTATCTGTTCTGACTTTGGGTACAGCTTTCTTGGGTTTTATTCTCTTATAAATTAAAATTTTTTAAATGTTTATTTATTTATTTTGAGAGAGACAGACACCGTGAGCAGGGGAGGGACAGAGAGAGAGGGAGATACAGAATCAGAAGCGGGCTCCAGGCTTTGAGCTAGCTGTCAGTACAGAGCCCAATGCGGGGCTCGAACCCACGAACCATGAGATCATGACCTGAGCCGAAGTCAGGCATTTAACCAACTGAGCCACCCAGGCGCCCCTATTTTCTTTTAAATTTAAAGAATGATCTTAGAGGATCAAGTACAGTTAATAAAAGGATACAAACCTACAAACCTACCTGTCTGTTTTAACTTTTTCTTAGTACTGTTTTTCCACTGGACTGTTACTTTTGGTTCTTCTTTGGGCTTTATTCTTTGTTTTCACTTCAAGAGAGTGGAGAGAGAAGGGAGAAAGGAAGAAGGATTTTGATCTGAGACACAGTAGAGAGGGACGTGCTTTGCAAAGGCCTTGAGGCAGGAAAGAGCATGGAACATTCCGGAATATTCTAGGACTGAAAGGAAATCTGTGGGCTTTGAGCATAGAGAGTGATGGAGAGGGGTGAGAGAGAAAGCTGAAGCATTCTTGGCAAGGCCCTTATTTTGTCTAGGTCATGTTAAAGGTTTCAGACCTCATTTTATGGCCTGGGCAGTTCTGGAAGGGTTTTAAGCAAAGGGGGATAGGGTCCAACTCTTTTTTTTTTTTTTTAAACAAGTTTTCTTCAGTTGAGATGTGGACCATGCATTGCAGACGAGGCAGAACAAGGGTGGACAGAGGTAATGGTGCCTAAGAGCTAAAATAGTAGTAGTGGGGTTGGAGAGAAGCAGTAGATGACTTCATGATATTTAAGAGGTAGAAGCCACAGGACACGGAGACTGAGGGGGGCTGGGGGACAGAAGGAGTTCAGGTAACGGACCAGGCTGACAGTGGTGCTGAATTATTGGAAGAGGGCCCGCCGCCAGAGGAGCCCTGGGGAATAGTGCGAGGTCTGCTTTGGAGCTGTGGAATTTGGGAGGCTCCTGCGACAACCAGGTGGAAATGTTGGATAAGTAGGCAAGTACCAGGCCTGGCAAAAGGTTGGGCTGGAGGGCAAAACGTGGAAGTGGAAGTTCGTCAGTTTATAGATGACAGTTGAAGCCGCTTGGGGTGGATTGTTTTTGCTTCAAAAGAAATCATAGTGGGACAAGAGATGAGAGCCCCACGACACTCAGCAGAGAACGACCTCACCGGGTGCAGTGTATCAGGAGCCAAGGGAGCAGTTGATTTTGCTGGTGTAGCTGAGATTTGGAGTAAGGTGGGGCTCTGGCTTCTCTACAGGGAGGCCATCTTTGCAGAGCAGTTTTACGGGTGGTGAGCAGAAGCCCTGCTGGAGTGAGCTGAGGGCACGGAGAGAGCCCAGGGGAGGAGACAGCCGCTGCTTTCAGGTCGGACTGTCCAGGAGAGGGAGGGAGTAGGAGAGGCAGAGCTGGAGATCTGGGGTGGATTTCGGATTTTGTGTTTTGAAGATGGGAGAGACCCAAACATGTTTACATGCTGATGGGAAGGAGTCCAGAGAGCGAGAGGAATGTCCAGGATCCGGAGGATGGGTGGAGTGACTGCCTTTTGGTTGCTTTAGTGATACTTTCATGTGCTTTTCTAGAATCCCTGACAGAAGAGACTGACTTAGGGTAGACCGCTAGGGAACTGTAGCCTCCCCTCTGGCTCCCCTCCCCAAGCACTTAGAGACGCCTCCTATGCCAGCCAGCACCCCCCCCCCCCCACACACACCACCGCAAGTTCCCTGGGGGGTGTGGATTCCTGGTGAGTAAAGGTTCTCGCTCTCCACTTAAAGGGCAGTCCTCGCTTCCCCGAGTCCCCCCATTTAGGAGGAGAACATGAACATCCTTGATCCTTTGTATTTGAATGGAGTAATTGACAAAGTAGAGGATCGAGTTCAAGATAGAGCCCCATTGCCCCATTTTACTGAAAGGAAAGCTCGATAAAATAGGAACACTGTATGAAAATGTTTCTCAGACCAGGGAGGCACCCTACGGAGTTGCATTCTGTATGACCTCTGTGCTGGGTCTTGAGTTTCTTGGAACTCAGATAGGCTTTCTGTTAGCATCACTTTAACCCATTCTAAGTAGTGCGCATGGATACAGAGAGAAACAACTTTCAGACTCCAGTCTGAGTTGGGCCTGAATAACATAGCTTAAATAGCTCAACGAAAAAGACTTTGGTTTGCTGGCTTTTTCTGGGGTGAAAAGAATTACTATTATTTGCAGCAAGTGTAATTTTTAAACTTATTTTTCTTAATAAATAAACTTTATGAGAGCAGTTTGAGGTTCCTAGCAAAATTAAGCAGAAAATGGCCGTAGACAGCCCTGACCCCAAGGAGCAAGCCTCTGTCACTGTCAGCCCGCTGTTTCCCTGATACATTGTTATAATTGATGACCCTGCATCTCTACCTTCTTAGCACCCAAACTCCATGGTTTACGCTTGTGCTCCTTCTTGGTGTTGCACATTCTATGGGCTTTGGCAAATGTACATGCATCCACCCTGGTAGTATCACACGCAGCAGCCTCACTGCCCTAAAAGTCCTGTGCCGCACCTGTTCATCTCTCCCTCCCCTCAATTTATGCATGTATTTGTTTGCTTGCAGTCATCCTCTTCCGTGCACACGTGAAAAATCTGTTCTTCAGTCTCTCCTTTCTGGAGATCTTGATAGAACCCTAATAATAGCTTTGTTTGGTTTGAGTACTTTTGTACACAACAGAAAAATTCAACCACTGACCTGTAATTTGAACTTTAAAGCAATAAGGCATCTAATTGCAGCTTTTTTTCTTCTCTCTGTAAGTATTCCCTCCTCCGCAGCCCCCTTCCCAAACCCTCTGTAGTTAACATTTCAACGGAAGCTTTTTTTTCTTTCCTACTTAGGGGGAGGGGTGGAGGAGAGGGCAGACCCGCCCTTGACCCTGGCCTCGCGAGTGGCTGCAGGGCAATCAGCTGAGCACGTGTTCTTTGTATTCGTGTTTGGCCCCTCCTGGGCGTTGCTTAGTCGTTTTCTGTTCCTAAAGAGCCCAGAAGGAGAAACTGTGGCTCTTAAAGGTACCGACAACAGTGTTCTCGGGCGGGGACTTGCAAAGAAAGAGGGAGAATAGAGATAAAGGGTTGTTGTTAAAGCATTAGCATATTGGGCTCTGCTGTTTACTCATTGCTACTTTGTACAGAAAACACGTTGCTTTAGAGCCTAGGAAAACTGGCCGTTGTAAATTCTGCTGTCTGAAAGTTGCTGGTATATACAGGGTGCGTTGGATTGGAAATACCAACTCTTCAGCCCCCTGCACATAAGCTTTCCTCGTGCGTCTTGTTCCCCATTTACCACACCTTTATCTTGGTTTCCTGTCCAACGCTCTTCTGGGTATCTTGAGGGAGACAGTAGTAACACAGGCATCCCTTCTCATACTTTACTGTGCATCATGGTCCTGACCTTTTTCTCACTTCGCTAGTATTTATATTACCTGGGATTTTTCTTTCTTTCTTTTTTTAAAAATATTTTACATTTATTTATTTTTGAGAGACAGAGTAAGACAGAGCATGAGTGGGAAGGGGCAGAGAGAGGAGACACAGAATCCATCCAAAGCAGGCTCCGGGGGGGGGGCTAGAATTCATGAACCACAAGATCATGACCTGAGCCAAAGTCAGAGGCTTAATCTACTGAGTCACTCAGGCGTCCCTACCTGGTATTTTTCTGTTGACTGTGTTACACTCATCCCAAGCGACAGTCGCCACGAAATCACTGGTTTGATGTGCTATCTATATTTTCTAATCCTGTACTTACTAAAACACACTTGTAAGTATTTAGAACCTAAATAGTCATCCCGATACCACCTGAAATAATCCTGCATCTCTGAGGTGATGCGTGTCCCGCTGTTTGCGGAACACCTGTGTAGACCACAGTCCCGCAGAGCTGGAAGGAAGCACCCAGATTTCCTGAAACTCAGAGAGGTTTGTTGTACATTCGAAACCCCATTTCCTTCCTTCCTGGGCACCCAGAAATATCAAGGCAGGATTGCTCTCTTGCTGGTCTCTTAGAAGTTGATTATGCATTCTTGCATTCTTGGATCCCCCCGCCCCCCCCCCCCCAGGGAAATGCTGGTAAAGACGGGTCCTCTGCCTGCAGGATTGTGTAACCTGAGGGCCCCCCACCCTGGGGATGGGGGCTTAGAGATAATAATTTGCATATCTCTCACTCTTCCTTAACCCCCCCCAGCAGGTGCTGTGTATGCCTTGCAGTGTGTCTTCCCCAGACTGACAAGGGCCAGGCCCTTCTGGAGTTTACATTCCAGGGAGAATGAATGAGAGGAACAAAAGAGGGAAATAGGTAACAACAAGGAAATATCATATAGTAGTAAGTATTCTACAGAAAATGGAAACACAGGGACCCGACAGGTGATTTGGGGAGAGTGGGGCTGCTTAGATGTGGCATTTAGGAAAAGAAATCTCAGGGCATGAAGGGGCCCGCGCTGGGAAGAACAGTCCAGGCGGAGGGAACAGCTCATACAAAACTTTTGGGAAATACCAAGTCAGTTCAGTTTAACCCTGGGGTGCAAAGAAAAGAATAAGGTGGTCGGTTGGGCAATGGGGAGTTCGGACACATCATCCTTGGCCGTCATATCCCAGAACCGAGCACCGGCGTGAAGCATATCACAGAGCATACCAGACCCAGGGCGTTGTTACAGTTCGGCTGAGGCCTGAAGCAGGTTACTTGGTCGTACTACATCTCATCTGGGAGGCAGCAATAATCCTGACAGCCCTGCTTCCCGAAGGGGCATGTGTACCACACCTAGCACAGTCCTGGGGTGCTGAAGCATCTGCAGTATCTTCCTTCTGCCCCCTAAGGCCTTCCTAGAAGGAGGCCTTACTGGTAGAGAGAGTTCCATTATCAGAAATAAGGCAAATTTAAAAAAATGTTTTGTAATGTTTCTTTATTTTTGAGAGACACAGAGAGAGAGACAGAGCGTGAGCAGGGAAGGGGGCAGAGAGAGAGGGAGACACAGAATCTGAAACAGGCTCCAGGCTCCGAGCTTTCAGCGCAGAACCCAAAGCGGGGCTCAAACTCACCAGCAGTGAGATCATGACCAGAGCCGAAGTTGGACGCTCAACCGACTGAGCCACCCAGGCGCCCGAGTAAAGCAGAATTTTTAAAGTTAGTGTTTGGATGATTCTGCCCTTTGCTGAACTCATCAAAGGAAGGTGCTGGAGACTGGTTAATGGTAATAGATGGGTTTTTTAGGAGAGAGATTTTAGGGAAATGAACCCGTGATATTTAGCATTCTTTCCAGAGAACCTTTTTGGGTGCTGTTTACCCAGGCAGTGAGATCGAGGTGTTGTGTCACGAGAAAAGTGAAAGCTGCAGCTTGAACAAATAATCCTGGAAGGGCATTTGTGGTTTTATGCCTTTAGATTTTTTTCTTTTTCTTTTTCTAAAATGTTTACTTTTGGGGGGCAACTAGGGGAGGGGCAGAGAGAGGGTGGGCAGAGGATCAGGAGCCGGCTCTGGGCTGACAGCAGTGAGCCTGATGCGGGGCTTGAACTCATGAACAGTGAGATTATGACCTGAGCTAAAGTTGGATGCTCAACCAGCTGAGCCACCCAGACACCCCTAGATTGTTTCTAATTTTAAAATGTTTTGTAGTTAATACACACGCATGTTCAAATTTTTAAATAAACCATTGAAAGGGACTTTGCCTCCTATTCCTAACTCCCAGTTCCCATTTTCCTCCCTGGAGACAACCACTGTTACATTTTCTGATGAATTCTTTTGGGTTCAGATGCTTAACATGCATGTTCAAATGCATTGCATGCATACCAAATGAGTTTTGAAAGGCAGAGTTTTCTTAAATGTTTGGGTATATGGTGTCTGTTCCAAGGTTTGGTAAGACTAAGACGGTGTAGAGAGAAGGTGGAATATCGTGGGACTACTGATCCCTGAGCATGAGTGAATTTGGGGACTCACAGCACAAATAAATCATTGCTAAGGGAAAAAATAAAAATCATAAATGCTATTAATTAAGTGGAGCTGGTGCTGTCTATAGAGACAGAATGTTTTGGAAATAAAAAGGCACCTTGAATATTCTTGTTTCGTGTACTCAAGGGCATTCTCTCAGAGTCTTTTCTTCTCTCCGCGACGCCTGAAAGTGATTGGGTTGTTTGTGGGCCCGTCGGTCTCGGCAGCCCTGGTAGGCAGATGCGGCCCCAAGTGAGGGTGGGCACTCGCGGTCCTGAGAGCTGTCCCCCATCAGCAGGCAGGCCCCCTGCTGGGAGGCCGGCAGTTTGTGCAGGTGAGGTCCAGCATCTTGTGTGAGTTGTTCGAGCAGGGTCCTGGGCGCACCTCCTTCCTGCATGGGCAGGCAGGGAACCTGGTGGGCTGGGGACATTTGCATTGGAAGCCCTAGGTCGCAGCTGAGGAGCCCCTGAGCCTGCCCCACCCCAGAGCCACTCCTGAAGCCCCCACATCCTGTTGATTCAGTGTTCCCTGGACCACAGACTGCCGTGCCTTCTCTGCTTGGACCGCTGGTACTGGCTGGGCCCTCTGGTGAGTGTGTCTGGTCCTCGGGACCCAGGAGCACTTCTGAATAGCACCAGCCAGCATTCGATCACCTAAACCTCAACCCTTGCAACACAGATCGCATTTTCCGATTTGCAAGGAGCCGCTGGAAGCTTTTCTCAAATGAGCAGAGAAGAATCCGCAGTCGATTAAAGGAGGCTCTCCACCACTGTTTCTAAACTCAAAACCTGTGTTAAACAGTAGGAGGTTTCACAAAACCGTGCAGAGCTTGCCTTAAGGTTATGATTTTTCTGATTCCATGTCCTTTCACAGATATTTAACCCCTTGCAACAACCCTTTGAGATAGTAACTTTGATTATTATCTGTATTTTATGGATGAAACAGTTGAGTCTTGTGATAGACAGATGCGTGGCAAGTTCAAGTAGAAAGTAAGTCGCTGTGCACAGCTGACTCTCCCCCAAAGTAAGTAAGGAGAAGGAAGCCCCAGGCCTGCAGTAATAGGTGTCTAAAAACTGAGGAACTGATCAGTAGTTCCCACTCAGGTGAGTGTAGGGAACAGCGCCATCACCTTGGAAGCCCAAATGAAAAACCTGTTTCGCTTGGTGTTCCTCAAATTTATTTGATCATTAACTTGCCCCCACCTCGTAGTATTTCTCACAATATTTTAGGAACACGAGTCTCCAACAGTGTCAGGAAAACATGCAATTTCTGAGGAGCTTTAAAAAAACACACACCTCCGTGAGGTTACTCATACTCTTTAAAAGATTTTTCGCTCTAATACAGAGGCTGCAGAAGTTACCCACATGGCTGTCAGCCACTAATGCTGTTTTCAGATTCATGGAGCGGCGGCCGCGGCCCCTGCGGAAAATGCTTAAGATCTACTTTAGACCTCGGCCATTTACTGGCATTGTGACTTGGCCAAATTAGTTAATCTCTATAAACTTCAGTTTCTCTCTCTGAAAATGTGGTTATATTAATTCTCTGTGGTCATGGCAGAGATGAAATGAGATGACTCACGCCAAGCACTTGGTACAGGGTCTGACACACAGTAAGCACTCAGGAGATACATGTATTATTAGTTCACGAACTCCACGCGATCTGCTTTTCAGCACGCTTTGGTGGATTCTGTCTTGGGGATAGATGTCCTCAAGATCTGATTCATGAGAAACTTGAAACTTGGCAAAAGTATTCAGTCCTAATGTAACTGGAGAAAAAAAGAGATGGACCCTATTGTTTTCGTTTCCTAGGGCGACCACTAACGAAGTACCACAAACCAAGTGGTTTAAACAATGGCAATGTATTGTCTCACAGCCCCAGAGGCCAGAAGTCCGAGATCAAGGTGTCAGCTAGTTTGGTTCCTTCTGAGGGCTGTGAGCAAGCATCCGTTCCATGCCTGTCCTTGCTCCTGAATCCTTGCTGGCCATCTTTGACATTCCTTGCCATCACCCTGGCCTCTGCCTCCATGCTCACATAGAATTCTCCCTGTGTGCAAGTTTCTCCTGTTTATATGGACACCGTTTATATTGGGTTAAGGCCCCCTCTACTCCCTTACAACCTCATCCTAACCAGTTATACACATCTTCACCAACAATTCTGTCTCCAAATGAGGTCACATTCTGAGGTACTGGAAGTGAGGACTTCACCCAGTGAGTATTAGGGGATGCCGTTCAACCCACAACAGTGATATAGGAAGTCAAGCCAAATGAGAACATGCAAGAGCAAAGAGACTTGGTTAAACATCCAGTTGTAAAATTTTGTGCTTGTTTTTTTTTCTTGAAACTACTTTTTTTCCCCCCAGTCACTTTTATGGAGATAATTTATATACAACAGAATGAATCAATTTTAAGTGTATAATACAGTGAGTTTTGACAGGTGTGTATACCTATGTATCTACCGCCCCAATCAAGATACAGGTAATTTCCATCATCTTAGAAAGCTTCCTCCTGCCCCTCCCCAGTAATCCCCTCCCCAGTCACCACCCCTGTCCCCAGCTCCGGCCCACAGACAAGTACTGGTTTACTCCCTACCGCTATATATAGATTAGTTGTAACGTATCTTTGCTAACATCTCATATAAGTGAATACATATACTTATTATATAGTATATGTTTTCTTCTGTGCTGCCTCTTTTGTGTCTGCTTTTCTTTTTTTAAGTTTATTTTATTTTTTAAGTTTATTTATTTTGAAACAAATTTGAGAGAGACAGAGACAGCACAAGTGAGGGAGGAGCAGAGAGAGTGGGAGAGAGAGAGAATCCCAAGCAGGCTCTGCACTGCCAGCACAGAGCCCACAGCGGGGCTGGAACTCAACGCAGCCCTGAGATCATGACCTGAGCTGAAACCAAGTCGGATGCCTAACCGACTGAGCCACCCAGAAGCGCCTGTTTGTGTCTGCTTTTCAAGTGAACCATTAGGGGCGCCTGGGTGGCTCAGTCAGTTAAGCATCCGACTTTGGCTCAGGTCATGATCTCATGGTTCGTGGGTTTGAGCCCCGTGTCAGGCTCTGAGCTGACAGCTAGTTCAGAGCCTGGAACCTGCTTCTGATTCTGTGTCTCCTTCTCTCTCTGACCCTCCCCTGCTCATGCTGTCTATCTATCTCAAAAAAATAAATAAAACATTAAAAAAAATTTTAAGTGAACCATTAATCCACAGGAATCTAGTACAGAAGTTTTTAATATAAATCCAGCTCTTAAAATTCTGTAGCTAGATGGAGCACAATTTTGACATATCTTTTTATACTTTTTAAAAAAAGTTTATTCATTGTGAGAGAAAGAGCAACGAGAGAGAGGGAGGAGTGGGGCAGGGCAGAGAGAGAAGGGGACGGAGCAGGCTCTGTGCTGACAGCAGAGAGCTCCATTGTAGAGTTCAAACTCACGAACTGTGAGATTATATAACCTGTGCTGAAGTCAGATGCTCAACCTACTAAGCCATCCAGGTGCCTGATAGATCTTTTAAAAAAAACATTTATTTCCCTACTGTGCTTGTAGCCCAGTATCTAATATCTAATATATTAGATACCTCAGTTTCTTTGGGTATTTAAGTTGATGATTACTTCTACCTGGAAAATGGGTTTCGTTGAGAGAAGGTGAACTTTTGCCAAGCTGAGAGCTTCAGAACACTGGAGTATGCCTGTAAAAATGGTGTTTTTGGTGACATGTTGCAAGGTCATTATAAACTTTAAGTGAGATAGTGCATTTCAAGAGTTGAATGTGACTGGGACCCGGCACACCAGAAGGACCCCCAACATGTTACCTGTCATTGTTGTTATTAGTGGACTCAGAGGCTGTCACAGCTAGAGCCACTGGGTGATAATCCAGGCTTAAGTTCATCACCCTTCCGGGTCCTGGGTGTCCCAGCCTCCTCTAGGGAGAGTGGCCCCGCCCCCTTCCTTCACCCTCCCCCGGCACACCCCCATGACAGTGTAAGCTCTCCTCTGTAAAGAAGGTCCCGCATGAACAAATGTGGGTACTCTCCTGAAGGAGTTCAGCCCCTCATCTTAGGGCAGAAGATTTGACACCGTGGGGCAGCAGGCGTGTGCAGGAACACTCAAACCCAGCTTTCCAGACCCTCAGCCTTCGGGAAAATAAAACAAGGGCAGTGCCAGCCTGACACCGAGATGGTTTCATGTGGTGTCAGAAGTGGGGACCCTTTTACCCATCTCAATGTTCCCAGTGCCAGCCAGGCGGCACTAAATGTTTACAGGCATAAACTGAAAGGTAACCATCTTACAGTTTTGCGTTCGGGACATACCAAAAAGTTTTAGACCTAAAATATGGAAGTGGCTGACACCACCTTTCCAGTAATTACTTTAGTTTTTGGTTGTTTTTGTTCTAACTTGTCATATTTTTCTCATCCCGTATCCTTCAGATCACTTCTGAAATACATGTGAGGTAAGGTCAACTAGCGTCTGTGTTGACCTCCACCTCAAACTAAATCTCCAAATTATCCTCAGATAGATCTTGAAGAAGCAGTCATTTTAGCCTCAGTGGCAATTAAAAAGCAAGAATTATACTTAATAACCTCATCGGGGTACCTGAGGTCTTCTGTTCTGGAATCTTAACAAATGCTGTTCGTCATCAATAATTGAGGTAGGATATTATTTGACTTCCATTTAGTTTTACAAGGTGACACAGGACTCCAGGTCCCCTCGGGGAGGTCTATTAGACAGCGCTATTGCGTTGAAGCCGTGCTTTCCAGCTACTGCTCAGCTGTGGGCCCTGAGCAAGCCTCTTGAGTCTCTCCGGAGCCTCAGTTTCCTCTTTTGGGGAAATAATCACAAACCAGTTCTTTTCTAACCCTTCGTTTGCTTTTCATTATCAAAATATTAATGTGAAAATTCTGTTTTAAAGCTTCTAAGTCAAATACGATCTTGTGTTAAGGGATTAACATTAATTTGGTTAAGTGTATTGTCAGATTTGACATGGAGGACATAGTCATGCTAATTAGGACAGGTACAGTGAATAGGCTCCTGCTAGAGCTGTCTCATTAAGACTGAATTGAATTGATTTTGATGCTTTCTTACAGATTTTTAAATTAAGAGTAACAAATGACAGCAATTGGTTCCGAATGTATAGACTTTTACCTAGAATTGTTCTCGTTCCTCTCCACAATTATTTTTTACATTTCAAATATGCTAATTTCTTGTCACCTCCTATCTTTTTCTTTATTGTCATCCAACTAAATTACATTAATGCAGCTGAATATCGCTTAATATAGCTTGAGAGAGAGAAGTGATAATCACTGCTTAATACCTTTAACATTTTAATTTCCGTATACCAACTATATGAAACAGGACATCAAGTACATTATTAGCAGGTAAAATAATTCCTGTCTTTTTCTTTATTGTCATCCAACTAAATTACATTAATGCAGCTGAATATCGCTTAATATAGCTTGAGAGAGAGAAGTGATAATCACTGCTTAATACCTTTAACATTTTAATTTCAGTATACCAACTATATGAAACAGGACATCAAGTACGTTATTAGCAGGTAAAATAATTCCAGTGATGGGATTTATTTTGAGTCTTAGCTTGTATAAATAGTGGATTAATATTAATACTCGATATTAATACTTCAAGTGGTAATAGGCCAGGAAGGCAAGTGCCATTATTATTGATGTCATCTGATTACCTTTTGTTTAGGGTTTCCCTTAGAAGGCCAGTGCATTTTAAGATGTGAAGATTTAGAACTTACTTTATTTGTTTCAGTAAAAAACACTTTTCCAAGGAATGCTGGACTGACCTAGAAACAAGGAGCTAACATATTCGTGTCAGTCACACACCAGTCTTCTCTGGCTTGTTTGTCGTATTTCAGAACTACAGAAAGGAGTCGCGTGTTCTGGATCGTTTCCACTCACAGCAGGGATCCTTTTAGGCAGTGGCTGTCCAAGCCCATCATCAGACTCAGGACTTTCTGAAGATGTGTGAAAAGCAGTACTTGTGAGATTTAATGTAATCGCCAGGCACATTTTCATTTACCCAATGTCTTCATCAAGACAGACGTTGAACCTCAAGAAATGTGAGAAGACCGTAAAAGCAGGGCAGAAAGGGATTACTGCTTATTCTTGGCGGTCAGCAATCTCCAGAGTTCCTTGATACATATTATGTGTATCAGAGAATGTGTCTTATCTTTGCTGAGTTCCAGTGTCGGCATGTTTGTGCAGTACTGCATACCATGTAGTATAAAGTAAGCTGGGATTTCACAGCAAGTTGACAGCCAGTGGACGGTAGAAAATAAATAAGAATGGTTATATAAACAGCTCATGCGTAGACCTGTATCCTGTGAGTGTCCCTTAGAAATAATCATGAAATCCTTTAAAACTAACAATTGTCATTTGTCACATCTTTAAAACCATCATTAAGAACACTAGCTTACTTTTTTTTTTTTTTTTGCTAATATTCCAGGAACTAGATAAGTGCTTTTCATAACTTTCTACTTTTTATGTAAATTACAGATTTTTTTTCACAATAATCATGAAAAGTGTTAATACAAAAAGATGGAGAAACCAAGGGGTACCTGGGTGGCTCAAGCATTTGACTCTTGATTTTGGCTCAGGTCATGATCTTACTATTTGTGAGTTTGAGCCTTGCGTTGGGCTCTGTGCTGACAGTGGGATTCTCTCTCCCTCTTTCTCTGCCCCTCTCTTGCTCATGTTCACCCGTGAGCACCTTTCTCTCTGTCTCTCTCAAAATAAATAAATATTTTAAAAATGGAGAGACTGAGGCATAGAGGGTTAAATCACACAGCAGGCACATGGTACACTGAGGACTGAAGCCCAGCACACTAGCCCCGGAGCCCACGATACCATCCTGCCTCTGCATACCATTGCTAGAGTAGTAGTAATATTCTTCCAAATAGAATTTATAAAGAGTGGCTGTCAAATTCATAAGATTATACCATAAAATATTTTACCTCACTTACGAACAGTATTACCTTTATTAGAGAATAAATGTCCACCTAAGTTACTCTTGATGTCTCTCATAGTCTCTGTGTTGAAGTGACATGTAGCTGTGTTGGTGCCTTATGTTTGAAGGGTTCTGTCTGTTCCAGCCCCGGCTTACCTTTTTGCTCTGTTCCCTTCTGTTTCTATTCTCTATACAAAGGTGGTTTCTAACACTTTAGATGTTAGAGAGAAGAGAAAGAAATTGGAGAGAAGAGAAAGAAAGAGAAAGAAGAGAAAGAAATCTGTGTGGAGGAAGGTGGAGGATGGAGGGGGCTTTAGTATACCCACCTTTTACATTCTCTTCTGGAATTCACTCTTAACGTTCCTCAGCAAATGTTTATTGAGTGCCTACTGAATGCCACTCTGTAGATGCTAGAATCTGGGATGCAGTGAGCAGAACACCGTTCTCTTCCTCGCCAGCCTGCAGTCTGGTTGATTTCCAGGGGTGATTCTGAGCACATTTCATTTGTGAAAAGCACTTCACCCTGGATGAGACTTGCTGTGGTTTGACTCTTGTTCTGATCGGCCGCCTTCTCGTCATTTTTTTAAACCTTGGCAATACCAGCACGGCTGGCCCTGGCAGCCCCTCGGCAAGCCCTGACCTGCTCAGCTCCTCACGGCGCAGGTGTTTTTCCTGTGAGGTATGACAGCATCGGGCTTCTGTATTGAGAAGAATTATGCGTTCATTTCCACAAAAACATTAGTGTCTAATGTTTCCTTAATTAAAATTTGTGCCTATTATCGCCATGAGATTGTGGGTTTTGTTTATTTTTTATTTGATGGATGGGATGAGTAGGTAACAAATCAGAAAGAACCATGTTTGAGTTGAGGGCCACCTGCCCCAAGGGGGGAAAAAAATCAGTGAGGTCATTTACTGGAAGCTCAGAGCACTCGATTGTAGTGCCTTACAGACTTGCTTTATCATTGTCGGTACTGTTAATTCATTTTCTACTGTGTGCAAAAAATAAAAAAAAAAGCATTTCATTAAGTACAGTAGGGAGTTGATAGGAAAAATAACTGGGTAGTGCTCACTCCCAATTTCATTTTGACTGTGTTTGTAGCGCTTTACTTGATGCCTGTGACTTTCTATTCCACGGGCTAGAACCGTGCATCCATGGGCACGTGTATCAGTGAACTTTCCACCTGGGTGAAGCACCTACCTGGTTTTCTAAAAATTAGGCTTCAGCCCCACAATTTTCAGAAGAGAGCAGTACATAGAGGGATCCTTCCGGTTTGTTATAGAAAAGACCACAGCAGATTGCAGGACCTGGAGAAAACCCTTTACACACTCTTCCCGAATTTCCTTCCCACTTAGAGGGACACGTAAGGCCCTAATATGGAATAAACAAGAGGAAAAACAAGACGGGCAGGTGTTAGAAAGTGACCTCCTGAATAGATAAGTAGATGCGTGGCTGGGAAATGAGGTAAAACCAGTCCAATCCCGTCCACTCCCCCCAACACGCAGGCTTTCCTTCCTGCTCATTCTTCTTGTATCTCCTGTATTTTCCTTTCCATCAATTTCTCTCCCCGTCTGCCTCCCGTACCCCTGTCCCTTTCTTACCTCCTGCCCCTTTTCTGTTCCTTCCCATCTTCTTGTTCCTCCTTGGCCTGACGTCTGTCCGTGTCCTGTGTCCCTAACGCTGACCACTTTTCTTTCCGGACAAAACTGCCTCTGCCCAGCTCGCTCTGCCACCTCCGTGGTTGTCGTGGCATTGCATGCTGTGTCTTGTGGCCAAACAGCCATCTAATAAAATCAAGCTGGGGCTTTTAAGAATACCCAAGGCGTTCGGCTGCCCTTCCTCTTCCCTCTAGCGGAAATGTCCCAGTGCGCCTGCTGCCACAGGCAAATGGAAGGCCTGTTTTCAAAGTCTGATCCAAGTCCTCGTGGCTCAGACACTACCAGATTGCCCCAGAAGGAGACCGCGCATTTGAGGCGGGGGAAGGCAGGCTTAGGTCCCAGACTATTTTGCTTCTAACTTTAAATCAACTCTTTTTTTTTTTTTTTTTTTTTTTTTTACCTTGGGGCAGTTAATGTTGGTATTCCTGCCGCAGCTCCCTTTGCAGAAAACAGTATGGCCCTTACCCTCCTCCCTCTCTGGACCTTTTAGAAGGCTGTGGGTTGTGGTTCATGAGGCCTTTGGGGTTCTAGGCTCTCACAGGTAACTCCTTCGTACGCATGGGGCACTGATGTACACTCCAGGTACGAGTTTTGTTTTTTCCCGACTCAGTTCCCTTTTTGTACTAAACTTTTCTTGCCAGTCAGGTTGATCTTTAAAAAGTTGATTTCTTGTTTTTTTTTTTTTTTTACTCTTGTTGGTGTTTATTTTAAGATACTTCTCCAAGAACACAGATGTCTCCTTTTACAGTGTGAAAATTGTAAAGAATAGCTCATCGCAGTAAAGTAGCAAGGAGGGTGACTGTTTGGCTGCCGTCTTTACTGCTCATTCGCCTTCTTCCTAATCTGTGTTTTCAATGCTATCTTCTCTCCCATCTGCTCCTAAGCAGCAAGTTTCATCAGCCGATGTCCCCTCAGAAATATCCTGAGACACGGCTGCGCTGTGCTCATACCGGGCTTAGTGATTCAACTGTGGGCCCCTTGTCCCCCTAGTTGGCCTCTGGCCGACCCATCCCTGGCCACCTCGCAAGGAGCAGAGCCAGCCAGGGTAGCCCACCGAGTCGCCCCTACTCGTATTCAGTACCCTTCCCCACTGGTAGCTCAAACAGAATGACATAACTAATGACCAAGATGACCCAAACATCCGGAAGAGGATCAGTCTACACGTTCTCAGGATGAAGATGCCACCTGCGGATATCAGCCAGGAGAAGCCAGGAGACCCCTGGTGTGCCTGTCCCCATGCTACGCCACCCTTAGGTTCTGCTGTCTACACGCCCAGACTGCTGCTCTCCATCGCCCCCCATTTTTTTTTTTTTTTTTATCACCCAGGACGTCTTTTTGAAAAGTTAACACTGATTCTGCCTATAAGAGAGTGTTATTTTATTTAAAAGTGTCCATTTTCTATCACTAATCCAGTTTTTTTCTATCCTGGAAGGGGATCTCAAGCTGCTTTCAGACAGTTGTAGTATTTTAGAATGATGCAAGATATAAGTAAATAAACAATAGCCCCGTTAGATGGTACCAAGTAAAGAATCTCTGAAGTAGGCATTCCGTTCATTAAGCACCATATTTTATTGGCTATTTCCTCCTGTTGGTGAAGGCAAATAAAAAGCTGTAATGATTAAAATTTAATCTTAATCAGCCAGAGCAAATGCTGGGACTGTTAAGGAATCTCTCTGTGTTGGTTTCTTTTTTTCTTTTTTTTGTCTTCTTTTCTTTTGCATTCATGCTTCTGGAATGCCTTTCCTTTCGTGACCGGTTCTCCTTGATTTCCAAAAAGATTTGAATTCCAGTTCTGACCTCCTAATATGCTAGCCTCCTTAAGATACTTGAATCTCTACGGCTGATAGTTTTTTAAATTACAGCATAGTAAAAAATCAGGAGTTAAAAAAGCATTCTAGACCATCTGGTCCAACAGTGTATATTATCAATGGTAAAACTGAAGCCAGATGAGGTGGCTCGCCACGGTCCCTGTCGCTCTTCAGCAGCGTGGCTCAGGCTCTCCTTTGTCCCATTCTCCGAAATATGTTAAGAAACGTCTGTCAGTGTCAGTAGAACTACTGCAGTGGCTCCCTTTTTTAAAAAATAACTGGGTTGGGGCAGCCGGGTGGCTCAGTCGGTTGAGTGTCTGGCTCTTGATTTCGGCTCAGGTCATGATCCATGCTGGGCGGGGAGCCTGCTTAAGATTCTCTCTCCCCCTGCCCTTTCTCCCTGCTTGTGCTCTCTGTCTAAAATTTAGATAAATAAATATAAAAAATAATTGGGCCAAAACCTAGTATGATCCTTGTAACATGGAATTACTAAGTATAAGTATGTGTTATTTAGCAGCAATATACTCTGGATTCATAAAGCCAAGTGCATCCCTTGCTGTGCCAAAGGATTGCTCGCCCTCAAAAAGATTTGTTTAAGAGGGTCAGTAAGTCGTTTTCAGAGCATTTAAAGGATGATTGGATTTAAATTCTTTTTATTTATATGGGGATCTCTTCTCTTCACAAACTGCCTGTGCATATGGCTAATTCCCAAAGAAGACTGTCAACTCCCTGAAAAATTCAATTCCACATTGCCCTAGCCTAGCTCCAAATAGAATAGCCAGCCAACATTTTCTAAATGAATGAACAAGCGAGCAGATGAACTTTTTGAAACATCTGTTATGTAAGTTAGAGTAAGCTAGTATATTTTGAACGCTCTGTGTTCTAATTTTTTATTCTTTAATGCACAAAGGTCAAGCAAATGGCCATCTAAGAATTTTAAGAGGAGATTCCCAGGGATGCAGCTAAGGTTAGAAGGAACACAGTTAGCTTTTGACACTGCTAGACAGGGAATTTTTATGACCACATCCAAGAAGTCAGTAAGTCAGGTTTATTGTCTATTTAGAGGCAGGTGTGTCCTGTAGTTAAGATCTAGGACTAGCAGTTAGAAGAGTAAATAAAATGCCAGTTCTCTGTGGTGGGGAAATCCACGCTGTGTGGTGGGGGGAGGAGTCCAGTGCTGGGCCAGCTGCCTCCTGCCTTCTGCATGACTACTGACCATCCTCCTAACCCTCCAGCCAGTTGTGTTCATTTTCAAAACAGACCGAGTGGAGGAACGTGGATGGAGCAAGGTAAATCTGTCCCTTCTCTTGTGAAAGCCAGAAGCATGGATAGCCTAGTAACGGAGAGTGGCAACCTTATCCTGCTACACAGTGGCTAGCGTGTAAAATGTCGCTGTAAATTCATTACTAGATAATTATAGGCTAAGCCACTTGACCCCGCAGTCAACTTCCTTCTTCGTGAAATGGTGATAATACTTAACATTGTGCAGGGGTTTCTGATTTCAGACTAGGAGGCCCTCGGTGAGCGTTAGATACTGTTTCATTGCCAACCTCTGCTGCCATTATGCATCCTCCTTCCAAGAGAGCACGTGCGGGGCACCGACTTCTGGAAATGTGGGAGGTGTGCACGTACAGCTCTTCTCATCTTGCTCTCGCGGCGTTTTGGATCTGGGAACGGACGGAACATGAGGAGGGGCCCGGATGACCAGATAGTTCCCAGGAGTGTGGAAACCATACATTCCTGCTTCATTCTTTCAGGATCAAACTAAATAGACTTCTGTGTCAGCTAAATATGAGCTTACCATGACCGAGGCCCATTTAACTTTTGGTTCCACACGCTTCCTCTCTGGCAAGAAAATAAAGGAAAAGGAAGCATTATCCCAAAATTTCTGTATTTCTTCATTCAGTACTTGGTTTTAAAATGTCAGAAAAAGAAAAAATCCTGATTCTGAAAGTTAAATATAGTAGCATGCCAAGAGTAGGCACTGATTGATTTAATCGTGCATTTTTTTGTTTTAAAAAATTTTAAGAGTCCGAAATGATCTGTAGCATAAGCACAATAGAATAAAAACAAAAATGAAATTTGCCTGGAAAATCATTACGTAGTCCTAGCCCCTCCTGATATTTTGATGTTAATTCCAGAATTTTTTGCGCAACACGTCTTTGAAAAATAGTCTCTCCCTGTGGAACTCGTACAGAACCTGCTTTTCCACTTGAACGCTATGGTTTAAAAATGTATTGTCTTTAAATTAGTAACATTCAGGGGCACCTGATGGCTCATTTCAGAGTTTGACTCTTGATTTCGGCTCAGGTCATGATCTCATGGTTCCCGGGATTGAGCCCCATATTGGGAGCCTGCTTGGGATTCTCTCTCTTCTCCTCTCTGCCCATGTGCGTGCGCGCTCGCTCTCGCTCTCTCTCTCTCTCTCAAAGTAAATAAACATTAAAAAAATAAAAATAGTGACATCCATAGTTGAGCTGTAGTGTGTATTTTTTAAATACTCTGATGTTTTCAATGCATTTAAAAATATCTAAGAAACCTAATTTAAAAAATAATCCAGCTATAATAAGCAAAGCAAAATTCTATCAAAATATTCTCTCTCTTTTTTTAAAATCAAGTCCACTTTCCTTTTCGGGGGAAAAACAAAGCAGAGTAATTTTGGCAAGTAGTTGTTCTTTTCATGGTCCCAGCTCAGTAATTTAATAAGGGAGCTTCTCAGATACATGTTTCATTTGAAAAAGAAAAAAAAAAAACAAAAAGGCACATTGAGGGCACGCAGCACATACCTGGCAGAGATTGGGTGTTGAAATAAACTTTAGGAGCCCCTCCTCTTGGCCGGCAGCAAGAAGAGTAACATTTTGCTGTTTCAGATTAGGAAGCAATTGCAGATTATTTTAATACAGTCGCTAGTCATTTTGGAACCACGTTGAAGCCTCCTATTTTTGATTCCTGGGTGTTTTTATTTAATCTGTGAAATTAAGACTTTTGATCTGAAAAGGAAAATCAGTACAATTCAATTGCCATTTCATCTTATGAACATACTGCGGTGATTTCATTCCCTAGTTCCTTTCATATACTTGTCCACAGCACTAACTAGTATCTTGTAATGCTCTGGTTTCTTTTTACTTGTCTGTATCCTACAATATAATCCTTCCATCAGTGTAAAATGCTGTCTTTTTCGCCCATGGATCTTACCTCCTCTGTCTGTACTTCTCCATTGGTCCATGGAAGTCTCTTCTGTACATCTGGTTTACTGCTCTGTGAGATTCCATTTTTCATGTGCAGAAGGAAAGAAACTTCCTTCGTCCTTCTCGATGCCAAGCACCGTACTGTACGCCCTCACAAACACGTCTTACCCACTGCTGGCTTTATCTCTGTATAAGGTGGGACGATTCCACCCTGTCTGAGGAAACTGGAGTCTGATAGGTTTGGAAACTTCTCCAAGATCACACAAAGGGGAAGGCTGAGCTCACAGCAGGTCTCCAGCTTCCAAAACCAAGGCTCTTTCTCCTGTGTCTGTAGGGTGGATAGGTAACTTTTCCAGCTATATAAAGTTTTGAAAGTTGTCTTACCTTAAAAACATGTTTTTCTTTACTATTTTTGGACAGGAATCTTTCTTCACTATATTCTATGCTTTCCAGTCTAAGCTAGTGGTTTGATTTGGGGATGAGGTCATTTTGGATGATTTTTGTAAGTAGCTATTGTCCTATGGGCTAGAAGACCAATGACTGCACCTGTTATAAACGCATGAATTAAGAGTAAGTAGGTTTTGTGAGTTGGAAGGGGGCTCCTATGATAACGTGAATGGAAGATTTGATGTCAAATTTGGAGGCTCAGAAGGCTTTGGGGCCTAATTCTCAGGTTATCTTCAGAGATTAACAGAAACTGTCCTTTAAATAAGTTACATATACAATATTCACTGATTTTAAAGTGCTGGTGGGTTTTTTTTGTTTCTTTTGTTCTTTGTGTTTTAACTCATGTGAAATTACAGATGTTTTGTCTCTCTTCAGGGTCATTCTCCTATTTAAAGTCAGTAGAGGCCATAGAGCTTGAACATAATGGGAACCCAGTAAATATTTCTTGAATGAATGAAGACACAAATGAGATCTCTCACAAAATACATTGACATTATGGATGAGAATCTTGTCATACCATTAAATAACTATGGTCAGTAAACTGATGTTTTTCTCTAAGAACCATTACGGTGAGTCCAATGGGATTGTGTCACTTCTAAAATAACACTCTGAAGGCAACCATTGATTTCCATCCTAGGAACTGGAAACATCCATGCTTAAGATACATTGAGTATAGCTTGTGTACCCTAAATGGTTGGCCAACTATCAGAAAATAGAATTTGAGAATACTCCAGTCTCCACGCATTCCATATATATAGATGCTACTTGAGTGTGTGTGTGTGTGGGTGTGTGTGTGTGTGTGTGTGTGTGTGTGTGTGAGTGAGAGAGAGAGAGAGAGAGAGAGATTAAGCCCAGGTTGAAATTTGTGGAAAAGATAATTTGTGTTAATTTCCTTCACTCCTCTGTTGAATGTTACGAATTACAATATCAAATAATATAGGTAAGTATTTTACTATTGACATGCTTTTCTGGAAGTATCCCTAAGACACCTGTTTCTTTTCCTGGTGAAAGAGGTAGTGTAGTCCAACTTGATAGTGAAACGTGACATAAGACAGGGGCATACGTCTTTAACAAAGTCAGTCATTCAAACTTTCAGTTGAAACTTCAGCTCATTTGTTCTAGGCAGTGCCCCTGGGGCTCCTGTTTGAACAGCACACAGCGAGGTTAGATTTAGAAGGCAAATTTTTCATTAGCTTCTTTTGAAAGATGCCTGAAGTCAAATCCCTTGAAGGAGTCTTCTACCAAAAAAAAAAAAAAAAAAAAAAAAGATTGCTGCTCTGTTGGGTAGGTGAGGTGGATGGTTAATCCAAGGAAACCTCAGACTGAAAGCAGCCAGGAAATGGAAACTTTAAGGGTAAACCGACCAACATGCCTGGAAAACATCCATACAGGATAGAAATGGGGGAAAGAGGAATTTGAAATAAAATTTCAGATGGCTGTTTCGTGTCAGAGTACCATCGTCAGATTTGATTTATCCTAGCAGAGGAAATAATAAACATCGTTTTCACTTTTAAAAAAGGTAATATTTCACAGAAATTTAGATGAGTTTTGAACAGCACGGTGTTTTGATTGGCGTTTTTCCCAAGATCATTTTCAGTTTATTTTCGTTTTAAGTAGAACTTAGAGTAAAGTGAATGAGTAAATCTTATGTGTCCACATGTGTACAACTGTGAAACCACCCAGATCAAGACTTAGAACTTGTCTAACAGTCCA
Source organism: Hyaena hyaena (assembly GCF_003009895.1). Lineage (NCBI taxonomy): Eukaryota > Metazoa > Chordata > Mammalia > Carnivora > Hyaenidae > Hyaena > Hyaena hyaena. The sequence goes on from NW_024080646.1 coordinate 931,355, forward strand.
GAAGGCTCGTTCCTTCCCCCCTCCCCATCAGTACCCCCCACAGGTGGCCAGTGTTCTGAGCTCTGCCTTCATACATTCGTTTTATGGCCCGTGACGTCATGTGAGTGGAATCATACGGGACCTGCCCATGTGTCTGGTGCCTTTTCTCAGTGCTCTGTCTGAGAGAGCCATAGATGTTGTGTTTTCCTCGCTGCGTGGCTATTAATTTATTTTCATAAAACCAGTAAAAGGGGAGAGATAGTGCCATGAAGTCATAAGCCGTTTGTGTTCACTTTTGAAGTAACTCTGCGTCTCCATTTAAACATGGCTTTGGGTCACCTGGCTGACTCAGTCCGTAGGGCATGCAGCTCTTGATCTTGAGTTTGTAAGTTCAAGCCCCATGTCAGGTATAGAGATTACTTAAAAGTAAAATCTTAAAAAAAAAAAAACAACCTTATAAAAAATGTCAGATAAACATGGTTGATACGTTCAGATCTGTCATGATTTGGGCTTCCGTATGTTAAGAAAAATTCAAAAAGGTTTACTGTGCTGTCCGGTGGGACAGCCACCAGCAATGTGTGGCTGTGTGGATTACAGTCTAGATTCATTAAAATAAACTAACATTAAAAATTTTGTTTTTCAGTTCCACTGGCCACACTTCAAATACTCAAATAGCCACATGTAGCTAGTGGCCACCCTACCAAATGGAGCAGATCTAGAACATTTCCTTTCTTGTAGAAAGTTCTGTTGGACAGTGTTGTTTAGAAAACTGGCCATTGGCTGACTTCCTCTTCCCTTCCCCATTTTCCAGACGTAAGGATGTGGTGGGTTTTATTTATTTATTTATTTATTTTTTTTCTTTGTAAGTTATCATTAAATCTGTGCTTCTGAGGCCATCATCTTACAAGTCTCTGTTTCCTACATTGTCCCTCTAGACCTTGGGGGAAAAGAGAAGTGGGAGAATTCTCACAATACACTCTGCTGTTAATTTCTAGAAACTATCATGTGCTCTCCTACTTCAGGGCCGTGGCAATACTGCTTGGAACCCTCCTCCCAGCAAGCAAGCCACTGGGTGCTGATTTCTCATCTATCAGATCCCAGCTTAGACTATCTCCAGAGGATCTTCCCCTTCCCTCCTCCTAGCACCCAAGCCTGGCTTTCCGGCCCCCTTGATTCAGCGCCCATGCCTTTCCCTGCCTGGTCACAGTTGCTTGTTTCCTGGCTTCTGTCTCCCACCGAACAACAAGCCCTGGTGGGACCAGTGTGTCACATACCCTGTTGTATATCCATTTCTTGGTAGGGTGCCTGGCACTTAGGAGAGGCTAGTAAATGTTGTGGAAGGAGGGAATAATGGGCTGCACAAGGAGGGGCCAGTAACCAAGTAGCTTAATGTTAGGGTTCTTCTCTCCCAGGGAAGTCTGTTCCAGGTGGGTGTTTATCAGAGACAGCTTCGTGTCTGGGAGAACGCTGAGCTGTTTCTTCAGCACTGACGACGGCGCGGCCAACGCATTTGCACCCTTTGTGGTTACTGTTTTCGGTGTGCCTTTCATCGAAGAAAATAATTCTGAGAGATATCCAAGCTGAGATGATGATGGGCAAGCAATCAAAGGGAAAGGCAGATGGGGTAGTGGAGCTGAAAAATGGTCATAATACGGTAGAACATTCTGCATCTGTGAGCAGGCAGCTGTTCTTGGCATCCCGGGCAACGCCTCACCAAGCCAGATGACCTCACCGGGGGCCACATAAAGGCAGGGTCTTCGGTCAGGATTGGTACCAGAAACCCCTACTCCACCTTGCTTTAAGAAGAAAGACATTTATTTTCCCAAGTAACAGGAAATCTCAAGATTGGCTCAGAGTTGGTCTTTTCGGTGTGCCAGCAATGTCAGAGAGAACCCAGTTCTTTCCAACTCAGCGTGGCCACCCTGGCCCTGGGCTTCCTCCTGAGGCTCGTGGGGAAATGGCGGCTACAGGTACAGGCCTCCCATCTGGGCCTTGGGGTCTAGAAAAAGAAGGGAAAGCCATTGGCAAGGGATGGGGTTGCCAGAATGCGTCAGAGGAAGCATCTGGAGTAGCTGCAGTAGCTACTGGGTTTCCGCTGGAAACGCCAAGACTTCCCAGCCCCGAGCACCCCCTTCCCCCATCCCAGCCTATGCATTTTAAAAGTTCTTTCAGTCTGCACTCCATACAGAAAAAGAGTGAATGAAAACCCTTTACACTGTTAGCAAATATAGTTAATGCCTTAGAAGTCACCTCATGGGGACACAGCCAGACCAGGGAAGGTTCCCAGAATGGAGAAGGAGAGCAGAGGAGCTACGTTGGGGGGCTCCTCGAAGACCAGTTCTGAAACTTAAAGAGTCTTGTTGGAGTCGGCCTGAGTCATGAAACCCTCCTGGCCCGTAAGGGTTAATCCCCCGCCCCCTGCCGCCGCTGAAGGAACACCGGCTTAATTTTAAATTCAGCAGTATCCATACATTTATGATTTACAATGTAAATGGTATATATTCTGGGAAATCTGGAATCCTTCAACCGATCGGTTATGCTTTAATTTTTTTTTCTCCTTCTTCTATAGACCTAGCAGTGTTGGAGCTGTGCTGAATGAGGTCACAGTCTAACTACAGTATTAACCCTGCAAATCTGTTCATTTTCGCCTGAGCACCCTCAGGCAGGATACAGAATGTGTCCAATTGAAAAACTATTACAGGCGCTGCAGTCCGTGATGGGATGAATTGTAACAGGGTGGAGGCTGTTGTGGGGGAGGGTGTCTTTAGCCAGGTAGGAAGCATCTCTCAAAAGCAGAGGTTATGTGATTACATTTTTTAAAGGAAAAATGTCATTCTCTCTCATTCAGATTTTAAAATGCAACTTTTGATATTTTCGTATTGCAACCGTTTTAGATTTTCTACCAACCGTGTCTCTGTCTTGTAATTTCCCCCCGTCCAGTACCTCTTCAGTTTCCCTTCTCCATGTGCTGCAAATATCCCTTCGTGTGTTTTTAGTATCTTTTGCATTGTTAAAAATAGAGAGGAGCGTATAAAGAATGGTAGAGTGAACACTCATGAACCGACCACCCCGTTTAAGAAATCAAACACTAGCTCTTTTCCTGTGACTGTCTCTGGGCCCTGTTTAATTCGGCATGGAGAAAAGCACGACACAGATGGTCAGTATTTTGGGTAGAGGCTCTGTCACCACCTCATTCGTGGTGGCTGTGGAGCTTCAGCAAGTATGTGCAGTTGCTGCCTTGCCTAGACATGTGGTTAATGCTAAGTAGTCTAACAGTTGTGCCCCAGGTAACTCCTAAAGCTGTTTCACATCATAAAATATATGATGTTTTGCAAATTTATATTTTATCATGCTGGGTTTTATGCACAAAAATGAGATGACTTCCCCTTTATAATCTCCATCAAAAGCATTTTTCAAAATCCCTTTATTATGCCTTATCACTGGCTTTGCCACACATTGTTTGCATGTTTGAAAACCATCTCTGGCGAAATTATAAATCTGAGAGTATTGTTGTGGTGTTAGCCGTGCAGAACCGAGGGATAAAAGCTATTTTAACTCAGTCCTCAATTGTAGACTCTGAATATTTGACCCCTTCGTTGAGTGCCAGAGACTAGACCTGTCTGTGGTTTGGGCCCTAATCTAAGAGAGTAATGGACCATGTTTGGATAGTGTTTGAAATATTTAGATTGTATCCACAGAAAGGATGTAATATTTTATTTCCCCAAGAGTACAGTTCCTTTAGCATGTTCTTGCTGCCTCCATGTGATGTCCTCTGTCTGCTCTGTTTGCTCACATTGTACCTTTAAAAAAAATTTTTTTTATGTTTATTTTTGAGGGAAGGAGGGAGGGATAGAGTGTGAGTCGGGGAGGGACAGAGAGAGGGACACAGAAACTGAAGCAGGCTCTAGGCTCTGGCTGTCAGCACAGAGCTCGACACAGGGCTCGATCTCGTGAACCACAAGATCATGACCTGAGCCGAAATCAGAGGCTTAACCGACTGAGCCACCTCACATTGTACCTTTCTACCTTGGGAGCTTGCTCTCTTCAAGAAGTCTGGCATAGCGAAGAGCATCTTGCTCATGCTCCCAAACGCATACTGACCACTGAAAAGGTACAGTCTTTTCCAAGCTCCCCAGACCCATAGTCTTGTAGAGAGAGAAACAGAGAACAAACGGGTAGAGTGTGTGTTGATTTTTTTTTTTTTAGTCTCTTGACTGATGAGCTTGGGGTGCCTATTTACAAGGTTGCTTTGAGAATGTGTGCTGATGGCCAGGCTAGTCATACCCTCGTTTTCCTGATTTAAAAAATAGAATTCGAGGAAAGCATAGCTGCAGAACACAAGTGCTGAAAGATCCGTATTTATCCCAACTGCATAGCAATAAAGAAGTTTCCAAACAGAAGGATAAAGCATACGTATTTTATTTAGATGTAGGTTGTTTTAAGTGTTGATTGTCTTTTCCCGTGGAATGAGGGGTAGCTCTCCATGTGCCATTTAGCAGTTGTTAAATGCGAGAATTCATTAGTAAAATACACCATCATAGAGCTCAGGACGATTGGAAATGAACGTTAGTTCAGCTCGTTGATTCCGAGCTTGGGAAGTTTCCTTTTCTTTGTTACAGATTTTGTTTTTCTAACATTCATTACAACCAGAGCGAGAGCCCATTGATGTTTCAAGATTGTATTGCCAAATGAATATCAACACTAGTCTCTGGCTTATTCTTTATGATGCATGTGTTTCCTTTGTCTCTACCGAAAACGTGTCTAAACTTGCTTCTCTCTCTGTAGGACAGTCGGCCCAATATGTCAAGACCTCTGATCACTAGATCTCCTGCATCTCCACTGAACAACCAAGGCATTCCTACTCCAGCACAGCTCACAAAATCCAATGCGCCTGTCCACATCGACGTGGGCGGCCACATGTACACCAGCAGCCTGGCCACCCTCACCAAATACCCCGAATCAAGGTAATCCAAAAAACAGAAAAGTCATACTCAGAAGTGCATGTATTTGATGATCTAACTCTTTTTCCTTTGACCAGCACAGCCAGGGTTAGAGCGTGAGGGCGCTGTGTGGGCCACCAGCTACAGACGCTGCTCTTGGACGTGGCTGTCAGTCTTGTCCGAGCCAGGGCTCCACCCACAGCTTAATCAGGTCCACGTAGACATGTCACGCAGGAATGGAGTTCTAGGGTGATTTGCCCTGCGAAGATCTTCAAGGTTCTCACTGGAGTACAGAAGGAAAGATGATTTCTGTTGCTACCGGCTTTTCCTTCTGTCCTTTTCTGAAATACTTTATCAGTTCTTAAGAATTTTCTAGATCATTTGGTGCACCAACTTGTGAACTAGAGAAAAAAAAAATTACTCTTATCAGTGGGGCAGTATATTTACAACACGATGCAAAAGTCCAGGACTCCAAGAGAGTCTTGTTTAAAAAAAAAAAGAAGAAGAAGAAGGCCAGTGGGACTTCTGAGCACTCAAGACAGATAAATAAATCTAGAAAGTGTGTGAAGAGGGAGCGTGGTTTACAAATAGACACTGCACACTTCTGCTTATGAGATCCCCTCCCGTGTCCCCACCTGCTCGTTTCTAAAGGAGTTCCAAGGAAATGGTTCACATTGCTCCTGTCCCCTGGACAGCCCTCCTGGCTCTGTGTAGATTTGGGGGCTATGCCTGGGTTCTATAAGGGATCTGCCCATAGGTAGGGGAGGAGGCAGGAGCTCATATGGTCTCAAGTCAGGAAAAAGAGAGTTTCTCTCCTTGGCTTTGCTCTTATGAAATGGGAACACACCACTTGTATTTCAGGAGGGCGCCGATTGCATTTTTAAGAACTTCTTACAAAGTGACAGATAGAAAGTAGCTTACAGCCCGAGCGGTGAGTGCAGACATAAAAATCACTGGCTTCTCGTTAACTGCATGAAGGCCAGGTTTTTTTTGTTTTTTTTGTTTTTTTTGTTTTTATTCTTGCTCTGCTACCTGATATTTTATGAAAGAATGTGAAGGTCGAAAAGAAAGATAAAATTTTCTCTCTCAGTTTCAAGACTGAATTTCTGCAATCAAAGTGAAATGGTTTTTTAAAAAACAGATGACCATTAATTCAATGACCAAAAAGCTTTATATTTTTAAATGGAATGATTATCTCCTTCAGTTATGAGTATTACTGAGTCCCCACTTTCCATAAGTGCATTGTGACAGGTGCTACATGATCATGCTCCATGATGGCTATATTTCTCAAGAATATTCGTCATATAAGTAAGTAAGGTTTCTTTTAAAAAAAAAAAACAAAAAAACATTTCCATTCCTTTTAATCCCATACCAACATCAACAAAAGACAATCACCATGCCTCTTCAGATGAACACTTAAATTCTAGGGGGCAAGCCACAGCACATACACGACCCAAAAGGCAGTTCCTTCGCTGTAGCAGAATTCACTGATGTGATCTGATCTGGTGGCCTTTTCTTTCATTCAGTCCACTTTATAAACTCTGATCCAGGAGGGAAGTTCATAATGACCCTATGTGCATATGACATAAGTAGTAGGTTTTTTCGGAGGGCTCATTGCAGCTGGGGGGGGTCTCCTCCTAGTGACTAAAGCTGCTCAGGGGGTTGGCAACCTTGAAAGTCCCCGGTATCTCTTAGCCTGTTGCAAAGGTAGAAGGTAGAAGTGTGTTGGAGGCTCTGTTTACTCAGTTGCTGTCTCCGATGATCTGCCATGTTAAAGACCTCGAATAGTGTTTCATTTGGAGAGTCTTCCTCCAACCACCTGTGCACGGGTATTTCTAAGGTCTGCTTTCAGTCCCTCGGTGTCCACACCTGAGACCGGCATCGCGTCCCATGATCTCAGTGGTCTGGATACGCCGTCTCCTGTGGCAGCCGCTAGCCCCGTGTGGCATGGTCCAAATCAGAACGTCCTCTGTGACTGTATACTGCACTGTGAGGAATTAGTACCTACCAGAAAAAGTAAAATATCGTCGGCAGACAGTCTCCCCTTTGCTGCTCCCTTGCCCTATATTCAGTCAACTTCTATCTCCTTTTAAAAAAAATCTCAGTAGTTTTTTATTATTGATTTCATGTTGGAACGAGAATATACTGAATTCAGTACAGCATGTCATTAAAATTAACTTCACCTGCTTCCTCTTACTCCTTCAACGTGGCTACTAGGAAACCCAAAGTTACATACGTGTCTTACTTTTTATGTCTATTGGATAGCGCTAACCTGTGCACAGATTTTTAAAAAATCTAACCAAACCCACTTCTTCCCCAACTTGATACGTACATGCATCATAACATGAATTTCTCTTTCACCACCTCAATTAGAAAAGTTGAAACTGTTCATCTTCCTTTCCTGACCTTCCCCTACACACCCTTGCCAGCCCTGGGCCACAGTATCGTGGGAGGAACATCAGAAATACTTCGTGGTTCATTAGTCCCACGTTTAAATGCTGATGCTGCCATTTAGGAGTTGTTTGGCCACGATAGGTCCTATTTCTAAGTGCCTGTCTTCTCTCTTGTAAAATAGACAAGGATAGGTCTTCTTGCAAGGTTATTGAGAGGATTAAATGTGATTATGAAAAGCACGCCATGGCCCGGCGCCCAACACGTAGTATTGCCTTTATGCTTAATCTTCTGCCAAACCCAGCAATTGTTTCTTTTCAAACTGCCTTCCAAATTCCAAATATATCCCCTTCCTTCAGTTCCTAGACCACGGAGACGGGCTCACTTTTGGCTTTTGGATTCTTGCCTGAATGACTGCAGGCTCAGGGGACCCCTCGCCTGCGCCTTCCGGTCCTTTATCTTGACGTGCCTACTTGTCCCAGAACTGCTGAGCCATTCCAACATCATCTTGATCATTAGAAGATCTTTTTAAGCATGTGTTGAGACTCGGAAACAAGCCTTAAAAAGTGACCTCTGTGTCTGTTGCTTACACCTAAAGCAGTTCATGCCGGTTTAGGTCTTGAATTGACCACTCTGCTCCCTCTTGGATTGTGTGTGTGTGTGTCTGCTTGGTAAATAATCCAGTGTTCATTTCAAGGCAGCAGTCAGTCTAAGGGGACCCAAACATACATTTTCTTAATCAAAGATACAGGGAAGAAAGAGTTTCATGCTCTTCTTAGACATGTCAGCTACTTCTTTGATCTTCAGGGAAGATCTCTTGCCTATCATCAACCCTTTGGAGATAAATCCTAGGAGATTAGGTTGCCCATGACCATAGAATTACAAATAGCTCCAACTCAACTTCTCTAGATTCTAGGATACTTCAAACCCTTTACCCGCAGTGGGACCATTCCCTGCCCCCTCGCCTGTAAACACACCCTGGCTCCCTTGCTCACTCGTCTTTTCCTTGGTGTAACCCGGAGGGATGGACAGCTTTTTCATTGGTTTCATATTCGAGGATTTCAAGGGGAGACTTGTAGTGTGAAAGCCTCATTAATTTGTTTATAACAAGTGATTATAAAAGATGTAATGTCTTTCTACAGTTTCAAAGGTTCTACAAAGAGCCTTTATTCCATTTCGAAATATTGTAGGTGATTTTTCATTGTGTCTTAATTTATCACCTTCTTGGCTAAAGACCGCCCTTAGAACATCGTCCCAAGAAAGTAGTAGTACAATGGACCGCACAGCCAGACATTAGAAGCACCTGGGAAGCATTCAGAGGCCATGTGTGGTCCTGCCCCAGGGCAATAAAATTGGAGTCTCCATGATTTTCTTAAGAGATACTGACTTTCACCCTCTGGGTTTGAATAACACCAACATGGATGTCCCTCCAAGTGAACGTAGGCCTCTTCCTCAATGAATATTTCATATTATATCATAATGGTCATTAAAAGAAATCACCTTTTGATCTTTATTTCTGTAATGACCAAGGTTACTTGTCCCATTGTGTGTGGGCACCTCTGTGCTTCAGTGTTTTGGGGGGAGGCTTGTAAGCCCTAAGTAGAGATTCAGGAAACAAGTTGAGTTTTTACATTTTACAACAGGGTTCCTTGTGCATATTGTTGTTCGCATTCATTGTCAGGTGGTTTCTAGTTAAAGGGAATGAAGTTTTCAAATTAACTGCAGTAGTGCATACATCAGTGACGGGCTGCATCTCACCGATGTTTTGTGTAAGATGCAGAGCAGCTCTTTGGAGGTGTTTATGAGTCTGAGGCTCATGCACACCCCCTTGGGGATCAAGGAGCTAGATCCCTTGCAGAGTCGCTGACAAGTCTCCACTTCCAGTTGCTATTCTGAATTGTAATCACCCAGAAAAACACCCAGTTCAGATCTGTAAGAACGGCACGTCAAATAAGTAAAACGACAAAAAAGTCAAAAACTATGTCACTATCATAAAAAGATTTTTAATGGATTTACGAAGAAGATAGAACGTATCTTACCTGACATTTTGCTAGCTTGATTGATGAGTTATAAGTCGCTAGACATGGGAGGTGGGCCTCAGCCATACTCTTGCCCTGGGCCCTGCAGATTTTAAGGACAGACCTGATTATATATGTGATTTAAAAATCTAAGGCACCCATTGTCAACATCATTGATAACAACAAAGTTTAGGTATCTGAATAATTTGTCATAAATAATTAAGATTGGTACCAAATTACATGGCCTCTTTAAAATCTCCTGCATTTTGCCCCTAAAATATCTTCTATCTTCATAGCTGTGTGTGTGTGTGTGTGTGTGTGTGTGTGTGTGTGTGTGTGTGTCTGATATTACAGAAACTTTCTTTGCTTTAGAAGAGACAAGTCTGGGGGCACCTGGGTGGCTCAGTCAGTTGGGCATCCGATTTCAGCTCATGTCATGATCTCACAGTTCGTGGATTCAAGCCCCCCATTGGGCTCTGTGCTGACAGCTTGGAGCCTAGAGCCTGCTTCAGATTCTGTGTCTCCCTCTCTCTCTACCCTTCCTGGTTGTGCTCTCTCTCTCTTTCTCTCTCAAAAATAGATAAAACATTAAAAAGATTTTTTCAAAACAAAAGATACAAGTCTGAGTTCAGAGTTAAGTCCATTTCATCCTTTATTATCACCTTGAACAAACTAGAAGTAATTTGTTTATTCAAATGTGGACTTTTAAAAACCGGGAAGTGGGCTGTTACTGCTAATGAGTGAAACCTATCAGGTGGTATTAAGGCAGGGGTGTTAGCGAAAGAGAGTCCTTCAGCCAGTGACCCAGAGGTGAAAGACAAATCTGCTGTTACAGTCCCCTGAGCCATCTGATCTGACCGCTTGAAAAGCTTTTGTGTGTTTTAGACCCAGCACATGAGTTGACTCCCACGTAAGAAGATTATGCTAAGTTGGTCTCTCCTAAATAGCAGCAGAGTTACTAAGTGCACTGGCCTATGTGGGTAATTGCAAAACTCTAGAGACTGGGCTTTCAGCCTCACAGTCAACACCCATGGCCACCCAGGGGGGGTGTGTACTTGGAGCTCTAGAATGCAGATGCCAAGCACACGCGCCCTGCCAGCACTGCTCCAGCGTCTGGCGTGCCTCACTCTGGATGTGTTAGCCATTAAGGCATGGTTCCTGTGGGCTGCCCTGAGAGCAACGTCGGGTGAGCGCAATATTAAGGGATTGGTACACACGCTTTCAGGATGGCTGAATTCTCATATTTGGATTTCCGTGTAATTGCTGTGTGCCAGCCTAGGGAGTTGTCTGTAATCCTGCGTTAGGACCGAGGATTCTATGCTGTGAGTCTGTGACTTCACGTTCCAATTTCTTATGCCAGGCCGTAGACACCAGTCCAGTCCTGTCACCACGCAGGCCTGCGTTTCAGGATTCCAGCGGAAATGCTAAGAAATCGATGTGTCCTCCTTGCCACACAGTTCACTGAGCTTTCTTTCAGAATTCTTGCAGGGCACTGAGTAGAAGGCTTTTTATTATAACCTACTCTTTAGAGCAGCATGATTTAAATATTTTTTAGGTTTATTTCTTTTGACAGGCAGCATGAGTGGGGGAGGGGCAAAGAAAGGGGGAGAGAGAATCTGCGCCATTAGTGCAGAGCCTGATGCGAGGCTCGAACCCAGGAAGCCATGAGATCAAGACCTGGGCCAAAACCAAGAGTCGGACGATTAGCTGACTGATCTCCCCAGGCACCACAGATCAGCATGATTTATAATGCAGTGTCTATCTCAAGTTTAAGAAAACTCACAGTGGGGTGCCTGAGTGGCTCATTGGCTCGGGTCATGATCTCACCGTTCCTGAGTTCAAGCCCTGTGTTGGGCTCTGTGCTGACAGCTCAGAGCCTGGAGCCTGCTTTGGATTCTGTGTCTCCCTCTCTTTGCCTCTCCCTTGTTTGTACTCTGCTCTCTCTCTCTGTCTCTCAAAAATTAAAAAAAATTTTTTTTAATTAAAAAAATTCACAGAACAAGATTTTTGGGGGGAGTGGAAGTCATCCTGAGATAATGATGTAGTCCCAGCACAGGTGGAAAGAGGGGGCACATCCCTGACTTGGAAAAACCTGTGGAAATGCATGAATGAGGACAGTCTCTAACCAGTGGTGAACAGTGTTGAGTGCTAAGATTGGTTGATCTTTTAAAAAAGGAAATTAGTTTATGGGGAGTGTGTTGGACGGGGGCAGGGATTGAAAAGGCGGTAAAGTGCCTGGCAAAGGAAAAATAGAAAGTTTCTCCAGGGTGATAGGGGCGGTTTTCCTCTTCTCTGTTATTGTGCAATAATATTGCTTTTCCAAAATTGCTCTTCAGTTATATAGGCAAAGAGTAAAGGAAATCTGCTTCAAAAGACTTTAAAAAAATTTTTTAATGTTTATTTTTGAGAGAGAAAGAGCGAGCAGAGGAGAGTCAGAGAGAGAGGGAGACACAGAATCTGAAGCAGGCTCCAGGCTCTGAGCTGTCAGCACAGAGCCTAACACAGGGCTCGAACCCACGAACCGTGAGATCACGAACTCACAAACCACAAGATCATGACTTGAGCTGAGGTCAGATGCTTAACTGACTGAGCCACCCAGGCACCCCAAAAGACTTTTTTTTTTTTTTAAACAGTGAACCTGGATTTTCTCTTTAGTACCAAAAAACCAGTAACTAACGCTACTGGCGGATTCGGTAAACTTCCTTAGCCACTTGGGAACAAAACCAACTTGGCTTTCATAGTCCTCTAACTCATAAAGTCTTGTCTTAGAGGATAACTCACAGAACACTGTAGCCATGCTACAGTACCTGTAGTTTTTCCCTGTCCTTTACTTTCATCCACTGGAAGATTTCTTCTTTGCTTCCCCAGGGTGTGGGGCACGTACTGGCCAACATAAGTCCTTGCTCTCTTGCGGTTTATGTGGGGAAGAGGGAGGACAGGTGTTAAGTCAACAGTCACTAAGTGGTATTTGGGTCGGTACCAAGTAAAGTAGTAAGTAAGAAAAACACGCAGGATAGATAATGCCCACTTTGGGACATAGTTTGCCCCCTGTGTTGAGCCGAAAGATAACTTTATTCCTACGTATTTGCTCATCGAAATTTTCAAAACAAAATCCAGTTGACATGCGAGTGTAGCTTTCGAAGTAGGTTTTTGTCACTTCAGTGTGACGAGTCACCCTGATGGAGGCTCAGTTGGCCTACTCTGAGTTCCGTGATTCGTCTCCTGCGGCGTGGTGTGCGGCAAGTATGTGTGTTCCCCTCTCATCTCTGTGGGAGGGGGATGCAGGGCGAAGTCCGCTCTCTGGGCCGTGGCCGTGGGACAGCTCCAGGCCAGCTCATCTGCAGATCACCGTGCGGGCAGACCGAGCCTGGTACCGTTCCTGATGCATTTGCTTCCATTTTGCATTTGTTGGTCACTGAAGTTATGCTTGGCTTTGATTAAAATAGAATGAAAAAAAAAACTGATGTGGGCAGAAGCCCCTTGGTGGCAAATAATAAGCCTATTGCTGGCATGGACTGGCAAGAAGGTGAGGGTCACCCTGCTGTCTCAGGCCTGTTGCGTCGCCATGCCTCGGAAAGCAGAGCAGGGAGGTGGGGATGAGCACTGGGTATCTAGCATGAAGCATCTCAGGGCCAGATTGCAGGTCACGTTCTTCTGAACTTCTGACTTGCCAGGAACTCAGCCCTATTTTAGAGAGAAACGCTGTCCCTGGAAAGCTCTTTCTCACTTAGTCTCCACCCTCGTATTCTTGCGCTTAGTACTGTGCCTGCCACAGAGTGGATGTTCAAAAGTTTGCCTGATCCACGAATGATTGCTGAAATACTGTGTGCAGAGGTCAGGTCCTCAGAACAATGAAGGGCACGCAACTGAGTCAAGCTGTTCAGAACAGTCAAGTGCAAAGAGTTCATTATCTGTATTTCTCATCTAACAAGCTCTGCAGTAATCTCACAGGTAGGGACTGTTATTTACCCCAGTTTACTGATAAAAACACTCCAAGTCTGAGAGGTCAAGTGACTAGCCATCTCACTCCCACTCTGACCCCAGGCCCTTTGTGGCTTCCTCTTTTATAGCCTTGCTTCTCAACCCTAGGGGGTTAGAGTCAGGGGAGATCAACAAACACAGCTGGCCCTGCCCACAGCCGTTCTGGTTTCATTGGTCGGAGCAGGGCAGGGGACATCCTGATGTGTCCCACGGCCAGCCTTGTAATCCCTCTCACCACCTTCCAGAACTGTGTTCTACCAATGGTCGTGAGCCAAGAGGGCAGGCCATTCTGAAATAATTTCAAGCCCCTTTATTCTTTTTGTTATTGTTACTATTTTTTAAATGTTTATTTATTTTCGGGAGACAGAGTACGAGTGGGGGAGGGGCAGAGAGAGAAAGGGAAACACAGAATCCGACGCAGGCTCCAGGCTCTGAGCTGTCAGCACAGAGCCCGACGCGGGGCTCTGACCCACAAGCTGCAAGATCATGACCTGAGCCGAAGTCGGACCCTTAACCGACTGAGCCACCCAGGCACCCCCAGTCCCTTTATTCTTAAGGTGGCCTTCACTCAACTCTCCCAAGTGCTAGGGTAACGTTGAGACTTCATGGTAGGCCCAGTCCAGTCAGAGCAGCAGAGACGTACATGCCTCTTTCTTCAAGGCAGAGCCCAGAAAGAGATTTTCCAGTGTAGTTACCCGAAGACAAAGAGTAAGGAGAAGGGAGTAAATCAACCCAGCCAGTCAGCAACCCAGGAGCCAGGGAACCAGATGAACAAAGGGGGACGCCTGTTTTCAGAACACGTCCCTGCAGCTGATACCTCCTCCCTAATAACCCCCATGCCAGGGTCAAAAATGCAGACCCCTGGCCCCTGGCCCCCTCTCGAGTGACCCGCATCTCAGGGTGTGAGAGACTCTGCAGTCGTCATCAACGTCAGGCGGTCCACCCGCAGTGCAGAGTTCAGGCACCAGGTCTACAGTGAAGAGGTTCCGGTCATCTTTCACGAGGTCACACTCCACTCTCCTGTGTCTTGAGAGCAGTTCCATTAAAGGGCTTACAATTAACGCTGTGATTTCACACAACCCACTGTGAGTCTCCTATGACTCTGACTCCTCAAACCATGTAGTTTCTAAACAAACAAGAAGAGGTGTAGTCTCTGTCAGTCACATAACCGATTCTGGTGGAGTGCTTTATTGGAGACTTTCTTTGTGGCAAATGAGGACCAACACTGAAACATTTTGGGTTAATTTCCAAAAGACAGACTGCATTTTGGTCATGTGGAGAGAGCTCTGTGGGCAGGAGCATCACACCCCACAGCTTTATTCTTGTGTCCACCCTGTAGCTCTTGATAGCCTCTTCCCAGGCCACCGTGATCCACTTCACAGAGACGTGGAATCTCTTTGTGTCAGAAAGGAAATGCCCATGTGTTATGACTCCTCACACATGAGGTTTCTGTGCTGTGTGTATTTGTGGCTGAAATAAAACAATGCAAGTTATTCTCAAGTTGAGGGGAGTCTTCTTTATCAAGCCAATGAGGAAAATAAACTTTATTCCCCATAACTTCCAAGCAGAAGCATCTGTGATTCAGAACTAAAGTCCTTGATGTTGTAATTTGCATTCGAACTTTGAGAACTTTAAAAATAATAGAAGGGGCGCTTGGGTGGCTCGTCAGGTAAGCGTCTGACTTCAGCTCAGGTCATGATCTCACAGCTCATGAGTTTGAGCCCCACGTTGGGCTCCGTGCTGACAGCTCAGAGCCTGGAGCCTGCTTCGGATTCTGTGTCTCCCTCTCTCTCTGCCCCTCCCCAGCTTGTGCTCTGTCTCTCTCTCTCTCTCAAAAATAAATAAACATTAAAAAATAATGGTAGTAAACCTCAGAAAGTCACACCGAAGGATTCTTTATGGGTCCCCTGAGCACACAGATGCCCTCTGCTGAAACCTGAGGTATGTCAGTAGAAAAGTCTGCTCCATTATATCTGCCAGTTTGGTCTATTATCACTATATAAATAACCCATTAAAATGTCATTTCAGCAAAAAATGCAGAATTTATAGCTTCAACTAGATGGATTATCAATATTCTGCCCCCAAAAGATTGCTCTCAGGATGCTTGGAAACAGAAAGCAGCAATAATTGGTCCCTAAAGGACCAAGCTGAAGTGGGTGTGTAAGGCCTTGCATGGCAGGCTCCTGAGTGTGCCCAGGGTGGCCCCGGTGCAAGAAGGAAGGGAGTGTGAGCGGCAGGGGGTGGAGGAATCAGTTGTACTCGTAAACAACTGTATGCGTATCGTGTATTCATATTCCGAAGGCAGACATGCAGAAGCTCCAATCTGGTGGCAATCCCATTTGCAGAAGAAAATGCTAAAAAAAAATCCGTGTCTCAGCCCCCCGATTATATCAGCTCTTTGCTGGACCATCTGAATCTAATCAAGCTACAGTGTCAGTAGAAATGACACTGCCACTGGATAATGGCTTCCTGCTGCTACATAAATGCCACGTGTCAGTTTGTTTAGTAACGACATTGCTGCTTATCTTCTTTGGTGGTAATGATGATTTTTACTTCTGTGCGGGTTTTCTTATTGTGTTCCCGTATTCAGATGATAAATGACAGCTGTGCATCACAGCTAACTGCCACTTTCAAACAGCAGCGGCCCTTGCCAGGCCCGGGGCTTCGTCCCTGGAAGGTGGATGCGAGCACGCCCAAACTTGCTTCCGTGATCTGAGCTGCATGTGTGCCAGAACTCGGGCCCAGCCTCATTAGACTTGTCAGAGCCCCTGCCATCCCTCCAAAAATCGATTTTTTAAAAGAAACCATTTAGAAAGCCCTGAGGGCTTTGAGAGCTTACCTAAAAAATGAAAACTCTTCTAGTCTCAAAGCGGTGCAAACGGTCAATATCGAAGCGGCGAAGAAGGATATTTTAAGTGTGTCCCACTGATCGATAATCTTAGGGGCCCTGAGGAAGGTACTTCATCAGCACGTCACCATCTTGATGAGACATTGCAGAAGGAACGACGTGGCATGAAGGCTGGACTGCAGTGAACATTGTTGCACACATGAGTGTGGACCGGAATAAAGACTGTCAGCACCAAGCAGAGCTGGGGGACCGTGGGAAATACGGATAAAGCGCTGTTCTCCACCGTGGTTAGATGTCTGTGCAGAAGCACCAAGCAGAGACGGTACGTTTGGTGCACACTCTGCCGGGCTCCTGAAGACCCCATTTGTACTCCTTTATGCAGATTTCAAAACTTAGCCAGAGTATTGACTTGTAAAATGAGCTCCGGCTTCAGTGCCCTCCGCACTCAGGACTTTCGAATGGGACAGCAAGGAGAAGCAGAGGTGGCAAATGACAACTAAACACTTGTCAGCTTCTGTTTAAGAAGCATCTGAAAAGGAAGGAAAAATGGCGAAATTCTTAGCCGGGAACTTCCATTTCTTTGAACGTTTGGCAGGTCAGGGCTTGGTTCTGAGTTTTGTTGGAAGGGACAGGGAGAAACACAGACAGATAACACCCACTGCTCAGGTGTGTATGGACCGGCTTGGTGCCTCTGGGTGAATTCTTGAACTATGATCAACCAGGCCTGAGCCCCAGAAGGGCGGAGACGGTTACACAAGACTCACGCACACCTACAACAGCGCTTTGTTGACGATGGCGTAGCCCAGGGCAGGATGCTGTCAGCGCGTGTTCCTGGTTTCTCAACTACACACGCCTGAGAGTGTTGTCTTTGAATCAGGAACTGATACAAACTTCATATTTTTCGCATGTCATTCTGACTTGGTGATCATTTAAATAATCTTGCGACATTAACTCCACATCTTAATCTTCTTGGAGTAACAACCCCACCAGGCACGTTGGCCATTGTGATTTAAAGAAGCCATGGGACTTTTGTTTTTTTAAACCAAAAAGGTAGTGTGGACATTTTATATTTTCTTTTACAAGGATTATATGCTTTTGAAGCTGTGTAAATAGGACTCTTGTCCAGTTTGCAGCTTTCTTTCCTCCTGTAGAGGTGTAACTCACAGTCCCGAGGCTAAATCTCCTCCCTTTGGCCTTGTGTTCTGAAAGCCTAGTTTCTTTCTTTCTTTCTTTCTTTCTTTTTAAAGCCTAGTTTCTGAAAGGGGTTTCAAGCTTCCTAATCTCCGAAGTCATGCAGCGACAGAATAATTCGGTCATTTTCATCCATCCACCATACTCACCATACTCTTTTGTTTGTTTGCTTAGGTTTATTTTTGAGAGAGAGAGAGAGAGAGTGGGGGAGGGGCAGAGAGAGAGAGGGAGAATCCCAAGTAGGCTCTGCACTGTCAGCACAGAGCCGGACTTGGAGCTCAAACCCATGAACCCATGAGATCATAACCTGAGCTGAAATCAAGAGTCGGACACTCAACCACCTGAGCCACCCAGGCACCCCTTGTTCTTCTTTATTAAGCACTGTGCTAAGCCTCTGGCTTTTCACTCATGGGTACTAAGCAAAACATTGGAGTACTTCATTGTAAACTGCTGTTTTGCTGGCCCCATTATAAGTAGGAAAAATGGTTCAATTGAAAATGGAAACAGCTGGCTTTGTCACAGTCCTCTGATAGTGGCATATAATTAATACGATGCTTTTATTTGAAGTGACCACTATGATGTATTGTAAGCCAGCCCCAATAGTCTGGGACAGTAAAACACCAGAGGAAATGGGGACAGGTTCCCCTCCATATTCTGTTGTCACTGCTAATCTGAGTGTGGCAGAGAGTGGGGCCACCGAGAGAACAGAATCACACAGGGAGGGGCCGAGTCCAGTCTGTTTATTAGGAGATGCACAGATAGACGAATCTGGAATGTGTACTCATACAGGAAAGCGCTAGTTCGGTCGTTGGGTCTGCTAGTATTCAGAATCCCGGGAAGAAGAAGAGTCCTTCAAAGACAGATGAAAACCAGTGGGAACACATGCAGAAGAGTTTGCTTGTATAACAAGAAACTAGAATCAAGAAAATCAGACAGGAACTGCAAGGAGAATGAAGGCTGGCAGGAGGTGCCAGAGTGGGAAGGGGGTCTAGCTTTCTGGGACAGACAGCCCCTGAGGGTCAGGGACAGCACCGAACAGGGGCTGGCCCTCAGTCCGCAGGGAAAACAGCCCGCGAAGCTCGGCAACCCTCCGCGAGTTATCTGATGGCTCTGGCCTCCATTTCTCTATAAGTAAAATAAAAATACTACTTGTATGCACTTTATGGAGTTGTTTTGAGGTTTAAATCAGATAATCCATAAGGTTTTTAGCAGCATGTCTAACAGACTCAAAAATCATTGGCTGTTATGACATTCTTTAATCTGAATCGTAATTATTATTGTAAAATGGAAAACACATTCTAGAAAAAATGAGTGTCAGAACTCCCTCCCAACATAGCACAGACTGTCAGCAGGAGGGCGGGGTGGGCCTTGGGGGCAGGCTCGTGTGCACGTGTGCGTGCTTGACTCCTGGGTGACAAGCAGGAGGAAACCTAAACAGACACCGGGGAAGCCGAAAATACCCAAGTGGGCTCCCGAGGGAGGCTGCGATGGTCTGATCCTGGACTGATCTTCGAGAAATAGCCGTTTGTTCTAGAACTCATTGGTAAGCAGACATTTGCTCAGCGAGCAGGGCCAGGTGACTGTAAAGGTTTTCTTCCAGTTCCAGATGCACAACCGGATTGTGCATACAGTCGGAATCGTGTTTTGGCGCAGCACACCATCACCAGAGGACAGAAATCTGTCAGCCTCTCTGAGCGCATGCCAGGTGGGCACAGAGCTCTGCCAAGAGCAGAGTGACCACCGACAGTCGGGTGGCTCCAAACTGGGGTCCGCAGTGCAGCTGGCTGAATTTCTTTGAATTCTGAGTTATACTATTCAGTAATACTGAATTCCGGCCCTGGCGCCCAGAAGCTGGCTGTAGGGTCCTTGTCCATGAAAGGGGTGTGATGATATCCACCTCCGAGGCTTGCTTGTTATGAGCCCTCAGTACCGGGTGCTGCACAGAGTGAACACTCTGTAGGGGTAGTTCTTATCAGATAGAAGAGTTCTCATGCTCTTAAGAGTCTTGAGGCTAGGTACCGTCCCCTTTCTCAGATGAAGAACTCAAACCTCATTGATTTGGTCTGAAAGATGCTAAAGTCATGATTCAGACTCAAATGTGAGTTTTAGGGCTGGGGACGCCTAAAACGTCACTGGAAAGCACCCAGGCCGAAACTCTCGGGAATCACGGTGCCCTTACATGCTCTGCTGAGCTCCACACTTGGAGAGAGGTGCTCTTCACTTGCTGGGTTCCCACCTTACCCCTCATGTTTCTTCTTGCCAGAAATCCCATTGCCAAGCCACTGTGCCCTTCTCTTCATACCTAGTAATCCCTAGAACCCTACACCGACATTGCCTCCTACAGGAAGCCTTCCCTGCTTGCCCCAGGTTGGCTGCATTGCTCTCTGCCCTTCCTTGACTCCCCGTGGGACTACATCATGCTCATTTTAAGAGGCCTGACAGAGCACCAGGAATATGGTAGGCAGTCAATAAAATGCAGAAATAAAAAGCCTGCTTATATAAATTCTGGTGGGTTTTTAAAAATGTTAATTGTAATAATACATTTTTTCATAATTAATAGTATAACTTAGAATTAAAAGAAAGTTCTAGTTAGGAGTCCTGGAGGGCACTCATGAGAGTTTTAGAGGATTAGCAGCCCCTTGAGTGGCCCCGAGCTCCCCCTTGACCCTCAGCATTACCATCCGTGATCAGTTTTCCAGAGTGCCAGCTCCTCAGTTGTTTTGATTTCATGCTTTTTCTTATATTTTAAACTGGCCTCTCCTTTCTCCCCTGCTATCTTCAGTTCTATGTACCATTTAAGAAAATGATGCTGCCTCAGGGAACTGCACTGGAAGCATTACTTTCCCATAAGTAGATACAATTTGTTTTGTTTGTTCTTACCAAGAAGGTATTTTCTCCCTTCTCTTAAATTACTTCTGTCCATTTCTATAACAAGCTCTGAATTAATTTGTATCTGTGTTCATGAAATATAGACGAAATTTCCCAAGTGTGGGAACTATAAACAACTCTTCCTAGAATTTTTTTTAACAGTTACAATACTTTAAGCAAATTAAACATTGTTTATGATAATTCAGGCTTCTAAAACAGTAAGTAGACTGGTGTTTCTTTTTTCTTTCATTTTAAACATCATAATACCCAGCATCCTCCTCGCCCCCCTTTTTTAAAGAAAAACTTTTTTTTTTATTATAGGCACTTAAAAATGTATGCAAAAGAGCACCTGGGTGGCTCAGTCAGTTAAGCTTCAGACTTTGGTCAGGTCACGATCTCACCGTTTGTGAGTTCGAGCCCTGCATCAGGCTCTGCGTTAACAGTGGCGAGCCTGCTTGGGATTCTCTCTCTCCATCTCTGCCCCTTCCTTTCTCTCTCTGTCTCTGTCTCTAAAATAAATAAATAAACTTTTTAAAAAAATTAAAAAATATCTATATGCAAAAATGAATACAATATTGGACTCCCAAGGGCCCAAATTTCAGATCTCAGCCTAGCATGTCTCTTCCCTTCCACCACTGTTTCCGCCCTTTCCCATCTCAGCAGAAAAGAGGAAGAGGCCCCCACTGGTTGAAGCGCTGCCCGTCTCTCCATGCATCCCTCCCCCTCCACTGTCCTGAATCTGTTTCACCTGCGCGCGCGCACACACACACACACACACACACACACACACCCCTTCACCCAGCCCTCCATCCCATTTGCCATTTTTCTTTGGTTTCAAATTCTGGGACAGAAACTTGGTTGGGAATGTAACTTGGAGTAGTTAGACCCAACTTCCTAACAGACTAACTTGGAATAGGCAGTATAACAAAGTATGCAGGTACAAGTGTCCTGAAAACAAAATCGCTCAAAGAAAAATACTCTTTAAATCAAATTCTTAAAAAAGTCATGGCTTGCTATTTGGTGGACTAATGGCAGATTGTCTTTCTGTTTTGCTGCTTCTTCATCCTCGACGCTTTTCTGATTTTCAACAACAAGTAGGCATCGCTTTTACAATTTAAAAATATCCCCCAAATGCTAAAAGGGGTCATTTGCAAGTTGCCTCTGAATCTCTTACCCAACAAAATGAATTTGGACCAGAAACTAAATGAAATCTTTTCTTCAAGTCCAAACCATATTTTCCATGGCTGGGAAGCCCAGGAATGGAGGTGGGGGAAAAGGCATTTCTTGGCAGAGGGGAGCTCAGTGGGTGAAATAACCCAACATCCTCCGTCTCAGCAGCTTTACCCCTTCGTCTATCTCGGCGCTTCCTTCTCAGCCCCGGGCGGGGTCTTCTGCACCCTCCCTGGGCGAGCTGAGCGCCGCCACCGCAGATGAACGCTTCTCCTCCCGCCTACCTCCCTGTGTAATTACCATGTGTGTTCTGGCTCCGGAGGGTAGAAGGGCTTAACCAGCTTGCCTCTGGTAAAGCAGAGCCCAGCGTCGTATTACACGCCATGGTGCTTGATGTGACATGATGTTCACCAGGCGGCATGAGGAGGATCGGGTGCGTGGAGCCTTGGAAGGGCTGGAAACTCCTCCTTAGCTGTGAAGTGACAAGTCCCGCAAGGGTGTGTTGGAATGAAGTGTGGGGACACAGCACATAAGGGGACACAGGGGCTGCAAGGTAAATGGAGTTGGACTCTCACGCATAATTCTTCTTCTACAAGTTTCCATCGTCCTAAGAAGCCTCACTTGCCCATCCCTTTGCCCCCTTCGCCTTGTGCAGCAGTTTGGACGTCGTCTCTGAAGTCCTGGAGTGTTGTGACTTGGTTCGATTGAGTTTAGGGTACCCGCTCCATATGTCTACACCGTCTACACCAAGCCCCTGAGCCTCAGCTTTTTGTAGGACGCCTGCTAACTAAGTTAGTGTTTCCAAAGCTGATAATCACCAAATTTTCTTGAGATAACGTGCAACATTAGCAAACCACCGAAGTAGAAAAAATTGTGCAGTTCTCAAGGCAAGTTGTTGAGTTAGTGTCATTTTGTTTGCTTGCTTGTTAAAATTACACGTGAAAAGACATTATACTTTAGTGCTCAAGAACATAGGCTTTAGAATCAGACCTAGGTTGTAGCTTAAGCCAAGTGACAACCATTCTGAGCTTCAGATTCCTCATCTGTGAAATGAGAATAACACGGCTCTGTCATGGGATCACTGTAAAATCAAATGAGATAAAGCCCATAAAGCAGCAAGCTCACTCTTTGGCACATAATACAATTCAATAAATAGTAACTACCATTAGAGCAGCTGTCCTCCACAGGCTTGAATGTGACCTCCGCCTGTTAGCCCAGGGACAGCGTGGTGGGTTCGGCTCTGTATCTAGCCAGCTGTGCACCCTTGAGCATTAACGTATTTGGGACTCTGTTTCTCCAGTTGTAAAATGGGATGTTGATCTAGGTCACCCTGGAGATCTTTCATGTCTGAAAGTGTGATTGGCTGTTTAAGAAGAGGTGCTGTGACAGTTGGAAGTGACAGAATGACTAACTGAAAGCCTCTTGAGTTGACAACATTGACTGGTTCCTCTTTAGTCTCTGCTCATCCTCCTTCGCACTGGTTCTCAACTTTGCTGTTCATCAGACTGACTTGGGGAGATGCCTGGGCCCCAGCTCTAAGCGGAAATTACATCAGACTATCTGGCAATATTTTTTTTAATCTCCTTGGGTGATTCCAGTGTGCAGCCAGGGTTAAGAACCCTGCAAATAGCAGAGTCAAAAGTAAGGCAGAGGAGAAAGGATTTGGATAAGCCCCAAGCTGCGTCTTTGAGGAGATGGGGCTTCAGCTACAGTGTTTCATTCAGTCTTACTTATAAATTTGCTCTTTTCCTTAACCTCTCTGGAGAGCATAGCTAGACATCAGTCCCCATCAGCCCCGGAACCGAATTGAAACTCCTTGACCCGGCTTATATATAGCTTTTCACAATCTAACTGCTATTCCAGCCTCATTTTTCGGCCGGCCTGACTCTGCCCCAGTGGAGACTGATCACATGCCAGGTTTCTTCTAGTTTCAAGCCTTTGTATCTTCCCTAACCGTCGCCTTTTTTATCTGACCTTAGCTGCCACCCCAGTACTTGGCCAACCTCTGCTTGTCCTTCAGGTCTCAGGTGAACTCTGTCTCTCTTCCATGCCTCACCAAAGTCTGAGTTGGGTGCGCTTCCTGTGTACTCCCTGTAACCCACTCTGCACCCCCCAGTGACACACTGCACTTGATCTGCATTCCCAGCCCCACAGACGGTTAAATTCCACAAAAGCAAAGAATGTGTGGTTTGTTCACCACTGCATTTCCTATATTTCACATGGTCAAGCCCAGTGAATATGGGCAGAATGAATGAATAACTGAATGATTGAACAATGAAGGGAAATTCTGAAGGAACCGAGTCACAGTAAATGAAAGAAGCCAGGTCCTATGAATGAGTATACAAAAAAGAAATTCTTAATGACTGGTTCACACACGAAGTCAGGTATATGAGGCCTTATCCCTATACCTATAATACTCTCTTTCATTTAAGACCATTCATTAATTCCAGAGAGGGAATGCCATAGTGAGGAACCAGATGTAACTTTCCACAAAAAGGAGCTTAATTTCCTCAGAGATTTGATCCTACGTTATTGGTTCCATAAATAATAATCAACAGAATGTTAATATTAAAAAACAAGAAATATATTTCAGTATATTTTAATACATATTTTTAGTGAAATGTTATCATCTTACTAGTTAAAGACATAGTTACAGATAGGGGCGCCCGGGTGGCTCAGCGGTTAGGCGTCCCACTTTGGCTCAGGTCAGGTCATGATCTCACGGTTTGTGGGTTCAAGCCCCGCGTCGGGCTCTGTGCTGACAGCTCAGAGCCTGGAGCCTGTTTCAGATTCTGTGTCTCCCTCTCTGTCTGACCCTCCCCTGCTCATGCTGTCTCTCTCTCTCTCAAATAAAAACATAAAAAAAAAATTTTTTTTTAAAGAAATAGTTACAGATAAACTGATAGGATGTTTGAGATTTACTATAAAATTTGCAGTGGGGGAGAGGGAGCAAGAGAAGTATAGGTGAAACAAGCTTGATCGAGAATGAATAGCTTTTTTGAAGCTGGATGGATATATGGGGGCTCATTATATAATTTTCTCTGCTTTGCCCTACATTTGAAATTGTCCAAAACAAAATGTTAAAACAGAAATGTAAGAAAAAATACAATTGTGGAAGGAAGTTTTTCTCAGCATTGCTGTTTGGTTCAGTGGGACTTTTACACACACACACACACACACACACACACACACACACAGCCGCCATACATCCGGAGCCAACTTGGTCTTGGTCAGTTGGAAAACAGGAATGTTCTCCAAGGTTAGTAAACTGTAATCAGTTCCACATAGTTTTCAGGCACCAGAGTTTACAAATCACTGCAGTTTGATTTGTAACTCCATTCATACGTCCACAAGAAATAGAGCCCGTGCCCATTTTCCCTCTTACTTGCTTAGCCAAACAATGCTGCTTCACTGGCACATTCAAACCCGACCCCGGGACGCCATTTTACGATCCCTGGCACCGCCCTGCCCTTCCACATTGTTTTCACAACTCAGAACGTGCGTCCTTTCAAAGTTAGCGAAGGCAGCGGTGTAACGTTGCCTTTCACTACTCCTAACATTCGCAGCGTCACAGACGGGCCTCCCGCCTCTCGCTTCTCTCGGGGCGGCCTTGCTCCTCAGACACGAATGCACCTTGGCGCGGCCCACGGGCTCTTCCGGGCCACAAGCCTGGCTCTGCCCTCCACGGCCGCGGCCCCCTCTGCTCGCGCTCAGACCCCACGGCTTGTGCCACGAGTGGGGCCCCGACGGGCTTTCCACCGTCGTCGGGCCTCTCCCTTCCCCCCACCTGGCCCTTCATGCTCTCCCGGCGGCCAAGGTTCCGGGGCGTCACCCCCGCGCCCTGCCGCGGCCTGGCTGCTGGGGGCGCCCTCACCGCCAGGGGGCGGCCAGCCCTCCTTAGCTTGCATACTTCTTGAGTGGTTAGGCCTGGAGACCTCGCTTTCCCCACTGCATCGCCCAGGGGCTGTGACCACCGTGGGCCGCCGTTCACATTTCCCTCCAGCTCTTTCCTTTCCCTCCGGCTCTTTTATTTGTGTCTCCTGTTTAGGCCAAGTCCGATGCGAAGGTGCTTCTGATCTCACCTGTCTGTGTCCAGTTTTCCGTGTCTGCCGGAGGTGGAGGGGTTGGCGTCGCTCCCACCTGGCTAAGGTCTATAACCAGACACTTCAGCCCAGATTGGGCCTCTGGCCTCTGGAATCCTGTGCCTTGTAGCACCGCCTGTCTTCTGAGATCTGCTTTCTAGAGATTTTTGTTTGCTAGCTTGGGATACCTTCTCTTGCTGAGTTCTTTTTGAGCACGCCATGACTCCACTTGATTTTCTCATCAACCCCTGAGCAAAGGGGCAATTTTACAAAAGAAACAGACATTTTATAAGAGAAATGGAGATGCAGAGAAGTCGATACACGCAAATTACAGCTAGTAAAGGACTGAGCCAAATTCCCTTCACCACTCAGTTCATCCTTTACTCATTCACTTCATAGAGACTACTGATTACTCATTCTGTGCCAGGGTACATCCAGGTCTAGATTTTGAAAATGAACACTTAAGAAAAAAAAAAAAGCATAGGATTTACTTAAGAATAAAATATTAACTTCTCATCTCTTACTAAAGCAGCTTGCAGTCATTGATACTAATATGTTTTAGGCCACAAAAATGATCAATATACACACTTGGATTTCATTGCAAAGCTGTTGCTGAGCGAACAAGAAAGAAAGTACAAACTCTAGACCAAAAGCTTTCCTTCGATAGTGGTAATTCTTTTCATTCCAGTCATTGTAGGGCAGCCCCTTTAAAATCAAGCAGTGCACAAATCCCCCAGTGCTACTTAACTAGCTGGGCAAGTTACTCATCATTTTGAGTCTATTTCTTCATCTGTAAAAGGAGGATAATGGATTCGTTACATAAAGTGCTGAGGAGAGTGCAAGCTATCTGGACAGCAGTTAATAAATATAACTCCCTTTTCTTCCCCTGTCAACTGTAAATTTATCATGTTAACAATAAAGAATAAATCTTTTAATAATAAGCAAACAAGTTTCGTTCATTCCCATCCTACACCAAACTGTCCCGGAAACACTATAAATAAATGACTAAGTGTATTTTAGTTTCAGTGCCTCTTTATGTAGCCCTTTTGATTGATGTGTTCGTGGGAAACGAATGACAAGGTTGCATGCAGTCCGAGCCCTGGGATGCTTACGATCCACGCCCTGGATAAAATTGTGGAAGGAAGGAATTGTGAATCACCCTCTATTCATGGAAAGTTGGACAAAAGCATTAGCTGAAAAAAATATATTGAGTTTTAGAAATATGACTGACTGTAATTAGTTGCTTTCTTCTTTGCACTTACTACCTTCAGGTAGGAGGTAAAAGATTAAAAGATTTGTATTGAAACAAATTCCGAGCTTTTCTTTTTTGGGAGGGAGGGGGAACAGCTTTTCTATTGGTTGGTTGGTTGGTTGGTTGGTTGTACTGTAGGAGGGATGAAATTATTGATTCACCCTTACCTCTGTCACCTTTCAATGCAAGATTAGAAAATTTGTGATTTCAAAATGGTCTTCAAAGCAATAAGGTGATGTTCCAAATCAGAGATAGAGTTTATGAGTTCCGAAAAAGCTTTTCGTTAAAAAATGGAGCCATTTGCCTGCTACGCTGTTAATGAAAAATACAATGCACCTATTGGTCGAGGAAGTGACTTCTAGTGTGTAAATTCTATTTTCTGATATGGGATATTTGTTCGTCATTAGCCATCCACCTACTTGTCCATGGTCCAGATGTGGCCACTTTCTGTGAACTGAATGTATACTAAAGTATGTAGATTCAACCGTCTTTAAAGGGATAAATGATAATGAATGGATGCAGACTGTTTTAACTGTAGCACACTGTTCAAATGTTAACTCTGTAAATGGGAAAAATATATTGTGGATTCCTGTTTTTAAAAGTTACCCATAGCCTCTCATGTTCCAGAACTAGGTCATATTTTTGGGGTGGTCAACTATTTATTTTTTATAATGGTGCCTGGCTGTTAAAAAATATTTTTGTGGAGACTTAAGAAACTAGACTGTATATTGTTAATGGAAAACATATTCTCCTGGACGAGTGATATTTTCTATGATTCCTTTCTATAATTAAATGTAGATGTTAGCATCTAGGCATTGCTTTATTTTTGGAGAGTTTGTGATTCATGGGTGAGGAAAGCTCAGAAAACAGATTTCTTAGATACAAAATTGCTTTCCTCGTAGAATCTGTTTAAAAGACACTTCGGAGCAATGACATTTTTTCAAAGCAGCTGAGAAGGTGGTTTTAAGTAACCTAGGGGAAAGACATGCTCCTCCATCATAGTGACAGCACTTAGCCATAATCACCATGTCAGGGACATTTTCTTTACAGGTAACAGACAGTGAATAAAAGGATTTACTTGAGAAAGCCTGAAACTATTTTGAATTGTCTGGTCCTGAAATATTTATCAGGCAAGGACCGGCACCTCTCAGAGATCCATAACTACGTAACGGGTGATTTTTCCTGACTGCCATCTTTGAAACTGCTACCATTGACAGTGACACAAAACGGGAGCTCTTAGTTTTAGTGGCCAAACAATCGATTCTAATTGTTTTCACTGTTCCCTCTTTTCTATCACAGAATCGGAAGACTTTTTGATGGTACAGAGCCCATTGTTTTGGACAGTCTCAAACAGCATTATTTCATTGACAGAGATGGACAGATGTTCAGATATATCTTGAATTTTCTACGAACATCAAAACTCCTCATTCCTGATGATTTCAAGGTGAGGGATTCACATTAAATTACCAATAGCATAAATATGTGATTTGTTTTGATGCGCTCCCCCCAAAAAATATTTCAAGTTCTACATTTTTAACAACTACCAGCTCTAATGACATCAGAGGTCTCTGACATGCTTATACTGTTTTCATGAAATAGAGTATATGGTCATTAAAGCTTTCTGTGACCAAAGGAGGGACTGATTTTATTTAAAGATTGAATTATAATTTATTTTTAACACATTGAAAATAAGTTGATTAAATTCCAAGCTTATTTCTGATAAGCCTTAGTGAGGTAGAAAATAAAAGGAAACCTCCTTAGCTTGATAGACTTTGTGTCTCAGATATTGAAAGCAAGCATTATACTTAACAGTAAAATTTGAGAATTGTTCCCTTTGAAGTGAGTAACAGGTGTTATTGTTAATCTCACATTGTGGTGGCAACGTAGGCAGTGGAATCAGACAAGAAGAACAACTAGAAAGTATTAATATTAAAAGAAAATTTACAAAAATATGTTTTAAGATACACTAATCTTTCCAGCTGTTAATATTCTGTAAATATATCCTAAAGAATCAACTAAATATTGTTAAAATTAATGAAGAACTCGTTAAGGCGTCTCCATTCAGGATCAATGTATCATAATCAAAACAAGTAGCTTTCCTACAGAATAGCAAGAGCGAATCATAAGGTATAATAGAAAAATGTCCCCCTCACAAAGCAACGCAATATAATACCTAGGAATAAACCTAACAAGAAATGGGCAAAGTCTAGTTAAGAAAACTGTAAATCTCTACGTACAAGTGTAAAAGAAGAGTTGAATAAATGAAGGGAAATCCGGTGTTCCTGGAGGGGAAGCCTCAATATTGTTAAAATGTCCCCTGTCCCCAAATTACAAATTCAGCACAAACTCATTTAAGTCACAGATGTTTTTTAAATGAGATTTGATCCATTTATAAAGTTTATGTAGAAGAAACAAAGCTTAAGAATAGCTAAATAGGGGCACCTGGTTGGCTCAGTCCAGTAAGCATAAGACTCTTGATTTCAGCTCGGGTCATAATCTCACAGCTCATGAATTCAAGTTCCGAATTTGGCTCTGCGCTGACAGCTTGGCATTCTGTCTCTCCCTTTCTCTCTGCCCGTCCCCAGCTCAGGTGGGCATGCACCCTACCTGTCTCTCTTTCTCTGTATGTGTCTCTCTCTCAAAAATAAATAAGCATTTAAGAAAAAGAATAGCTAAGTAAACTATTGCAGGTGATACTAATAGTGGTAATAGTGGGCTATGGTGGATGTCTCTGACCAGACATCTAAACACACTAGAGTAATTAAAAAGTGTGGTCCTGACTGGGCTGAAATTGACAAAAAGATCAATGGAGAAGAACAAGTCTGGAGACAGATGTGTATATAAAGGAATTTGATATATTATAAAGGTGGTATTTCAGTCAGTGGGAAAGTAAAGCAATAATCAGTAACTGGCACTGAGATTGTTGGCACAGAGATATTTGGAAACAAAGTAAAGCCAAAGCCCTGTCTCATAAGTTCACAGATATTCCAGAAATGAACATAAAAATGAAAATTATAATATCAGAAAAAAATATAAAGGAATTTCTGAATGTATAATTTTGAGGCAGAGAGGGCCTACCAAAGGAAGACTTAGTACCCACAGTGTAGCCTTTAGAAAGAAAATTTTGAATTAAAGACACCACATACAAATAAAAGACAAGTGTTAGACTGCAGGAAATATTTGCAATAAAAAATTAACATCATTAATAAGAGTTCCTAAAATCTATAAGAAACATACAAACAACCCAATGGAAAACATTTTAGATGTAAACAAAAATATCCCAAAGGGAAAAAAAATAGAAATTGCCAATAAACAGTTGAAAAAAAAAGATACTGAATCTCTGTAGTATCAAAGGAACAAAAATTCAGATACACCCTTTTATCCATCAGCTTGACAAACATTTTAAAAATTGGTAATATACAGTGTTGGGGATATACATTGTGGCTGGGAATAAATATATTTGGAGGGCAATTCAGCAGTTTTTAAATTTTCAATCATACATACTCTTCGATCTAGCAATTCCAAGTCTATTCGTTTATTTTCTAGAAATAGTTACATAAATATGCAAAGATACATGGACATAGAATGTTCATTTGTAGTCATGTTTGTAATAGCAAAAACTCGATACAACTAAAAAAATGTTCAGCAATGGCAGATGCTTACCCAAATAGCTTTATTATCTGATGTGTGGGGA
Organism: Hyaena hyaena; assembly: GCF_003009895.1. Classification (NCBI taxonomy): domain Eukaryota; kingdom Metazoa; phylum Chordata; class Mammalia; order Carnivora; family Hyaenidae; genus Hyaena; species Hyaena hyaena. Next base: position 961,769 of record NW_024080646.1, read on the forward strand.
GAAAAAGTCACCAGGATTTTATCATTCAGTGAAAAATACTACGTTGCATGATGTGTATAACCATACTCGTTATGTATGTGAAAAATTATTTGTAGATGTGTATAAATACACAGAAGATCTAGAAGATTAGATCCCAAATTGAGAGGGGTTCCGGGGGCCATTGGTCCATCCTCTCCTTCAGGGTTTTGAACAATGGAGCACCTGCCAAATATACATTTGGTGAGAAAATGAGAGAGAAAGCTTAAGAATTGCAGCTAGCTGGCGAGGATGTGGAGAAACGGGCACCCTCCTGCACTGTTGGTGGGAATGTAAACTGGTACAGCCCCTCTGGAAAACAGTGTGGAGGTTCCTCAGGAAACTAACAATAGAACTCCCTTATGACCCAGCAATAGCACTGCTAGGAATTTACCCAAGGGATACAGAAATGCTGAGGCATAGGAGCACATGTACCCCAATGTTCATAGCAGCACTCTCCACAATAGCTAAAACATGGAAAGAGCCTAAGTGTCCATCAACAGACGAATGGATCAAGAAGATGTGGTTTATCTATACCATGGAATACTACATGGCAATGAGAAACAATGAAATCTGGCCATGTGTAGCAACATGGATGGACCTTGAGGGTGTTATGCTGAGCGAAATAAGTCAGGCAGAGAAGGACAAATACCATATGTTTGCACGTATAGGAGGATTAGGAGGAACTTGACGGAGGACCAAGGGGGAGAAGAAGGGCGGAAATGGTGGGGGAAAGGGAGAGAGGCAAACCATGAGAGACTCTTGAATGCTGACAAAAACTGAGGACTGATGGATGTGGGGGGGAGGGGGGGATGGGCATGAAGGAGGGCACTTTGGGGATGAGCACTGAGTGTTATGTAGAAACTAATTTGACAATAAACTATTTGTAAAAAAAAAAAAAAAAAAAAAAAAAGAATTGCAGCTAGCGTGTGTGGTTCCCAGCAGCCCAGGAACAAGCCTGAGGGTGAGCGTGTCCCTGTGGCAACAGCAGTGCCCGGGGGCCTCCCATAGAGTGTGCCTGTGACCACACTGAGTGTGCTTCAGGATTTAAAGATACAGGAAGTTGGTTTGTGCAACATGGCTCCTTATGAAAGCAAGCTACTTTTCAATGATGATCTCTTCCAACTTAGGAAGGAAAACATATTGAGAGTCTGTTTCTCATATGGCACCTTCCTAGAGAGTTTTCAAGGGTAATTTTCAGTGTGTCATGTTTTCTTCCTCTGCCAGCTTTCAAACGTCTTTCCTGTCTTCCCCTCACACCACTTCATTCACTGGCAAGCATCTTACGCAGAGGCCGAAGTGAGGTCTCCTACACGCAGCCCTCAGCATAAACCTGGGGATGCACCTGCTCAGAGAGTAGAGCGAGCTGGCTGGGTTTAGGCAGCAGGCCCTCTCACCAGCTGCAGGCGGAACAGAGAGCTAGGAAGAGTGTCGGCACTGCTTCTAGAAAGCAGAGACAGGAAGTGAGTTGAGTTCTGCGCCAGACACGGAGTGAGGGGAGTCAGGAGAAGGAGCGGGGCCTGCTGGAGGTGCCTCGGAGGTCAGGCGTTCACCAGCCAGGTCTGGACTGCCCGTTTTGGAGAGCGAGTGAGTGAGCAGAGGGAGAAGGGCCCCAAGTGTGATACGGTGGCAGTTGGGGGGCAGGGAGGGCAATGGTTTTCTACTCGCTCATGTTTTCCTAGAAGGAATGCAGTGGACTTAGGGAAAGGAAATATCCCTTTTAGTTCAGGTTTAAGGGGATTGCATTTCCAGATGTCCATTCCGAATCTCTGCCTGGAGAGTTCTTTGGGCCCTTAAGCTGCCCATTCACCAGGTGGCCATGCCCGCCTCCACCTGCCACCGTCCCCCTCTACCCACCGTGAAACCTGCTCTCTTTTTTTGTGTCCCATCTCCGTAAAAAAGTCCCAGAATCTGGGGCGCCTGGGTGGCTTAGTTGGTTAAGTGTCCAGCTTTGGCTCAGGTCATAATCCCACAGCTCAGGAGTTTGAGCCTGGGGTCAGGCTCTGTGCTGACAGCTCAGAGCCTGGAGCCTGCTTCAGATTCTGTGTCTCCCTCTCTCTCTGCCCTTCCCCCACTCACACTCTGTCTCTCTATCTTTCTCAAAAATAAATAAAACATTAAAAAAAACCCAAACATGTCAGAATCCACCTACCTGCTCTAGGCAGGAACCTGGGAGTCATTTTTCCTCTTCTTCACCACCCACACATGATCCATCAGTGAGCCAGTCTGTAATACCTTCCAGATAGTTCTCCAGTCAGTTTACCCCTCTCATCCCACCTCCCTACCCAAGGCTCAGCTTTCTGGATGTCTAGGAGTGCCTTCATAATTGGCTTCCCTCTTCCGCTCTTTCCCCCTCTTTCCCACTCTTCATGTTGAAACCCAGAGACACTTTTTCTCATCAGACTTTTTTTTTATATGTTTATTTTTGAGAGAGAATGTGCACACGTGCGAGCTGGGAAGGGGCAGAGAGAGGGAGAGGGAGAATCCCGACTCGGGGCTCAAACTCATAAACTACAAGATCATAACCTGAGTTGAAATCAAGAGTCGGATGCTCAATTGACTGAGCCTTGCAGGCGCCCCTCTCATTAAACGTTTTATTTTGAGGTCACTGTAGACTCTCATGCAGTTGTAGGAAATCACAGACCCTCAGTTACCCAGTTCCCTCCAATAGTGACATCTTACAAAATGGTGGTGTAACAGCACAACGAGGATGTTGACATTGATACAGTTAAGGCACAGAACACTTCCATCATGGCCACGATCCCTTCTGTTGCCCTTTTATAGCCATACCCTTCTCCCTTCCCCCATCTTCCATCTCCCACCCCCTCCCTCACCAAGGGATACTTTTGGAAAAAAATAGTGTATCACGTAAGACCCCTGCTTACAGCTGTGCAGAGGCTTCCCGTTCATCGTTCGTGCAGCAAAGCAGCACATCCTTGTTGGAGCCCACGAGGCCCAGAAGGCTCTGCCCCCTGAGCCCCTCAACTCTTACCTACACATACGCCCTACAGGACTTTCTTAGTTCTGCAAACATACCGTCTTCTTGTTCCCTCCAAAGAGACCGTTCCGTCTGCCTAATGCTCTTCTGGCTCGTGTCGCATAGGGCTCATTGTACTCATCACGAAGCCATCCACGCCTCCTCCAGCCTAGGGTTGCCTGGCCCCTGTCACCCTCCGTGGTCCCACACTGTACGTTTGCAACTATTCGTCTCCATTGTTGAGTGCTGTGTACCCAGCTGTAAGTTCCACGTGCTTTTGGCTGCAGGTGTGGGAATACTCAATCAGCAGAGCCTTAAAAACTCAATGGAAATTTGTTTTGTTCTCACATAAGAAGTCAGAGGTCCGTGCTTATGGACCGTGGTATCTGCTCATTGGTGGCATCAAGGACCAGAACTCTGTGTCTTTGAATATGCCATCCTCACTGTTGATGTTTTGGCCTCACGCTTGTCACCTCAGGGTCGTAAGGTGCCTGCCACGGCTCCAGGCATCACATCCTCATTCAAGGCAGGAAGATGGGGTATAAGATGTTTAAACTCAGAAGATTTTGTCCTTCAGAAGTAGACTTATACGTCGTCGGCTAGAACTGAGCCTCCCCTCGATGCTAAGGAAGCTGAGAAAGTAATGCTTTTCCTTTCTGGCCTCTACAGTGAGAGACAAATGAGCAAGGGATAGGGGCTGGGAGTTGTCGCTGGGGAAGCTGGCCAGCAATGGCTGTCACTCTCGCGCAGCCTTGACACACACTAAGCATGTAAATATTTGTGGTGTGAGTGAATGAATGTGTGGATGGATAAATATGAGTGAAGTGAGTCCCAGTTCAAGCCAGATTCTGGTTTACCTCATCATATACTTTCTTATGTTCGAACTCTGGGTGCTTTATGTATATATCGGGACTCTCTACTTTGTAGGACTCTCACAGGCAGGGACATTTTTATGTTTTTCTAAAGGACATTGTGTGCTGGGCACATAGAATTACTTAGTATTAGTTGACATAAATACAGGAGAAAGAGGTTCAACAAGTCACAGGAGACCAGAAGCTAAGTAGGCAACCCACTATTTAATTTATAGGACTAAATGGGAGATATAAAACGTGTATATATCACCCTCCTGAGCAACTTAGGAGGGTAAAGTATTAATTTGTCAGCCCGTGACTGAAAGAGACGCAGACTCCAGGACTACAAAACAACTGACCGGGAATTACATTTGGAACATGGTAACAGTCACTTGCTTTTAGTTGCCCTGTGTTCCAGAAACGGAGCTCGGTATTTTGAACACATTTAAACGTGGCTAGTGTTTTTGTTTTTTGTTTTTTTTTTTTGTCAAGAGCATTCGAGTTAGACGCTGAAAGACAGACTTCCTCACGGGAGTTAAGCTGTGGACAGTCCTGGCCCCTGAAATGGCCCCAGGGCGTCTCCCAGGGCTCTGAAATGTTTTCCACAGAACCTCTGGGCGACAGGCTGTAAATTACGGGGCGTTCTGGAAGCTGGAGTTGCAGCAGGAGGAGAAGGGAGGCTGAGGTGGCCACTTGCTCCCATGGCTGACGATGGAGTTGACAGCAGTCTGGGGGACACACAGACGCGCACACGGCCTGCCCGTGCCTGAGCCATACAGTCGGTGCTTTCCTCCTTGTCGGGGTCTGCTTCCTGACCTGGGAGAAGGAACACAGCATGAGGAGGGAGTCTGTCCGGCCCGGGTTTGCCAGGGAAGGGGTTCCCTGACTTCCTGCTTCCCTCTCCAGCTAGTCGATGCTGGGTTGGGCGAACGCATGAAACGTTGGCTTCACGGCATCCTGCACCCCGTAAAATCCCATTCTGCAAATATACCATATGGGCTGGACGCCCGCTTAAGAATTTAGGCAATTTCACATTTCAGAACATCGTTTAAGCGGCAGCTGTTTGTGCCCTGCTCCCGCTGAAAGCCCCTGGAATCTGTTCCCTAAATATGTGACTATAGAGCTTCTGTGCCCTGTTTTATTATGGAGATGACTGTCCTTCTTCCCTTCCCCTCCCCATCCCCAACCCGTTATACTGACCGGTTCATCATTGCTTTATCTTCTGCTTACATACACGTGCTGTACGGGGCGCACACACAGCTGTGTTTCCCGGAACACAAGGAGTCCAGAACTTTGGTGCCCTTTTGGAGTCCGCAACTTTGGTGCCCTTTTTGACTGAGAACTACAAAATTACCTCTCTCTATTCTTTTATTCTGAACATCTTTGGTAAGAGTCCCTAATGTTGCTAACATCTTTTGTGGTCTCTGATCAATGCCCACCCTTCCTAGATAAAGAAGAATTTGCAATTAGACAACCCACAACTTACCTATCCCTGGCTTAAGTTAAAAGATGTGCTCGTTACTCGTAATAACCTTTTAAGATTATAGAAAAGGTATACGTACATTGTACATTGTAGAAGATTTGAAAATATACACAGGCAAAAAAAGCCCCGTGTCCCCAACTCTCAGAGACTACCAGCGTTAAAACTTCAGCGCTTGGCCTTTTGGAATTTTTCTCTCCTTATTTCAGACAATAATTTCTACCTTCCTATTTCAACGAAATCTTATTTCCTCTAATTCTGGAGCCATATTCAAATTTCCCAGGTTGACTCCAAAATTTCCTTTACAAGTGGTTTTTCCCAGACGGTATCTGATCTAAGAACACAGATTGAATCCAGGATGTCCCTTCCCTTTATTACTTAGCCTAGTGCGTTGCTTTTTATATAATGCCAGCCTGCTGACGAAACGGGGCCACGTGCCCCACAGAATGCCCCTCGTCTGAATTTGTCTGACCGCCTCATCATGGGTACTTTAGTTCTTTACTCTAGCCTCTAATTTCCTGTAAACTGCAAGTTGCAGCTGAGGGCCTGATGGCCTGAGCTAAACATTTTGGTGCGAATACATCTCTGGTGATGTGCACTTTGTATTACGTCGTGTCAGCAACCCCGTGTGTCTGAATGCTGGCACGCTCGTTTGACCATCGGTCAGGATGTTATGTGTTCCTTCGGTTGCAACAAAAAGGATCACGGTCAAGCTCAGAGCTTCTAACCTTGTGCTAGGGCTGTCCTTTGCACTGTGGGATGTTGAGCAGTATCCCTGGCTTCCACCCACTACATGCCAGTAGCACCCCCGTTCCCCCCAGTTATGACAACCCAGAATGTCTCCAGGCATTGACACATGTCCTCTAGGGTTAAAATCAGCCCAAGTTGAGAACCAGGAAGAATGAGAGGAAGGGGGTTTTTATGGGAGGGATACTGGCTTATCTCATGGAATTAGCAGGAGCATTCTCTCAGGGCTGGAATAGCAGGGCAGCTCTGAGGACCTCAGTCATGGGGTGTGCGGGCTTCTAGAGTGCTGGCCAGGGCTCTGCGCCAGGACTGCCCAGGGGTTCTTTCCCCTTCCTTCGTTCTACAGAGACCATCTGACTGGCTCAGGTGGCATCAATGCTTATGCTTTAGCCAAGCAGCTGTGATAACCCAGACACGCGTTCTAGGCACTCACTCCTGAGGGTCGAACGTTCTCAAAGAAGGCAGAGTGGTGAGCTGGGTGGACCCCCAAGAAGTCTCCAGTACCTAAGAGAGTGCCCACTTAGGACGGCTGCCCCAGCCTGTAGTCTCAGCCGTTGCCTCCTTGCATCCCTGGTGCAGAATCAGTTACTCCTGGTACCCCTGCTCTGGGCCACTTCTGTCCCTCCCAAGGACACTCCTTCAGAAGCAGGGCCAGCTGCACGACCGAGGAGGAGTGGGAGGCAGGCAGGACCGCCAGCCCCTAGCCCTGGCACCATCTCGGATCGCATCTCTAACCCCTGCCCTCGCTCCTGCAGGCAGTCTGCGGGTGACTCACCAAGCCCGGGTGTGGCTTCAGAATGCAGATGGGTAGCCTCAAGCACCCCGTCGTGATCTCCTGTGTGTCCGTTACCGTTCTCCGGGGAGATCCGGCGGTGGGGGGGGACAGAGACAGTGGCCGCGTAGAGAAGGGACATCTTGCCATTGCTTTTGTTCCCTTTAATAGCCATCAGGATAAATCTCAGGCTGGGTATCCTCCCCCTCCACCCCTGAAAAACAAGAGGAGTCAGGAGAAAGCGGAAGTTGGTGCTGCTGGCCAGAAGTATCGCGAGGCAGCAGGGGAAAAGGAGCAAGTGGGCCAGTCTTTCTGGGCTTTGAAGAAAAGAAAGGGGATGGAGGGGTGGGAGGGAAGAGCAGGGAAAGCACAGAGGAGTTTAGGGCAACGCATCTGCTCTGTGTGGTGCCGTAATGGTGGACACATGTCCAAACCCATGGAAGGTACGAGGGCAAATGTGAGCCCTGGGATAAACTCTGGACTTTGGGTGACGTAGGTCCATCCATTGTAACAGATGCACCACTTGGGTGGGAGATGGCGATAATGTGGGAGGCCGTGCATGTGTGGGGACAGGGATATAGGGGCTCGATACTTTCCCCTCAATTTTAACTGTGAACCTGAAACTGCTGTAAAAATAGTAAGTCCTTTTAGGGGGAAAAAAAGGGGAAAAAATAGTGCAGAACCAGGGAAATTAAGAATTTTAGACACCCCAGACCTGAAATACTGAAAAAACTTTGGTGGCGCACCTCCCACCAAAAAAAAAAAGGAAGGAGGGAAGGAGGGAGACAGAGAGAGAGAGAGAGAGAGCAAAAGAGCAAGAAGAGGAGGGGAGGAAGGAATGAAGAAAGGAAGAGAGAGAGAGTGAGTGAGAGAGAAGAAGGAAAGGAAGGGAAGGAAGGAGAAAATAAAATTTGGAACTAAGGGAAATTAAGTCCTGCAGAGATTTTTTTTTTCCTTGTAACTACTACCTGGATGCTATTTTTGAAACGTAAAATATAAAATCCTCCATTTTCCTCTCATCTTCTCGGTGCCCCTGCGTTGTGGGTCCCCTGATATAAACATGCCCTGCCTCCTGGGGAGCCACGCGCGTGCATGCGGGAGGCCCCAGGGCAGTGAAGAGCTCCTGGAGCACCCCGGATGCACCGGGGGTGAACTGGACACATTCCCCAGAGAAGAACCCGCTTCGTACCCGCAGCGCCTAGCACGGCATCTGGCACGTTAACAGATTTTAAAATGAGTAAGTGACTGATTTGCCTTTTGAGTCTAAGGATGTGCCAACTACTGTGTAAAACTTGAAGGCCATGAGGAGTTAAAGAAACCTCTGAACTGTTCGGTGGAATCAGTAAATGTGTGCGGCAAGCTAATGCCCCCAAAGGGGTCCACATCCTAATCCCCAGAATATGGTACCTCACAAGGTACTGGCACAAGGGACTTCGCAGCTGTGATTAAGTTAAGGGTCTTGAAATGGGGAGAATATCCTGTATAATCCAGGCGGGGCTGAGTGGAATCACAAAGGTCCTTGTAAATGAACGAGGGAGTGGGGAGGGTCAAAGTCTGATGAAGGAAGGAATGTGATCGTTGGCCAGGAGCCAAGGAATGCAGGCAGCCCCAGGAGCTGGAAAGGGCAAGGGAACCCATGGTCCCCTAGAGCCTGTTGTAGGAAGGCAGCCCCACCGGCACCTCCCTTGGTGTTAGGTAGCCCTACCTGAGACCCATTCCAGACCTCTGACCTCCACAACTGTGTGAGAGTGAATCTGTGTGGGCTGAAGCCACCAAATTTGTGGTAAGCTCTTACAGCAGCAATTGGAAAGTAATGCATGGTGTATATTACTTCCCTCTCCCTAGGGAGAATGTTTTCTGAATTCCAAATATGTAATCAAAAAATAAGCTTTGGAGACACGGTCCATTTGCCTTTTGGAGTCCCACCCATATTTACCTTCCTGTGCCGTGTACCTATCTCCAGGGTCCTAGCAAAGCTCAGTTTTTTCATCTGTCAAATGGGATCTTGATCTTTCTGTGCCTCAAAAAACCATTGTAAATCTAAAAAAAAAAAATTTATTTTGAAAATGTGTATTCTAGGATTTTAAAATTCTTTAAATGTGACAATAGGTCTGCAAATGATCTATTTCCCTCTACCCGGATAGGAGGCCACGCAAGAAATGGACGATCCCTTCCTAATTCAAGAAGATACAACTGGTGCAGAAGCAGGGCAGAGGAGTGACGGCATCTAGTACATTCTGCAGTTGCTTTGCTGAAAAACTAATGTCGTTTTGGGTTTCATTTCCTTCAAAAGGAAATCTGGGGCCACACCTGCCGCTGTCCCATAAACTCCCACCCATTTCCACCTGATGCCTTGGGGATAAGAGACAGCGTTGTCGAGAGGCTGTAAAAACCAAAGAAAGGAACGGTGGGCGTTGCCAGATAGGAACCAGGGTGTAAGGAAAGAAGATTTCAAAACATTCAGAGAGCAGAAGGAAAGGAACACAACATCAGGGGCTCGAAAGGGAAACTTGATAAATTCTAAAAAATATGGCATCTAGACAGAATGAAATGCTCCCGATTGTGGAAGCACAGGAAGACGCGGTGTCCGAGGAAAGCAGCTGTGGGCGCGAGTCGGCCGGCGGGGCCGTCTCCGGCGAGCTGGGACTGGAAGCGCAGAGCGACGGCCGTAAAGGAGCCTGCCAGGCAGGCGAACGGCCAGCGTGAGCTCAGCCGTGCAGAAAACGGTAGCGGCAGCGAGGGCATTTTTAGTTCTGGAGCTGGGACGCCAGTCCGTGTGGGGGGGCCGGTGGTCAGGCGGAGCCCGGGTGCTTGGCTCTCCTCCTGCGGCCGCTGCCCCAGCGCCGACGGTGCTCTGCCCCAGAAACCAGAGCAACAGCACGGTGGTCAAGAGAGAGTAAAGGAACAACTGGTGGCCTGAGAGAGTTCACGACCGGGCCCCGTGAGATATAGCCCAGGGTACAAGATGACCTTCCGGGGACCCCTTTAGACTTCATTTCAGTAACTGCTGGCAGAATCCTTGAGAGATCACTGAGCAGGGCCAACAGTCTAATAACGGCCAGTGTTTCCCTCATTTTTCAGGAGCACAGCACGATGAACATGAGCAGCATCCTATACGGAGGCGCTCTGTCAGGCCGTGGCCAGACTTCCTGCATTACCCATGTGGCTTGTACCCCCAGAGGGGAAAAGAAGGTGAAGATTTAGAATCAGCATAGGGAGATCTGCAACCCCAAGTCCTGTTAGCCTCATTACCTTCAGGTTATGGTAGACAGGCTGGTGGGTCGGGACACTGTCATGGGTATAGACTCAGGTATCAGGGCTGGAAGCGACTTCGAGGTAATTGACTTCTCTCCGTTTATAGACAAGGAGACTGGAGCACCAGACAGTTAAGGAGAATCTCTGGGCAGTTCGGAGACTTGGGCCCCTCCCACATGTCCAGCCTTCCCCTTGGGGTCCCACCCAAACACACCGTATTTCAACCAGACACCCAGCAAATGCCGTAATGATGGGCTGGCGGATCTCTGAATTCTAGGTTTTCTAACTATTGAATAGCCAGAATCCAGAGTCTTTGTTTATTACTGAGCATCAACCTGAACCAAGGTCTGCATGTAGCCGTGTCCTGTCATTACTCCATCTAGAAACAGAACACCTGGTTCAAAATGACAAAAAAAAAAAAAAAAAATTGTGAGAGAGCGAGCAGAACATTGGGTGAAAGAATGCACATCTTCTCAGTATGCTGGGACAGATTCCAACAGTTTGAAGAGGGACACATAATGGAGGATTGAAAATGTTTCCCAAATGCTGAAAGAGAAGGCCCTAGCTCAACAGCAGCTCTTAGGAAAAGGTATGGCGCCATCACTATAAGCAAACCATAAACTCAGAGGGTAGTAGGTCAGACAAAATAGTTAATACAGGCCGATGCTGTGTGGTAGGTGGAATAATGCCCCATCCCCCCTGCCCCCCTCACCCTGCCCAAGATGTCCGCATGTCATTCCTGGAATCCTGGAATGTGTCGTCTTACAGGGCAGAAGGGACGTTGTGGCAGATGTGATTAAGTTAAGGGTCTTGAGATGGGGGGATTATCGTGGATGATCCAGGTGGGCCCAGCGCACTCACAAGGGTCCTTACAAGTGAAAGAAGGAGGCAGGAGGCTCAGAGTCAGCGAAGCTGTGACAACAGCAGAGGTCAGAGTGATGTGAGACCACAGGGCAGGGAATGTGGGCCGCCTCTGCAAGCTGAAAAAGGCAAGGATATGAATTCTCCCCTAGACCTTCCAGAAGAAACTCCACCTTAATGACCTGTTTTAGGCTTCTGACTTCCAGAACTGTAAGAGAATAAATCTGTGTGGTTTTAAGCCACTAAATGTGGGGCAATTGTTACGGCAGCCCTAGGAAGTGAACCCAGGCTGCCTTAATAGTGGTTGGAGTATCCAGCCAAGCGAAGGTTTTACAGTGCACTCATTAGATCACATCTGAGATGTTATGTTCAGTTCTGGTTTGGGTTTTCAGAAGTATGTTGACAGAGTCAAGCACGCATGTTGAAGGACCTCTAAATCGTAACAGATGGGGAAGAGCTGAAAAGCTGGGGTGTTTTCAGTGTGAATCATACGAAGACGTAACAGTTTTGCTCAGATGTTTGAAGGGTTAACATGTCAAAGAAGGTTTAGGATCTTGTAACCCCAGATGGCAGAGTTCGAACGAATAAGTTGGAACTACAGGGAAATTAAGGTCATTCTAACCAAAATGCTTACCACAATCAGAGAGGCCAACAAAGTCAGCTCTGTGCCTTGTTAGATAGTAAGCTTCCCATCACTGGAAGCATTTAATCAAAGGCTAATGGTCACTATTCAGCAGTGTTTGAAAGAATTACTTCCTCCAGAGGGTCAAGGTTGGTCATTAAGACTGCTTTAAGCAGTTTCAGATTTGAAGCCTTGATGATATATTTTCACTGGAGTCCAGATTCTTGTGTTTAACAATTTTTTTTAATGTTTATTCTTGAGAGAGACAGACAGACCAACCATGAGCAGGGGAGGGGCAGAGAGAGAGAGGGAGACACAGAATCCAAAGCAGGCTCCAGGCTCTGAGCTGTCAGCACAGAGCCCAACACGGGGCTTGAACTCACAAACTGCCAAGATCGTGACTTGAGCCGAAGTCAGACACTTAACCAACTGAGTCACCCTGGCATGCCTTGTGCTAAAATTTTTAATTCTCATAGGAAGTTCTCATTTCTATTGCTTGTTAACTGTCAATGCCATTTTTAAGTCTCCTTTCGAGCTGTTATCTTGATAAGTAAGTGAAAGATGAAGGTCAGCATCTCATGGTTGATGTACTTCAGTGGGGGTCCCAGGTACCCAGGAGGAGCCCACAATGTCCCACTCCCGCCCTCCGTCTGCGCAAGGGGGCCTCACTTCTGTCCTGTTCTAAGCGTGGCCACACCTCAGCTTTATTCTCATCTCCTCAAACCAGACGGCACCTCCTACGGGTCAGGAGGTGAAGCAGGTGCCAGTACGTGAAATGGAAGGTGGTGAGGGCAGCGGGCTCCTCTCCCGCTGGGATCCAGGACTCCTGCAATAATGGGGTCGCCAGGACAAGACAGTACGGACGCGATCCGTTGTGCTGAGGGGTGTCTGGCACAGCGTCTCCGCCTGGCCCAAGTGTCTCACCACAGGAAGTGGAAGATCCCCGCGGGAGGCTCACTGGCACTTTCTCCCCTCTCCGTGCTTTTCCCTGGAAGCCCTGAATAATGCCGCCGCCGCCGCCGCCGCTGCTTTTGCTGCTTAATCTACAAGAGAAAGAGCAGAGTGCCAAATAAAACCCGTTTTCCTGTGGTCATCCTCTCCGAGCGCCATCCCCTACAGATGGCCGAGGGCTCTGGCCGTGTGGGCCCGGGCTCTCCGGGTAGGCTCCGCTGCGGGCACCGGGCACCACCCGCCAGCTCCAGGCCGTGGAAGGACGGCAGACACGCCCGTGTCAGCTCCTTAAAACGTTCTCGGCCAGCGTGTCCGGACAAGCGTCCACTTGCCTCGCACCCTGAGATGACTGTTCACAGCTACGCGTAGACAGGACACTGACCTGCTCGATAACATCAGTTCTCCGTTGCTGCCTCCCTCTTCCTCCTTTGTCCTCCATCCGGTGACCTGGGTGTGCATGTGTGTTAATACCTGCTTGCTAGATTTCTGTTCTAATTCAGTAGATTTTTTTTTAAGGCAAGAGGAAAAGAAACCATAGTCAGAGAATGGGTGGCTGTCGTTTCAGAAAGGGACAGGTCTCCTTTCTTGCACATCTGTCCAGCAGGGATCATGGACTGGTGTTTGCCTCCCTCACGGAGGACGGCAGGTGTCTCCGCCTCCCCCAGACCACCCGGATCAGCACCCACGCTTAGGTCAAAGCAGCACACAGTGCATGCCCTCCAGCCGCCCTCCCGCCTCCCACGAGGGGTGTGAGCTGCCAGTGAAGGTGACAGGGAGCGAGGGCTTCCCGTGAATAGTGCATGCGCGCCCCCCTCACTGCAGCCTACACGTGGCTCCTTCTGGAGGACGTAAAGTGGATTCTCGCCGCACAAATTTTAAATACCCAGAGGCCCGCTCTACTGAAAGAGAAAAGTCATGGGCTCAGTCTTCTTCATCTCAGTTTTCTCATCTGCACAGTGGGAATAATAATGGTTCCAAATTCACAGGGGAGTTGGGGGGTTACAGGATCTACTTTATGGGGAGCATTTAGAAGAGGGCCTGCCTGACCCTTAATACTCGTAGCTCTGAATGCATCACTGCTGAATGCATGAATGAATGAATGAATGAATGCACATGGAGTCTGTACAAATGTTAGTGAAAAATTTACACACAGATTTGATTATCCAAATAACAGAGGTGGAAAAACAATCACCTCATATCTGCAGGCATCTTCAGGGCTTTGTGTTCCTATTTTGCGCTATGAAATATCTTCTGTTTTGTTTTGTCAGGACTACACTTTGTTATACGAAGAGGCAAAATATTTTCAGCTTCAGCCCATGTTGTTGGAGATGGAAAGATGGAAGCAGGACAGAGAAACTGGTCGCTTCTCACGGCCCTGTGAGTGCCTAGTGGTGCGTGTCGCCCCAGACCTCGGAGAGAGGATCACGCTCAGTGGGGACAAATCCTTGATAGAAGAAGTGTTTCCAGAGATCGGCGATGTGATGTGTAACTCTGTCAACGCAGGCTGGAATCACGACTCGACGCACGTCATTAGGTTTCCACTGAATGGCTACTGTCACCTCAACTCGGTCCAGGTACAGCCTTGTCGTACACCGTGTGGCGTCAAATGTCGCTCTTAATGCTGTTACTTAACCTTGCCTTCACACAGTGCCTTCTGTCCAGAGAGCTGGGAAACTCTCATGTGGCATCACTTCTGGGTAGGTAAGCCTATACACCCTCCGTGCACTCAGTCATTCCTCAGGTATTTGTTGAGCACCTACTATGTGCCTGGTGCCCGTGTGAGCACTGGAGCATCAGGAGATGAAGAAATAGACAATAGCTGTGTTTTCAGAGAACTTACATTCTGGGCAAGACCAGGGAGCCAAACAGTAACCAACAGAAATGGGGGTCAGGTAGTGAGGAAAGAGAGCAGCCGGGATGGAGTGTCCCAGGCAGAGGGCCCAGCAAGTTGTGAAGACCCCGAGGTAGGAGTTGGCATGCGTGACGAGGGGCATCAGGAGAGCCCATGTGGCCTGAAGCAAGTGACAGATAGGGAGTCCTGAGACCCGAGGCCAGCAGGCGGCCAGCAACAGATCACAGATGGCCTCTTGGGCGGCGAGAAGCACCCTGGGATTTTTAGTTTGTTTGGTTTGGTTTCTTTTGGTTTTCGTTCATTTGCTTGTGTGAGTAAAAGCCATTTGAGGATTTTGAGCAAAAGCGTGGCATGCTGTAACTCCGCTCCGGACACCAACCCTACAGCGGCTGGTGGAGGGCAGCGGAAGCAAAGCGACCGCACCAGTTGAGAGGCGTCCGATTCTGAATGTCATGAGTGCAGTGGAGCTGACAAGGTTTCTGGCAGGGGCTGCGGCTTCTAAGGCAGAAGTCAGGGATGACGACGATTTTTGACAGAGGAACCGGGTGGATGGGATTCCTGCTTTCTGAGACGGACAAGTCTATGGGAGACAGGGGTGGAATTCACAAGTTTGGTTTACGTGTGAGGTGCCGAGTCCCTTAGATGCCGGTGGGTCTGCTCATCATCTTAACGAATGTGTGGCAGCCCCGCTCCAAGGGTTGTGTGTTCCGTGTCTTCTTGTAACCACCTTCCCAGGTGAGCGCCATTAACCCCGTCTTGCTGGTGAGAAAGCAGGGGCACACCTGGGTCTTGACTCCAGAGTCCTGTAGGTGACTCAAAATGATGTGAAGTCAGTGGAGTAAGGGCTTGGTGTTTCTCCCACTCCCCCCCCCCTCTTTTTTTAAATGTTCATTTATTTCTGAGAGAGAGAGAGACAGAGACAGAGCATGAGCCGCGGAGGGGCAGAGAGAGAGGGAGACACAGAATCCAAAGCAGGGTCCAGGCTCTGAGCTGTCAGCAGAGACAGATGCAGGGTTCGAACTCACAAACAGATCATGACCTGAGCCGAAGTCGGATGCCCAACCGACCGAGCCACCCAGGCGCCCCCCCCTCCCCGACCTCTTTTTAATTGGAGTGGGCCCATGCCTTCATTCAGGATTGACCCAATAAAACCCCTCTCGAAGCTCAAAGACTAGAAACACCTACTGTACCATCCTGCCTCTTGAAGACTGTTCCACAATAATTTATAATCTTTTTTAATGTTTATTTTTGAGAAAGAGAGAAAGAGCAAGTGAGGGAGGGGCAGAGAGAGAGAGAGAGAGAGAGGAGGGGATGGAGGAACCGAAGCAGGCTCTGCGCCCCAACTCAGGAACCATGAGATCATGACCTGAGCCAAACTCAGACACTCAGCCTCCTGAGCCACCCACGCGCCCCACTACTTCCAATTTTTAAAATCTATGAACAGACGTCTGAGAACCAAACAGCAGGAGATGCTGGCAGGAGCTGGTCCTGGGAGGGCCAGAGAAAGGCACAGGCTGGCAGGCAGTGTGGCAGCCACTGGGCTGGATGGGGCCAGAGGTGCCCCCGCAAGACCCGGTGTCAATCAACACCTCTGAAGCTCTGAAAGCCGTGCGCCTCCTGCACACACAGCGCGCCCCAGCCCCCCTCCGGGTGGAGGGAGGGGCAGCGCCCCTCGGAGGCAGGACAGCATTGCTTGTCTAGGGCTCCGTCTCTCCCACAAAACCCCAGCCCCACCACTCAGGCTGTGGAACAAATTCATATGCCTGACAGGTTTCCCAGTCCTTCAAGTCCGATCAGACGTGGACATTTTCATCTGGATTAACATCGTCGGTGACACAGCCAAGACATGATCATGACACGGTCGATGACTCTAGCTTCCTGCTCCCACCCGACCAAGAAATGGGCACCGTCCTCTAGGCATCCACAGGTTTTGGGATAAGGCATGCAAGACTTGATACCCCTAACCCACTCCTGGAATGATTTTAATATTCTCAAGTGATCACTAACTTTAAGGAGTTTCGCTATTAACAAATTGATGTTTAAAAAGAAAGGGCCAGAACGTAGCTATTTGCATTACTTTGAAATAAGCTTTGAGCGCATCCAAGGGTCATATGGAATAATTACCATTTAACAGTTTAGCAACCTTACATCACTGACAGACATATAATATCAGAGTTAGGTTCTTTACTGTTCACAGCTTCTTCTACCTTTGCAATTGCTCTCCCACTGAAGGCAATGAATGCTTTCTGGTGCAGTGGTTTGGCTAAGCAAACTGGGGTTTTTCTTGCTGAAAGGCTACATTCCTGCCTCTGCTGGGGAAGTCTTAGCGTGAGCTCTTGAGTCCTCACCTTTTTATTCAACTACCAGCAAAGCACATCTTGACTTTGAACTTAGGGATTGTTTTCTTGGTTCTGTCCCTTTGCTGAGTGGTGTGCGTAGGCATTGTGAATATGTCTATAGAAATAAGAGTGCTGTGGGTTAGAATGTTCATTTTGTTCTCATAAGGACTTGGGGTTTTGTTATTTAAAAAAATTTTGTTAATGTTTATTTTTGAGAGAGGAGGTGTGTGTGTGTGTGTGTGTGTGTGTGTGTGTGCATGCATGCACGTGCAGGGGAGGGATAGAGAGAAAGGAAGACACAGAACTCAAAGCAGGCTCTGGGCTCCAGGCTCTGCCCTGTCAGCACAGAGCCCGACGCAGGGCTCGAACTCACAAACTGTGAGATCATGACCTGAGCCAAAGTCAGATGCTCAACCAACTGAGCCACCCAGACGCCTGTTGGGGTTTTTTTTTAATTGGCCAGCGTTAGAAGTTTTAGTTTTCAGTTTTAGTTTTATTGTTTTCCAATCTCTAGTTAGCTCTTTTGCAAAATAGCATATTATATTCCACATAAAAGTAGGTGACCAAAAAATAATAATTTAAAAGGAAACAGTAAGGGTTCGCTTTACATTGAGTACATTTTAAAAGTTACTTAACACCTCACATTGTTCCCCCTAAAAATTTTGAGCCAGAGTTTTTTTAAGTTATGACGGAGTCATCTTGCCTTTATAGTTTAATTATACCCAGAATCCCAGGGAATGTTTGCAAGTCCAGTGTTTGTTGGGTTTCCTAAGGAAACAATGCTCTAGTTCCTGTGTTTTTGCCTGTCGAAGAGCGTAGGAACTGACCTCTACATTTAAGACCATCAGACGTATGGGCGATCAAACCAGGGACTAGGTATTTGATTTCAAAATTAAAGAGCTTATGAGAAGTTATTATTATATGGGAAGTTTAGAATGTCTTTATTTTGGATATGTTTTCTAACATCTAACTACTGCATGCACACAAGGCAGCGCACACAAGGCGATAAATCTCTTTCAGATGCCACAAACTCAAAAACCTGTAGATAAATCTCGACTGTCTTCAGCAGTCCATTCGTTCTGCCACTGAAATTACATCCGTCTTCCAAACTGAAACGGATGACGGTGGTACCGGCAAACTTCAGCAGTGGCGGAGCTGAGAGTGAGTGCGTTGAGGATGAATCACTGGCTGAGTAGATTTCAGATCAGATCACTATCTGGCCATATCATTTATCATCTCAGAGAAGATATTTTAGTGATAAATGAGATTTGAAATCTAAACGTCTTTTTGCAGAGAAGGGAGTGTTGTACATTGCAAGAAACACGGCATCTGAGGCCAAACAGACCTGAGCTGGAAACACCCAGATCCATCACTTATAAGCTGTGAGCCTCAGTTTTCCCGTACATGAAATGGGCTGACCGCCCATTAATGTGCCGGGTGGTTCTGGCCATTCAGTGAACCGGCACGTGTGCGGCAAGCATGTAAAGGCGCGTTTTGGGTATTGGACACGATTGTTCCGTCCTTCCTGCCCTTCGGCGCAGGGTCTTCCTCTGAAAGCAGAAAGTCAGAGAGACTCGGGAGTTGGGTGAGAATGACCCAGAGCTGCACGAGATCTCAAACTTCAGGTCGTGTCTTTGGGCTGTTCGTGTGGCCAGAGGACCTGTCTGCCCCTAACCAGACGCTTGTCTTGCCCCCCGTGCAGGTTCTCGAGAGGTTGCAGCAGAGAGGATTCGAAATCGTGGCCTCCTGTGGAGGAGGAGTGGACTCGTCCCAGTTCAGCGAGTACGTCCTGCGGCGGGAACTGAGGCGGACGCCCCGCGGGCCCTCTGTCATCCGGATAAAGCAGGAGCCTCTGGACTAAACGGACAGATTTCTTATGCAAAAAGGAAAAAAAAAAAGTACACAACCAATAACGCAAACAAAAAAGGGACATTTATGTGCAGCTGGGACAGCAAAACCAAGTCCTGGACCTAAAATTGAATAAAAAGACGCATTGATATCCAATAGAGACCACAGCTGTATTCATATGGGAACAATTGGAATAGTGATATCCTCAAGGTGTAAAAAAATATATAAATATATATATATGTCAAAAGGTAGGAAATGCAAAAAAAAAGGAAAAAAAAAGTTTCAAAAAGGTGGTAGCTACAGTTGGTGCTGTGATGGCCGTGAAGTGTCCTGGGCCTCCTAAGGCCTCTGAGCGATAAACAAGCCATGAGCAGTGAGGACGCATCTCCTTACGGTTTTCCGTTGCCAGCAGCCATCCATTGTTTCCTTTTCCTTTGTCTTTCTTTTTCCTTTTTTTTTTTTTTTTTTTTAACAAAAACAAAAACACCTTGAATAGAGGTTATTTGTTGCAGGATGGAGGCTTCCTGTCCTCTCTTTAGGCGGGATGGGTAAGACTTCAGAAAAACTCTCCCGAGCACACTGCATCCGAAAGACATTAGACATGAAATTTTAAATGTAGTTTGTACAGAAGTCACACTTCTTTGCCCGTCTCACAGATGTGAACATGACTTTGTTTTTAAACTGATCAGTTTTGCAAAGGGGCCAGAATTATTACTTGTTAGACTTGCTCCCGTTTGAGTCTGCTGCTTTCCTACAATTTTTCAAATTTTATAATGTATTAAATACAATAAACTCTGTTTAAAAAATAAGGTCTGTGTGAAACACACATGTCGGGATGAAGCCGTATTCGAATGAGATTTTTCTTTCTCTGAATTTTCTGTGTTGGACATCAGAGGACATCAGCTGAGGCTGGTTTTGAGGTCAAGCCCACTAAAAGATAAAGGATGTTATCGTGTGTTCAAAACAGTTCTGTTCCCACCCAGCAAGTGTTCTGACTTGGGCTTTGTTAGCAAGATAATCTTCCCTTTCGTGAAACTTTTCGTTTATAAATTTTAGGTATCTATTGCTGCAGGGCAATCCACGTGGAAAGTTATCAGCTTAAGACAACATCTTATTCTGTCTCCTGATTGTGTGGTTCTCTTGAGCGGCCTGCCCTTAGCTGGCCTGCTTCTGCTGCAGGGGGTGACAGGGATGTCACGGAGCACGATTGGGCTGAGATGTCCTACGTGGCTTTCCCATGGGTTGTCAGTCCATCCTGGCTTAGGACCTCCATGTGGTGCACTTGGCCTGGTCCCAGCATGGGAGCTGGGTTCTAAGCGGGAGGGAGCGGAAGCCTCAGTGCTCTGAAAGGCCTGGCCTGGAAGTGCTCGGTGCACTTCTGGCTCAGTCTGTTGGCTCAACAGATTCAGAGCCAGGGGGGGGGGGGGGGGGGGGGGGGGGGGGGGGATAAAACCCACCCCCTGCTGGGGAGAGTGACAAAAGAATTTGTAGCCAATCTGAATCAATTTAACACCTGTCCAAAAAAATCCGAAAAGTGGGACATTATGGCTTTGGAGGAAGTAGGGAAATTCCAAGCCAGAATGGTCGCTTTCTTATTAGCCCCAAGAGGTAAGAAACCCAATGTCTCAAAACCACTTTGGAATTAAGCCTTCAGCTTTTCTGAGGTATTAGTGATTCCAGAGGCCCCTCTGTGTAGCCTGCCTCACCTGTCTTCCCTGCTGCCTCTTCCTCATTCCAGACACTCACAATAAAGCTGGCGCGATGGTGAGATTGACGGGTAAACTCTAATGTGTTTCTGCCGCAGAGACGTTCCTGTAGTGATGGGCTATTTCCATCCTGAACTGTCTTTTTTTTTAAATTAAAAAGTCTATGCCTGAGGACACCAGTAATGAAAATATCTCTGGCTTCTGAAACTAAAAGTAAGCTGTTAACGACTCCTATCGCCCCCTGAAACACAGAGGCCCAAACACTGCTTGTCCCTAACGACTGCCAGCCAGTCTTCCCCATGGCTGTGTGATTTCCCCGTATTTGAGGCTAATACGGGACTGTCGCACAGGAGCCAGCCAGGGCCGCTCCCGCCAGCTGCCTGCTCATCCCCGCCTAACGGGAAGGACGATGAGATCTCGATCTGATTTTCCCAGCAATCCATTCTATTGGGCAACATTTCCTCCAAGCTCAAAATAAAGGCAGTGCCTTGCTTTGGGGACTTTCTCCTGCTGGTTGTCAGCCGGTACCATTTCCCCACCACTCACTGTGCAGTTCCGATCCACAAACACCGGTCCACAAACACTGCACAGCATGATGCGCGTTATTAGCATCTACATCCTTCTTTGCGGAGCTCTTATGCCCATTTATACAACTGCCCCCCAGAAACACATTCTTTCTACAAAAACTCGAATCCTCTAAGCCAATCCAATGCAGCAGACCTGTCACATGGAGTTTTCACACTGTGAGGCTTTACAACATAGATTCCTGGAATCTTCAGGAAAGAGCTGGTCATTCAAAATACAATTGAGTCACAGTTGCATTTTGCCCTACTTTTATCATCCAATCGGCAGTGCGTAGCCAGACGTTATCCCAATAAGGATCTTTGTGGCTGTGCTCATTTTTCCTAAAGGGCATCTGATCAGGGCCTATGTGCCATATTTACTGATGTCTCTGCATTTCTCTGGTTGGTCTCTCACTGGTAGAGTCAGATTAATTTTTTTTTTTTTTTGCAAGCATACTATATAGGTAATGTTATCTCCTATTTCATCACTTCACAAGGGCCTACTTGGGCTGTAATGGTGGTAGTAATTTTTTTATTTCTACTTTTTTGTTTTTGTTTTTATTTTTGGCTTTTATAAATTGTATTGCATGTGAGTTATGGTTTTGCTTTTGTGATGGTAATTTTGACTATTTAGTTGAAGTGACATCCACCAAATTTCTCCAATGGAAAACTAGCTTTCTCCTTTTGGGATTAATGAGTACTCTGTGGATTGAAATTGTGAGACTATCAATATCCTGTTCAACATAATTTTGCCCACTAGTTTGAACACTGATTGGTGATTTTTTCCCTGAATCAAGCATTACCTTGGCGGTTATAAAAGTGTACTTTTAAAAAAGCCACTATTGCCTGAACCCCTGGTATTTTTTTTTTAATTTATTTCTGAGAGAGAGAGAGAGACAGAGAGAGACAGCATGAACAGGGGAGGGTCAGAGAGAGAGGGAGACACGGAATCCGAAACAGACTCCAGGCTCTGAGCTAGCTGTTAGCACAGAGCCCGACACGGGACTCAAACCCACGAACTGTGAGATCATGACCTGAGCCAAAGTCAGACACTTAACCGACTGAGCCACCCAGGTGCCCCTGAACCCCTGGTATTTTAAATTACCTTTTACTTTTCTTCTTTTTTGAGCAAAATGCATTTCTTTTTTTTTTAAATTTTTTAGTGTTTTATTTATTTCTAGGAGAGAGAGAGAGACAGAGTGAGCAGGGGAGGGTGAGAGAGAGAGGGAGACACAGACTCTGAAACAGCCTCCAGGCTCTGAGCTGGCAGTCAGCACAGAGCCCAACGCGGGGCCCGAACCCACGAACCGCGAGATCATGACCTAAGCAAAAGTCGGAAGCTTAACCGACTGAGCCACCCGGGCGCCCCCAGCAAAATGCATTTCTTTAGCCAGGCACACTAACTATAATCTTCGACCTGCTTTTTTCTAAGAAGTCTTTTAGAAAAATAGAATGAAGGAAGACACCTCTAAACTGGCTTCTAAATACTCGGTGAGTCTCTACATAGTAAAAATAATAGCCATGCCCTTAATGTTTGCTGTGGGCACTGCGCTAAGCACTTTATCAGCACTTAACTCATTGAACCTTCTGACCATGCTAGAGGTTGTATTAGCCCCATTTCTCAGTTAAAGAATTAGGTAAATGATACGATAAAGGCTAATGTTCAGTTGAGCTTTATAAGGAGGGGTGAAACAAACTATTTGACAAAAAGTAAGTTTTCATGCTGTAGTAGGATGAAGAAGTAGACTATTAATCAGAAGCATTTTCTCCTTAAAATGGAAATGTGTTCCTGTATTTAAATATTGAGAGCATAGCTTACATTCATTGGTGATACTATGATGACCGTGACATGATTTCTGCTGGGGGAAGGTGGCAGAGACCTGTACACCAAGGGGCAGAATTAGGGCACATGCTTAGGTCGTACAGGATATTGTCATTTCTTATTTACAAACCAAGGACTATCACGGTGGCCCTTGAAAGATGGGTAAGCTTTTGCAGAAGGTGTAGAGGGAGGGCCGAGGCTCTGAGGAGGGGAAGCATAGGCAGGCTCAGACAGCGATGTGGGACGTAGCCGGCTTCGCTGGAGAAGAGTGAAACACGGCTGGCAAAGGAAGGTGGAATTGGAAAGGAATGGGAGTTGATCTTGGGGGCCAGGCTGGGGGTAGACAGTGTTCAGGAGCTTTGGGGGCATCAGAGGAACTGGGGCCCGAGCGTGTCAGGCCAGGGGTCTGCGTGCTTGACAGCCCGCAACAGTCTGTCAGTGTGCCGGGCAGTTCAGCTGTTTTTCCCATGTGTCCATCCATGACCTACTAACCAAGCTGAGAGCTGACGAGCCGCAGATGTATGAGAAGTTAAGACATCATCCTGGGTGCAGGGGCGACCAACACAGATGCTACAAGGGCCAGGTGAGTCGCATAAATTAGGGGACAGGCAGAAGCACATGTACCCCATTCAAAGGGACAGCCCTACTCAATGCCCACAGGTTGTCCACCAGGAGAACAAGGGGCCCATGTGCTTAAACGTCTCGTTTTTCTCAAAAATCCTGGAAATCTAGATTTTTGTGTAACTTCTAGATGTGCGAATGTTAGAACTAATTCATTTTTTTCAAATGTACAGATCAAACAAGACATCTGCAGGGTTTGTAGCTCTGAGAATTATGAAATAATAAAACCGTTTTAGACATTCTAGAAAAATTCCATTTGGGTAAAATCACATGTGATGGCACCAAAACTAAGTTGTCTGAGGATGTAACTTATAAAAAGTATGAAAATTCAAGGCAAGCATTTGTCATAATATCTTTTGATCATAAAGATTTAAATCCTAGCATATAACTGACAATAGTGATAAGAAGCTTTCATTAAAGGCCTACTATGTGCCAGGCACTGTGCTAAGTGCTTTACAGATGCTCTTCCCTTTAGTCCTCAGAGAAACCCTATGAAGTTGGCATTATTATCCCAATTTTGCAGATGAGAATACTGGTAAGTCAAAAAATGGTTACCAAAGTCCACTAGAAACTTGGAACAATGTACACACACACGCACACGCACACACACACACACACACACACACACACACACACACCATGTTTGATTAATACCTTGTACTCAACTCTTCCTGGTTTTCTAATTCATGCAAAAAAAATATTTTGCTCTGTCCTTGGCAAGTTCAATATGCTTCGTTAGAAAGGCACCAGACAGAAATGTCACTGGTTAGATTAGGAATTACTAAACCCCGAGAAGGCGTGGCGTTCTCTAAGAAGAGCCACCAGCCAGCTCTTCATTGGTTAAATCGGGGTTCCGCAAACGTGCCCATTCTTAAGTCACACAAAGAGCACTTGTTAGAGTTACAGGTTCTAGTCTACTACCACCCACCCCCTTCACCCTATGTCCCCACGGATGTCCTGAATCTCAGTCTGTAAGTAAAGAGCTTGGGAATCAATGTTCACCATAGGTAATGCTTTGATCAGGCAACTTTGGTAAATACTTGGTAATATCACTGTGCTCCCTCTATGTAGGTAAGAATAGTGGATGAGAACCCCTCTCTCCCCAGGATGCTTTTGTTATGTGCCTTTTTTATTCCTTCATTGATGTTTACTAAACAATAGTTGCCTTCTACTCTTTTGAAAGGCAGATTGAATACTTCAAATGGAGTTAGTGAGGCGAGAAAATACTTAACTGAAATTTAACCCAAGGGCCCTCATCCTTTCCTAATCAGTTAGAGGACAGCGCGGTCCTGTGGAAATAGTCCACCAGCTACAGAATTCTCCCACCTCATCTTAAAAAGCTACCAGAGGCTTGAATGAATAGAAAAGTTACAATACAGGAAATAATTACAGTAACATCTACCACCTGTAAGGACAGCGGACTCCAGGTGTGCAAGAATCCACTTTTTCCCATATGCTTTAATGTGTGTGAGTTCTTCGAAATTTAAATGCTGATCTTAGACCTTAATTTGAAAAGGTATGGAAATCTATACTAACCATTTACCAGGGAACTTCTTTGTGCGTGCTTTGATCGATTTTAGATTCAGAGAGCTCAATCCCACTGTATTTCACATGACTCCAAGTTCACCCTCTCTCTCCCTCTCCCTGCCCACCCCCAGCTTCTTTTTCTCCTTCACTCAATGTGAAACCCAGTATTTCATCACTCCTGCCAATGCATCTATCAGATTGTGCTTATCAGAATAAGGAACAGACGGTGCAGGTATTAAATTATCCTGTTGACTAACAGGACTGGAAAAAGCCAGAGAAGCACTTGCTATGCATTCAATTCAGACTCTAGAACTTGACTCAGGAAGCCTGTTCTGGAAGGTTAAGACCAAATTATTGTCAAGGATGCATCACCTTAGTTGGAGAAGAAGAAAGACCAGTAGGGACAGTTGATGAAATCAAGCTTGAGGATTTAAAGGATCTTTTAAAGGCCTGCAACTTGAGTGACCTCTCAAGTGACATAGAAGTGAATATTACATAAATACAGCTGGTTGATGTATTGGTGGTAATGGGCAAATGGGTGAGCAAGAGGAAGTGGTGGGAGGTGGATTGCTTGTGGCCCTAAAATTGAAAGTTCATCCATTATTGCTCTTTATTTGAAATGATATTGTAGTCTTTAAAATACTGTTGTCCTAAATCATATTATCAAATAGGCGGTCTCTTAACACATATGAATACCAGAAAATTTGGAATTCTGTTAAGTAGATTGCATATTTCTAAAAACAATTCAGTTATAGCTCTTAATTTAGGCAGAGTAGAGATATTTCTACAAGAGAACACTGACCTATATAATCGGTTCCCTACTGCCATTGTGATTTCAAAATCTGACTTACTTCCCATAGCCCCAAAGGGTGCAACTACAGCCACGCCCCCACATCCTGCCAATAGCTTTCTGCCTCTGTGTTAACCACCTTCCAACCCCTACACTCACACCCACCCATTTCTTAGAACTTTCCTTCGAAGCAAAGCCTGTCAAGTGATGGATCAAAATGATTTCTGCATAATCAGTAAAAGCCTTTGTGTTCATATGAAAAAGACACGAGGGCAAAACCAAAAACCAAAACCACTGACAAAGCAGCAGGGCTGTGTCTAGATGGTATTTCACAGGGCCCATCAATGACGCAAGGCCACCAGATCTCACATTTCTCAAATTCTCACCCCAAGGCGTGAACATCTCTTTCTTCTGTGTCACTGTTCTTCTTGGTCTCCCTGTGCGATCTCATCCATCCATGGCTTCCCAATCACCCGTGCTTCGGGGCCAACCTCTCCCAGATCCCCAGGCAGGGTAGCCAGCTCTGAGAATACAGCAACAAATAAGACATGGTTCTGCCATTTGACTTGGAGTTACGCAAGTGGGTAAGATGCAATCTTATTTTAAGTAATCTTACTTATCAAAATGATTTATTTCAGTATATTCAGTGATCAGCAACAACAGATTGCAGAGTCTGCAAAATATTTCCATTGGACCATCCAGAGCTGAACTTACTTTGACCCCTAGCCCTAGCCCTTCTCTTTTTAAAATGTCCTATCTCAGTTCAAGATGCTACCTCCCAGCCAAACCAGGAGTCAATTTCCCACCCTCCCCACTTTGGTCACCAAATTTGACAGAAAGCACCTCTGAAACATTTCTTAACCCAGTCTCTTCCTCTCCATCTCAGTGTCATATTGATATTCCTACCCCCTCTCAATGTCACATCAACTCCTCCTCTGTGGACGCTTTCCATGAGATCTTGATTCATTTTTCTGCTGTGAACTAGAAGTGTCATCCCTGAAATGCACCCCCAGCAGCCTATTGACTCACCTGTTAAAAGCCCCAGGTGGGTCCTCATTGCTTTCAGAATCATCTCAGCTCCTTAGCGTGGCATCCAAGGCCCTCCTCGCTCTAACTCTGCCTACCTCTCAACCTCCTTTGTGGCCAGTCTGGCCTCCTGCATACTACTTTCAGCTCCAATGTGTCAAGCTGTTCTATGATTCCCTGCCTTGGAATGTATTTATCCTCTTACTTCCTTGATGACCTGCCACTCATCTTTTAGGATGCCCTTTACCTATCACCACCTTCACATATTCCCCTCAGCTGGGTGACCCCGCTCTATGGCTCTAAAGCACCCTATTTTATTATTGCACTTACCATATGATATTGAAAAATATACTTACTTACATGTCTACACCTAAGTAGACCCAAACTTAAAAGATCTCCAAGGGGAGAAATCAGACTTATTTATATTTATGTCACACCTAGTAGGTGCCAAAGAAATGCTTGTTGATGACAGAAAAAATAAACAAATGAAGTCTACTATTCCTAGAACAATGCAGAGTATGGGCTTCATGTTACTAATTCCATTAATTGGAGAGCTTGTTAATACTCATAAACACTAGATTAAATGAAAATATATGTAAAGCAACTGGTATACAGTAGGGAATTAATTATTAATATCAAATCCCTCAAGCGCTCTGGGTTATTAAATGTTTACTTTGGATTTTGCCCAGTTAAAACTTGTGTTGGACCAGGGCACCTGTGTTGAGCATCTGACTCTTGATTTTGGCTCAGGTCATGATCTCACAGTTTGTGAGACTGAGCCCCATGTTGGGCTCTGCACTGATATCA
Organism: Hyaena hyaena; assembly: GCF_003009895.1. NCBI lineage: Eukaryota > Metazoa > Chordata > Mammalia > Carnivora > Hyaenidae > Hyaena > Hyaena hyaena. The sequence goes on from NW_024080646.1 coordinate 989,201, forward strand.
TGGAGCCTGCTTACGATTTTCTTGCCTCCCCCCTCCCCCCCCCGCTCTGTCCCTCCCCTGCTGCTCTTTCTCTCTTGGTCTCAAAAATAAATAAATAAATAAACATTTAAAAAAAAAGTCATGGTGGACTTCCACATTTGACCAATATGGAATAATAGATTTACTTTCCCACCTGAAGCAACTAAAAAACTAGACAAAATATGTGATACAATGGCTTTCAAGAGACTGGATATCAGGCAACAGAGAATAGTGATCCTTAAGTTTGCCCTGGCTAAATGCCTCGAGGAAGTTTCCAGACATGATGCAGGGGAGGGTAACCCAGGCAGAAGCCAATGGTTTCCCTTAGTTGGAGAGACAGAGCTGGCAATCTACAGAAGCCAAGGCAGCGAGGGTAGGGTGAAGGAGAGGAGAGAGCTACACACACAGGGAGAAGCACAATGAACTGAAGAGGGTCTTCCTAGAGTCTTCCGCTGAGTGCCGTTCGGTGCGTGTGTCTGAGGAAACTACCCAGGGCTGAGCAAAGATCTACATAGAAAGATATAAAAACTATTGCTCAGACAGAGCCAGTAAGAGTTCCAATTCCCACCAGCCAGAGTGGAAAACTTTATAATTATGGGCCCATTGGCTAGAATACTGAGAATGCCTCGGTGGTAGGGAAATATTAGCCCTAGACTAAACATAGCTCTGAGCTCACCTAGCAAAGCTTAAAAGCAAATCCCAAAGGGATCAAACTATTTCCAAGTAACTCAACCTCATGCTAAAACAAAGTTCAAGAATATTTATAGAAATACAAATAAAAAATTACCAGGCGTGCAAAGAAGCAGGAAACTACAACCTCTAGTAAGAAGAAAAACAAATCAATGTAACCAACCTAATAATTATAAAGATGACAGAATTTGTTGACGAAGACATTAAAACAGTTACTAATCTTTTTTAAAAAAACAGTTATTTTTTTAAAATGTTTATTTATTTTGAGAGAGAGAGAGGGAAGGAGAGGGAGAGAATCCCAAGCAGGCTCCTCACTATCAGCACAGAGCCTGAAGCAGGGGCTTGATCCCACGTCCCTGGGATCATAAACTGAGCCAAGACCAAGAGTCAGATGCTTAACCAAAGGAGCCCCCCAGGCACTCCTAAAAAAGTTGTTAATCCATATTCTATATGTTCAAGGAGCTAAAGACTGAACACATTATGTTGCAACATGGAAAATATGAAAAAGAACAAAATAAAATTTCTAGAAATGAAAATTACAATGTCTGAAAAATATTCCTGACAGCACTGACAGCAAATTATATATTAGAGAAGAAAAAATTAGTGAACTTGAAGATACAGTAGTAGAAACTAAAATTAAACACAGGTTTTTTTAAAGGCTGAAACAAAATGAACAGAGCATCACTGAGCTGTGGGACAACTTCTAGTAGTCGAAGTTTCTTTCAAGGAATGTGTGTAGAGGGTGGAGGACAGCAAAATATTTGAATAAATAAAGGTTGAATATTTTCCAAACTTGAAGATGATGATCAACCCACAGACCCCAGGGGCTCAATGAACTCTGAGCAAAAGACACTTGAAGAAAAACATACCAAAGCACATCATGATCAAATTGCTTAAAAACAGCGATAAAGAAAAAAAAAATCTGAAAAGCAGCCATGAGGAGAGGGAAAAGTTATAAACAGAAAAAAAGATAAAAATGATAGGAAAGATAAAATGACAGAAAATTTCTTGTCAAACAATACTAGCCAGAGGACATTGGAGCAACTAATTTTTTGTTATTTTTAATTTTTTAAAGTTTATTTATTTTGTGTGTGAGAGAGAGAGTGTGCATGCATATGAGCAGGGGAGGGGCAGAGAGAGAATCCCAAGCAGGCTTCACACTGTCAGTGTCGAGCCCAATGTGGGGCTCAAACTCACAAACTTCGAGATCATGACCTGAGCCAAAATCAAGAATTGGAGGCTTAACTGATTGAGTCACCCAGGTGCCCCTGAAGCAACAACTTTAAAATTCTGAAAGACAAACACTGTCAACTTACATTTCTATACCCAGTAAAAATATCTTTCAAAAAACAAAGACTTTTCCAGACATACAAAGGCTAAAACATTTCCTAACCAGTAGATATCGCTAGAAAAATGTTGAAGGAAGTCCTTCAGACAGAAGGAAAATGATACCAAATAGAAACCTGCATCTGTACAAAGAATTAAGAACACTGGAAAGGATAACTACACAGGTAAACATAAAAGGCTTTATTTCTTATAATTTAAATATATTTAAAGGAAAATTAACTATTGGGGCAGCTGGGTGGCACAGTCAGTTAAGCGTCCGACTCTTGATTTTGGCTCAGGTCATAATCTCACGGTTGGTAGGTTCAAGCCCCATGTCAGACTCCATCCATGCTGACAGAGTGGAGCCTGCTTACGATTCTCTCTCTCCCTCTCGCTCTCTTTGCCCCTCCCCCCGTATCTCTCTCTCTGAAAATAAATCAATAGGCTTTACAAAAAAGAAATCAACAACTGAAGGATCTCTAGAAAATCCCCAAATATTTGAAAACTAAACACACATTTCTAAATAACACATGAATCTAAGAAGAAATGAAAAGGGCATTTAGAAAGTATTTTGAACAGAATTAAACTGGAAATATAACATCAAAATATGTAGGTTTCTGCTAAAGCGGTACTCAGGGGGTAATTATAGCACTAAATATCCACATAAGAAATCAATGACCCCCCCCAATCCCGCCTTAAGAAACTAGAAAATGAAGAGCAAATGAAATCCAAAGGAAGCAGAAGAACAAAAATAATAAAGATCAGGATGGAAATCAATAAAACAGAAACAGAAAGCACAACAGAGAAAAAAACAATGAAATCAAAATTGGTTCTTTGAGAAAATCAGCAACAGTGATAAAGTTAGCCAAGACTCATCAGGGAAAAAAAAAAGAAGACATAGATAATTAATACTAGGGATGAGCCAAAGAGTAAATCAGTGAAGGAGCCCGGATTCTAAGTCAGATCTGGCCAACTCTTGCGCCCATGCCCTATGTACTCCTTTGGGTTCCAGAAGGCCCAGCGGATTGACAAACAGGTTGGGCCTGCTTTGTGTAAAATTTTCCTGGGTCCATAAAAGTGTCTCTAACAAGTTAAATAACTTTCCAAATTACACTTTTGCAGCCAAACACTTCCCAGCAACGCTTGTATGTAAAAGATCTGTTTTGTTGCTGTCTAGATGCATTTGTAAGGAATTTTTTTAAGCACCGCTTCTTTTATTTGGCAAATTATCTGACTTTCAACAGTAATTTTAAAAATAGATTCTTAAAGTCTGTACTTCTTTTAAACTAAGAGTATTCGCCAGAAAAGCAAAAGTAACTGTGGCTTCTATTTCAAAGATGCTTTATGCGGGGCTATAGGCTGGAATCCTGGCTACGTTAGAGTTTCAGATGGGGCTGCCTTCTCTTCTTACAAACATCAGGAAGTAACTACAGGGTTAATCATAGCGATGGCATAGGGGTGGAGAAAAGAAACTTAAACAGTCTGATCTTTCCCTCTGCCTCTCCAGTCTGAATGCGGCTGATAAATGAGTTCATCTCCCACACAAAACAGTCTTTGTTTTATTCTGTGGCTTCCTGGCTTTACACTTCTAAGAAAAGACAAAAGGTAACATGGTTTGCCTCAACTTGCCTACTTACCACTCGCTGGAGCTTTTCATTTTTCGGCTCACAGTACAGTAGAAACATTTCTTGAAATTTGTCTTTATTTCAGTGTTAACTACTTTTGCCCTAAATTTCATTTGAAAGCATCCAAACCTTCAGAAAAGTGGAAGCAAAAGTACAAAGCACGCCACATACCCCTTACTTAGATTCATCAGTTGTTAACATTTTGCCACATTTGCTCTCCCACTTCTCTGTGTCGTCCTGGCTGAGCCGTGTGAAAATAAATCACACCTATCCTGACAGGTCACCCCTAAGTACTTCCACATGAAATCTCCTGAGAGAAAGAACATGTTCCTACGTAACTCTCAAGAAATTTAACACTGATTTGATAATCTCCCTCCCTCACCCCTTTCTCTCTCTCTCTCTGACACACACACACACACACACACACACACACACACACACACACACACACAGGTATTTTTAGAACTGTTTTGTTTTTGCTCATTCTGGAATGAGTCGAGAATCACACGTTGCATTTAGTTATCATATTGCCCAGTGATTTGTAAGCCACACTAAAGGTGTCTGTCTGATTGCCACTCCCGCCAACTAGGAAGTCTCAGACAAATGACAGCTTGATTTTGCAATTAATTCAGAACTTGGAGCACCTGGGTGGCTCAATCAGTTAAGCGCCTGACTGCGGCTCAGGTCATGATCTCATGGTTCATGACTTGGAGCCCCGCGTGGGGCTCTCTACTGCCAGCACAGAGCCCGCTTCAGATCCTCTGTCTCCCTCTCTCTCTGCCCCTACCCCGCTTGCATGCATGCTCTCTCTTTCTCTCTCTCTCATTCTCTCCCTGTCAAAAATAAACAAACATTTTTTAAAAATTCAGAACTCATAAATCTTGAAGTAAAGCCCTGAGTATTAGACACATGGTTCCAAAAGGCAGGAGCAGCTATTTCCTTAAGTCATCCTTTTGAATAAATGACATAACTCAGTTTTAAATGGTGGAGGACCTAAAGTCAGGGAAAGTACCATCTCCCCTTTCAAGCAGAACACTCCCCTCAAGAGCCATGCTGGTGTTTGCTGGGCGGCTGGTGAAGGACAGCTGCACAGTGACAAACATAGGCAATTTTCAGCGAAGCCTGACATCCTTCATAGGTCATCCTCACAACCACAGACGCTCAGAGCTGGGGGGCTTTTCTCTCTTTTTTTAGTTATTTATTTTGTTTAAGTAATCTTTGCACCCAGCACAAAGACCAATGGGGGACTTGAACTCACAACCCTTAGATTAAGACCTCAGCTTAACTGATGGAGCCACGCAGGCGCCTCAAGAGCTGGAGGTCTTAAAGGCAGCCCTCCTCCCTCCCATGGAAGGACTCATCCCCACAGCATCCCTGCCATCGTCTTCTGGCTTCTCTTTCAACACTCTGATCATGGCAAGTTTAAAGAGTCCATCACACTGGAAACCAGAACATCTCAGCTCCAGCCTTCGTGTCGCCACTTGTGAATGTTTGACCTCGGCCAGGTCTTAAGCCATACAGTCTCTCTAGCTATAATGACGGCACATCATCATGTGCCTCAGTTCTGCCTAAAGAATGTGTGGGGAGCAAATAAGAGAGAACGCGGAATGGCAAAGCCCTGCACAAATGTAGGCTTTTACTACCATTATGGGGAGCTCAGTGCCATCAGATGCAGCAGGCCTTTGTTACCCTGTATCTTCCCCTGCGGCCACTGGCCCCCACTGTTTGAAGAAAGACATTGCACCAGCCCTTAAAACTTTCTTCACCAGATTAAGCAGCCCGCATTTCTTCAGCCAAAATGCCCCTAATCCTGGCATTATACCCAACATAGTACAGCCCAAGAAGCACACACTACTCTGAGCTTGACTTCAATCAAGGCAGGTGTTCCATACTCCTTATATAATTGGTCCTTTTTAGCCACATGAAGAACTTGCTGTTGGTCCTGGTGAAATTTCAGAGAATTGGTGTTTTTCCTTCATTCTGGCCTCTTGGGTGCTTTGGGAACTCCCATCTGTCCACAGGAGGCTATCTCACTCTCTCTCTCTCTCTCTCTCTCTTTTTTATTTTAAATAGTTTATTGTCAAGTTGGTTTCCATATAACACCCAGTGCTCATCCCCACAAGTGCCCTCCGCCATGCCCATCACCCCCCTTCCCCTCCCACAACCCCCATCAGCCCTCAGTTTGTTCTCGGCATTCAAGAGTCTCTCATGGTTTGCCTCCCTCCCTCTCCCCCACTATTTTTCCCCTTCTTCTCCCCCATGGTCCTCCGTTAAGTTCCTCCTAATCCTCCTATATGTGCAAACATATGTTATCTGTCTTTCTCTGCCTGACTTATTTCACTCAGCATAACACCCTCCAGGTCCATCCACGTTGCTACACATGGCCAGATTTCATTCTTTCTCATTGCCATGTAGTATTCCATTGTATAGATAAACCACATCTTCTCCATCCATTCGTCAGTTGATGGACACTTAGGCTCTTTCCATGTTTTGGCTATTGTTGAGAGTGCTGCTATGAACATTGTGCTACATGTGCCCCTATGCATCAGCACTCCTGTATCCCTTGGGCAAATTCCTAGCAGTGCTATTGCTGCGTCATAGGGGAGTTCTACTGTTAATTTTTAAAAAAAAATTTTTTTTAATGTTTTATTTATTTCTAGGAGAGAGAGAGACAGCGCGAGCAGGGGAGGGTCAGAGAGAGAGGGAGTCACAGACTCTGAGACAGGCTCCAGGCTCTGAGCTGGCAGCACAGAGCCCGACATGGGGCTTGAACCCACGAACCGCGAGATCATGACATAAGCAAAAGTCGGACGCTTAACCGACTAAGCCACCCAGGCGCCCCCTATTGTTAATTTTTTGAGGAATCGCCACAGTGTCTTCCAGAGGGGCTGCACCACTCTCTTTCTAGCTTCAAGTCATGTGAGAGTTCTGTGGGCATGGCCTGTCCATCTCCCCCAAATCACTGACGTAATTGTCCAACCAAAGCTCACGTGATGTCAAAGTTCTCTCTCCAGAATGACCCCTGTTCATTGATCCATATTCTGTGGGTTCAGGTGCCCTCAACAGTCATGACCTCACATGACTGTGCTATCATTCAACAAAGTTTGCTCATTTTTCATTCATTCATTCATTCTTCAGTTATTGAGCACTTGCTGTGTACCAGCCCTGCTCTATGCACCAGCCACTCAAAGATGAAGAAGACAAGGTGGTGCCCTTACAATTTTTCCCATAAGATGATCCTGATAATTTTGTCTATGCCATTCTCCTTGTTGACCCCTTCAGTAAGTCTATCAAAAGGAAAATGACACGGCCACCTGGATGGCTCAGTTGGTTAAACATCTGACTCTTGATCTTGGCTCAGGTCATGATCTCACAGTTTGTGAGTCTGAGCCCCGCATCAGGCTCTGGGCTGATGGCACAGAGCCTGCTTGGAATTCTGTATCTCCTTCTCTCTGCCCCTCTCCCACTTATGCCCTCTTTCTCTCTCTCTCAAAGAGGAGGGGGTGGAATGAGATCTTCTGAGGGGTTCAGAGGAGTCTTCTTTCTTGGAGCACTATTTATGAACATGTTCCAGAATTTGGTGAGAAATTTGGGTATCAGCGTAGATACCCCCTCTCACCGAAGTAGTTTCCTGCCCCCCTGCCCAATTCCCTATGAACTGATCACTATATACAACACCTGCACCCCTCCCCCCCCCACTGCCCCCACCAGCCACTGTACATAGAGCAGCTCTGTTTACCCAGAACTCTCCCCATCACTGATCAGCCCAGAGCCCTTTACCAGGGGTTACATCACTGGGTCCTAGAGACTTTTGTCTCAGGCTGACTAGCTCTTCAAAAGAGGAACCATCAACCTGGACTCTGTGGGCCCCCAAGTTCACAGCCACAGGAAAATTCAGAGGCAAATGTACAGCGGAAGCAAAAGTGACATCATCTGATTCTCTGGTTCTCGTTCAATCCTGAGGCCTGATCGATCCCTACCCTCACTTCTGTAACACAGCTCCCTGTCCTTACAATAAACTCTACTTCATTTAAGCTGCTTAAATTGGCTTATGCTATTTGAAATTTTATTTATAAAAAAAAATTTTAAGATTTTTTTTTTTAAGTAATCTCTACACCCAACGTGGGGCTCAAACTCACAACCCTGAGATCAACAGTCACATGCTCTACTGATAGAACCAGCCAGGCGCCCTGTTGTTTGCAATTTTAAAATCCTAATCCGCAATACAGAAAAGATGGCATTAATAGCCCATTTTTAGATCCTTTTTGATAATGGGAACACTTACTGACTTTCAGTTTTTACTCCCGCTCCCTGCTTCCTCTAGGAAATCTACAAGTCCTTTCCTTATTCAGGATTGTGTTTCATCTAGACTAAGAGACTTAAATTCATGCCAGCGCACAGTCTGCCCCAGTCTTAAAGTCTAGTTCCTTTCTTATTGTGTTTGATTCACTCCTTCCAAATCAAAGTCCGTTCTCTCAGATCAGAGAGGCAGAAATAAAACAGCAGTGAAGTACATTTGTTTTCTCTTGGCCCCAGTCAACACCAGCCTCTTCCTCTTTCCTGCCTCGAGAAGCTCTATGGCACGATGGATACCAGTGTAGGCACAGACCCTGCTGGTTGGCTGTGTGACCCGGGGAAAATTAGGCAACCTCTCTGTGTCTCAGAGTCCTCATCTAAAACCTAGGGGTCATCGCAGTGTCTAATGTATGGGACTTTTGTGAGACTTTGAATAAATGCATTGATACACACAGAGGACAGGACTCAATGCATGTTCACCACTATTTTGTCTCTTATTTTGACCTAAGCTAAGACCCTCCTTTTGTGTGTACATTCAAAGTTCCTATAAGCTTCACTTTTAGGCTTGCCATGTTTCAGGTATCTTATTTTTCCTTAGGGTTTTCTTGTTTTCTTGTGAATGAGAAAATAAAACCAAGGCTGACCACTAACTCAAGGAGTCTAGCCCACCAATAGGAAAAATGCACTGCTGGAATGTCCCAGAGCACCCTCCGGATGACTGCTTGGCCCTACATTTGTCTCTGCAGGCAGCTCTGCTTTTCCAGAGGTCACCCTCAGCAGGCCTCAGAGCCCGCCGCTGCCCCTTCCCTGTGCTGCGAGGCTATTCCACACTGCGAAAGTTGGGCAAGAAGGCAGTGCCCTGCTGCTTGAAGAAATGCATGTTCCTCCCCAGGAACCAGGAAGCCCACCTCAGTGGGGCTTTACATGGCCTGGAAGTTCTGTAGGGTGAAATAAGTGAGTCTCTCCATACACTCAAACCAAACAGATTTCAGAGTTGAGAAGGCTCTTTCCCATTGTCTCCTCCTCCGGCCCTCTATAATTATCCGCTTTTGAAATAAAAGGCATCCGTGAAATACAACTTGCCAAAACTGACTCGGAGAAACGGGAGGTCCTAACTATGGCAACATTTAAAAACCACACTCAATTTTTGTCATCTATTAGCACTGCCAAGGGCACCATCTGACAAGCAGTGTTGGAAATAAGAAATGGAAGGAAGAAGGGAGGTTCATTCATTCATGCATGGGCCAAGCACCAAGTAGGGCCGGCGTGCCAGGCGCTGTGCTGGCCACCAAGAAGGCAGGCGGGAGGAGATGGCTCCTGCCTTTCAGGGAGCTCCCAGGGAGGGGAGGCGGGTTGCCTTGTAATAGATCAGCAGAGTCAATCGATGCCCTGACGTGTATGTGCAGATGAGCCTGGGAACACAGGCGAAGGAACAAATCATTCTAGGGAATCCATCCTAGGGAAGCTGGTGACGGCCTGACACAGCCGGAGGAGGAGGAGGATCTTGTAGGATGACTCCACCAGAAGACAAAGAAGGAAATGGGAAGCAGAGAGTGTTTCATGTAGAGACAATAGCCCAGGCGGAGCCAGAGCGCGGAGGCTTGAACTCGCGTGATGCCAGTGTGCTGAGAACAGCAAGTTCCCTGTAGAGCAGGAACGGGGGCAGGGAAGGGAACTCTTTGCTGAAATCTAGGCCCCCAAAGTAACTCAGCATCCCTGCGGGGGGGCGGGGGGGAGCTCTACCTGCAGTGGCCCTGAGGCAGGCAGGCCCGGTGGGGGGGCTGGCCATGGCCAACAAGGAATTGTTAGGTTTCTAAGCAGAAGAGTGATGTAATTAGATTTGTTTTTGCGAATTTTTGTGGCAGAATGGAGTAGGAAGCAGGCCAGACAGAGACTGAAGAGATAAATCAGGAGATTATTCTAGCTGTCTTACAGAGCTATTATGATAAATGAAAGCAATTGGGAGGTAGAAGAGGGGGTGAATCCATGAGACATTTCCAAGGAAGGAACAACAGAACTTGATGAGCTGTTGGATGTGGGCGGTGAAGGAGAGAAGAGAATCAAGAGTGATTCCAAAGTGTCTCCCTCAGGCTTCCCGAAGGTTGGGGAGCCCTTAAGAGAAGGAGGGAAGGGAGGCAGGAAGGGGCTTGCATTTGTAGGGCATGTCAAAAGGACTCTCAACAGTCTGGGGTTGAGCAAAATGGCAGGGAGGTGGCCTGTGGGCAACCAGGTGTCCAGAGATGGGGACAGTTAGAGTGGACACCAGGAGAGGAGCTGAGCTTACGCATGTGGCTTCGGAGTGATGACTGATAAGGGAGTGTGCAGGGGTGTTGGGATGGGGGGTGTGCACCTCAAGATGTCACCAGCTCAGATGTGAGTCGTAGACACCCAGATTGAGCAGCTTGCGGGGAGGAATCAAATGGGGTGGGAAACTGGGGTGGAGGGGGTGTTTCAAAGGGAGGATGAAAGTGTCCAATGCCTGAGAGAGGTCACATAGGGACAGGACCGGAACCCATTTATCAGGTGTGGCAATAACAAGGCTATTGCTGCCCTGAGAGGAAGCAATTGTGATGAGCTCGGATTCAGAGCCAGACCATAGCAGACTCAGAAAGGAGTCAGAGGCGAGGAGGTAAAGATAATGATTGAACGTGATTCTTTTAAGACCTTCTGGAGGGAAAAGAGAGGCAGGCCAGTAGCTAGAAGGAAGTGGCAGAGGGAAATACACAATTCCCTTCCAAAAAAACACTTTTTACTTAATTAAAATGGCACACCCTAACATGAACAATTGGATACAGATATTATTTTCTACATCCTATATACCAAGAATTATTCAGAATATTTTCTACTCTAAAAATTCCTAGTCGTGTATTTGCCAAGGGTACAGGCTCAGGAAGTTAGGTTGATAATACTTTTTCAGTTTGAATATTTGCGAACCGTATCTATTTCATATCATCTAATATTCTTGCAGTAAAAAAAACAAAACAAAACAAAACAAAAAAACATAACACCACGGGTACAAGTGAGGTTACATGATGTTTATAAGAAGGGAAGCAAGAGACAAGAATGAGGTTCAAAATCTATACTCCTCACATGACGCTTCAACCACAGATGTGTTTCCATGAATAGAGTGTCACTCATAACCTCAAGACAGCTCAATAATAACACAAATAATAGGGGCACCTGGGTGGCTCAGTCGGTTGGGTATCCGACTTCGGCTCAGGTCATGATCTCATGGTTCGTGGGTTTGAGTCCCGCGTCGGGCTCTGTGCTGACTGCCAGCTCAGAGCCTGGAGCCTGCTTCGGATTCTGTGTCTCTTTCTCTCTCTGACCCTGCCCTGCTCACGCTCACTCTCTCTCTCTCAGAAATAAATAAAACATTCAAAAAAATTAAATAACACAAATAACAGCAAACATTTATGCAGTGCTTACTATATTCTAGGCAATATCCTAAGTGCTTTAATATATGAACCTAATCATTATAATGTGGCTATATGTTTATATGAATACGTAAAATACTTTTTTCCTGGTCTTTACTGTTTTGGTAACAGGAATTGAAAGAAGATTTATTTAATACCACATGCATAGAAACCCAACCAAAGAAATCGGAAATATGTAGTAAATGGTTTTTTCCCTTTTTTTAAAAATTCATTTTGGATGCTGGTGCTAAGCTTCCAAGTGTCATGATTTAAAAAAAATTTTTTTATGCCCTTTTTATTTCAAGGATGAGGGAAGGATACATTTTTGCTTTCTTACATGACTGTCTGAAAATGTGCAATATGGGGCCACCGGGTGGCTCAGTCAGTTGAGCTTCTGACTCAGGTCATAATCTCGTGATTTATGAGTTCAAGCCCCACATTGGGCTCACTGCTATCAGTGCAGATCCTGCTTCAGATTTTCTGTCCCCCCCCCCGCCCCTCCCCTGCTCATGTTCTCTCTGTCAAAAATAAATAAATATTTAAAAAAATAAAGAAAATATGCAGTATGAAATTCTTCAACTATAAAATTTTTACCTTTGAAAGGGAAAATAAATAACCAAAACAATCTTATGAAAAAAAATACTATCATTATCCCATTTTGCAGATAAGGAAATTAGCTCAGAGCATCTAAGTAACCCACTCATGGTCATGTGGCCAGTAAGTCAGAGGTGAATTGTTATAAATGATTTTATTACATTTAGAAATTAAAGTGAAGCAGTAAAATATAAAGGGAGTTAAAACAGAAGAAGACTAAAAAAAAAAAAAAAAAAAAACCCACAAACCCAAAACCAAAAAAACCAAAAATGCAAAAATACCAAAGCCAGAAATGATCCAAATGTCCTCCAACAATAATCGGTAAACAAACTGTGGTTTATTCAACCAACAAAATACTACCCAGTGATTTAAAAGAATGAACTATTCATGAAACATGAATGAACCTCAAGAAAGTTATATGGAATCAAGTGCCAAGCAACCAAAGGAATACTTGCTACCCAGTTCCATTTATAGGATGTTCCAGAACAGGTGAGACTAAAGCAGTGGCTACCTCTAGGGTAGAGGTGATGGAGTGGGGGCCAGTGGCTAGAAAGGCTCCTGGGGGATTTTGAGGGGGTGAAAATGTTTTCTCTGAGGGTGATTGTCCCGAACGTAGTCATATACAAATACATTTTAGAAAATGGTAAAAGGTCCAGAGAGAATTGATGACGTAAGGCTGGGGAGGGGGCAGGTAACAACCAATGATGGCAAGCTGCGCTCCAGACAAGGCGCTGTGTGAGGGGGGAGAGTCAGCGGCCTAGTGAGAGGGGCCAGCAGGGAAAGGGGGCCAGCCAGAAAGCTCATGTGTCATTCAGCTGGACGAGGGAACCCATGGGAGGATTCTCTTCCAAGGGCAGATGTCCTTGGGGTTAAGGGCATTAGGGCTGGAAGAGAATCCCCCCTTTGTGGATAAGTACTCAGTGTTAGTGACTTATTCGCGGTTACACAGCTAATTGGCCACAGAGCTGGGATTAGCACTGAGTTCTTTTACATCAATAGGAGAAGTCGGTTGGGGGTAATGACAGGGCTGCTTCGGTTCCCACTGCTAATGAGGGCTCTTACCCTTGCTTACACAAAGAGAGGAATGACTTCCAGTCACCTTCTGTTATTTCTTTTTTATGTTTCTTAATGACATTCATTAGTCAGCTTCCATTGGCCAGGTGCTCTTAGGTGCTGACAGTTAAAAAATAAAAAGCCACTGCCCCTGTTCTCAGATAACTAAAGGTTTGTTAGGGGAGACCCATGTGAGTAGACAACCTACTTGTGTGAAGAGCTTAACAGGAGGGGTGGGGAATATGGTTTACTGGCCAAGCCATTCTGCCTTAATGGGGAGTGCAGAAGGCTTCACAGGGAGAGAGGGCAGGCTGCAGTTAGGGAACCGAGTTTAAGGATAAAATAATTGCCTTAAAAGCACAGAGATGCACATGTCAAGACACAAGAAACTGTCCTCCCTCAGGCAGAGACCCATGGTCGCAAAGGCATACGGCCGGCCCTCAGCCAAACGGACCCATCATATCAATCGGCACCAAGTGCCCATCAAGGGATTGACTTATATACACCCCTGGAAAGAGATACAATGAGCCCCAACATGTGCTACAAGGAGAATTTCCACAATAGAGTGAGGATTGAGTTTTGGTGAGTGGAAACGGGATGTTTTTAAGCACATTCTAACCAACGGGATGGTCACAAAACAGTCCCCTACACCAGCTGCACAGGCAGCAGTCCCGGGCAGTGACCTGCTGGCTTTATCAAGCAGTAGCTCCTGACGCCGAGAGGCACGCACACTCACTGACGCAGGCTGCAGCTCTGCCGGTGATGGATAGCAAAACAAAGGCAGCACTAATGAAAAATTAATGAAAATGGTTACTTCCATAAGAAAAATGATCTGTTCTCTCCCACCTTTGTATCGATTTTTGACCAGCCCTGTAATTGGAAATGTATAATTTTATCCTGAGGCAAAGGCAGGCGGAGGGGCAGAGAGTGGGATCCAGTCAGATGTGGGCAGGCTTCTAGCCACACGGCCAAGCTGCACCCTGGGGGGTGGAGCCCGTACCCCACTCACTTCTCTCCACACCTGACACCTGTTCCTCTCAGGCTCCAAAGCCTGAGTCATGCGCGGGTTGCTGATAACGAGGACACCCTAATGATCTCATGTCCGCTAGCCTTTTGGGATGACTCTTATAGCATTCAATTAAAATAAATACGGCTTCAACCTATGTGATACAGGAAGTCGCAACCCTCCTCCAATACTTTAGGAATTCGGAGGAAAGATATTTTCCCTTTTATCCAGTAGTCACCTGTCATACTCAATTCCAGACTCACCTCCTCCATCCCTTCTCATCTCACTTGCCCTAAGCACTTGGGCACCAGCTTGTATATTGCCCATCTCCTGGGCTCTCCAAAGATGCTAAACTAGAGCAGGGCTAGGTTAGGTTAGTTAAGTTAATTAAAGCAGATTTTATTGCAGTTTGGAGGGCAAGAATTTCATTTGCTTTGCTCACCTCTGAATCTCATGTGCCAAACCACCACCTGAGTCATCATAGGGGCTTAAAAATAATTATTGACTTGGAGGAGTCAAATTCATAAAGACACAACACAGAATGGTGATGACCAGGGCCTGGGGAATGTGGAGTTATGGTTTAGGGGAGGCAGAGTTTCAGTCTGGGGAGATGAAAAGGTTCTAGAGATGGATGGCAGCGATGGGTGTGTAACAAGGTGAATGTTCTTAATACCGCTGACTGTACAGCTAAGGATGGCTAAGATGGGAGATTTTATGTTATGTATACTTTACCACAATAAAAAAATTGAATGAAGTAATGATATTATGGCAGCGGGGGGGGGGGGGGGGGGGGGGGGGGGGGGGAGGGGGGGGGGGGGGGGGGGGGGGGGGGGGGGGGGGGGGGGGGGGGGGGGGGGGAGAGGGGGGGGGGGGGGGGGGGGGGGGGGGGGGGGGTGGCGCTTAGAATAAAAAACCACCTAAAACTGAACATCTGACCTCAGGTTCCTAAATTCCCCAACTCATAGGGAGGCTGGTCCAGAGTTCTCCAAAGTGAATGCTCCAAATTTATCCTTAACACAACCCAACTGGGGAGAGGAAAAAAATATCAGAATTTCTAGGTGTATATTTTATTTCATTCTTTAATTGTTTTTTAATTTGGCTATAGATTTAAGTATACAGACTGTAGAACAGTACTGACGGCCAAGTATATAACTTATAAATAAACAGGCTTACACTGAAGGAACACTAGGGAAAACTCTGCACTCCCAGGTTGCATGGTCAACGCTGGCACGTGCCCTTCTCCTCCTCCTCTGCTGTCACTCCACCCTTCAGTTTTCTCGTCTGTAAAGTAAGGACTGTGAATCAGATGCTCCCAAAGGGCTTAGCCGTCTCTACTCCCCGGTTTTCTACCCAAGTGCCGCCTTCCAAGTGGAAGTCACTCTCAGCGACAATGCAGTTATGTGTCAGAGCTGGGGGCACGTTATCTCTGCTGCTCCAGCTTCAGGGAGACTTTAGGGATGCAGCCTGACTGACTTCTCAGTCACAGACAAACTGCCAACCCCTCCTTTAGGACATTAAAAGCCGCAGACCAGTCAGGGCCCTTCCACCATTCAAAGTAGGCATCATGAAAGGTGCCCTTTGAGGGACAGAAAAACAAATCTACGTCAAGTTTCCATCAAGGTCTTGTTCCTACGGAGTATGGGTCTAGCAGGAAATGTGTGTTTTTGAAGACTTAGCCCAGTGCTGGCTTTGCAGCCAGACAGTCCTGGACATTAGTCCCTTGTCCCTCCATGCATTTCTTAAGTGACTTCAGGCAAGTTGCTTAATCATTCTGAGTCTCAAATTCCTGTTCTGATGATCCAAGAAAATAACACACGTATCTTGTGGGGCTATTGGGAAACTAAAAAGATGAGTGTAAAGTGAGACCGCAATAAAATATAACCATGATCACTGCTATTATGTCCTGTTTCCCCATATGTGAAGTAAGAGATTAAGTCAGAATTACAGATTTTTTAATAGCTAGCTGCTGGAACTTGGGGCAAGGCAAGGGGTTCTAGGTAGTTCTTCCTCCAAGATGCCTCTTTTTGCTAACGCTGCTTTTCTCAGATTTAACTATTTTATTTCATTTGAAGGAAGGATGTTGCAGATTTTAAAAAGTGCTTTAAAAATACTGAGACTAGGGGGCACCTGGGTGACTCAGTTGGTTAAGTGTCTGACTTTGGCTCAGACAATGATCTCACAGTTTGTGAGTTTGAGTCTGGTGTTGGGCTCGCTGCTGTCAGTGCAGAGCCCGCTTTGGATGCTCTGTCTCCTTCTCTCTGTCTCCTTCTCTCTTTGTCCCTCTCCCGCTCATGCTCTTTCTCTCAAAAATAATTAAACATTAAAAAAAATACTGGGACTAGAGCATCACATGATTTTTAATCATACGATTCTAACTGAAATATAGTAAGACAACTGAATCCCAATCAATGGGGGTGGGGGAGCCACATCTCGCCTGACAGAGAAAGTGAGATGGCTTGGCCCAGAATTCCAGACCCCAATCTTCCCAAATCTCCTTCACCCGGCTGTGGAAGGACTAGTTCTCTGTTAAAGCAACCTCCAGGATGAGCTGCTCACCTCCTAGACAGGTGGTTAAACACCTCCTCCATGGAATATCTCACACTGCCATCTCTGCCTATGACTGCTCATTTCCTAACTTCTCACATTCAAGGAGGGGAGGAAGGGACAGAGAGCTAGTTATTAAGAAATACTTCTGAGTATACTTAGGTCTGCCGTCTCTCACATCTTTTTAATTCCATTTCGGCCTTGGGCACAGATTTAAAACAAAGCTATACTGGAGGTGGTCTTCAAAAGCAACAGCTGATGATTAATGCTCTTACTGTTCTTTGAGGCCATGGGTGACCTTTGCACTGTCCTCCATGAGGTGTCTGCTAATCTCAATTCAGAACCTGGTGGAAATAGCATGGTCTGGAAGTGTAGAGCAGATCTAGTTCTCCTTCATTTGTTGGCTTAAAAACCTTGGGCAAATAACGTGCATTCTTAAGCTTTGGTTTCCACATCTGAGAAATGAAGGTAACTAATGCTCTCCTTGACCACCTCACAGGACCTTTGTAAAGATCTCATGAAAGAATGGAGGCAAGAAGGGGTGCCTGGGTGGCTCTGTCAGTTGAGTATCTGACTTTGGCTTAGGTCATGATCTCATGGTTCATGAGTTCGAGCCTGGTGTCGGGCTCTGTGCTAACAGCTCAGAGCCTTGAGCCTGCTCAGATTCAGCATCTCTGTCTCTCTCTTCCCCTCCCCCACTCACACGCTGTCTCTCTCTCTCTCAAAAATAAATGTTAAAAAAAAAAATTTAAAGAATGGAGGCAAGAAATATGTAGAACCAGACAGATACAGGGCACATGTTTGGCTCAGTCAGTTTAAGCATCTGACTTTTGATATCAGCTCAGGTCATGATCTCATGGTTTGTGAGATCAAGCCCCATGTCAGGCTTTGTGCTGACACCATGGAGTCCACTTGGGATTCTCTCTCCTTCTCTCTCTCTGCCCCTCCCCTACTTGCACACATGCTTTAAAAAAAAAAAAACATTAAAAAAAAAAAAAAAAAAAAAAAAGGAAAAGAAAAGAACCAGACAGAAAGGAAGCTCCAAGATGCTAGAGATCATCTGAGTCTATCCCTTGCTGAAATGGTCCAGGTTGGCTGGGAGGGGCCACATTTGATGCACCTGCGGGTTTCTAGGCATGAAGTCATCTGGAGGAAGCAAGGTCAAGGGGGTTGCAGGCTACCATGTGATTGGTCCTCCTATCTGATCTCAGCAGTTCACTTTCACACTGCACAGGTTAGGATGAAAGTGTCCTGGCTGAGATTCCATCCAGATACTACTGGTTCTTCCATGATTAAACAGATAGTGCATTTTACTCCCACAGCCTCTTGAAGTCAGAGCTGGCCTTTGGCTCAGTGGGGCTCAAGACAAGACAGGGTGGAGTCCCTCCTCCGCCTCCTCCCGCCGCTCCCTCTCAGCCCCTGCAGAAAACCGGGATGAGGTATCCAGAGATTCAGCCTCTTGTTTTGGAAACCTCCAGGATGTGGAAAGCCAAAGAAAGCCAAGAGGAGAGGGCTAATGACACAGACCAGGGAGCGTATGTGGTTAAAACAGCTTGGTAAGTAAATGATTTAGGAAGTGAAACAAGGTAACTGCAAGCTCAGTGCAAAGTATGTTTGGAGACTAATCCTGTTGTCCTGGATTGGGACCCAGGAAATCTGGCTCTGCCGTTTACTCTGGGTGGCCTTGGGCAAGTCACCTCACAGCTCAGGTTTCTAGAAGTCTGTATATTAATGGGGTTGGACTACAGTCTCCATTCTCAGATGGGTACATTTAACCCCTGCTTACTTAGCTGTGAGAAGCTACAAGTCACTCATCTTCCCAGAATGCCAGTTTTACTTGCAGATTAGGAGGGACAGCTTTTTTTTTTTTTTTTTTTAACAGCTTAATGAGATAAAATTCACGTCCCATACAATCCACCCATTTCAAGCATACAATTCAATGGCTTTTAATATATTTACAGATTGTACAACAATCACACAATTAATTTGAAATCTTTCTGTCACCCCCCCCAAACAAACTCTGCACCCCTTAGCCATCCCTGTCACGGCCCCCAGCTCTCACTGCCCTGGCAACAGCTAATCTACTGTCTGTCTCTATGGATTTGCTGGTTCTGGGCATTTCAAATAAATGGAATCATCCAATATGTGATCTTGGGAGGATAATTTTTATATTAAAACAAACAGCTATGTTATGAAAAGCATGCAAAAAATACATTAATTTTTAAATCACAAAAGATATTTCAAAGAAATTTCCCATGTGTCTGGCAGCTTCATGCTAAAGAGTGCAGGCCTCTTTCAGGGACAGTGATTCATATTGCTCTGCCCCAGGGCCACTTTGTGAAAATTCTGGGGAGCACTGTGCTGAATGATCTTTTATCCCCATGGCAGCCCCAGCCTTGGGAGGATGCCGAGGCTCACCACGATAGACCTACGGAGAGACGGCTTTCCAGAAGGAACTGTCAGTGACCTTCTGTTATCATTTTTCTCCTTCATCCCTACCACAGGTTTACCTTCAGACCAACTGAAAAAAATAATAAGATGACACCAATATTGCAGCTTTCCATATAGAAGAATAACAGGTTGGGATGTCCACCCTGCCCACTTCTACCATTCCCCTAGCTTTGGGGAGAAGCATCTTGATCTGTTTTATTCCCTGAAGCCTCTTCAGTGCCTAGTGCAAATGACATGGAATGTCAGAGGAGCTCAATAAATATTCGCTGGAAGAAAGAAGTGAATGAAAGAACGAAGGAAGAAGAGAGGGATGGGAGGAGAGGAGAAAGAAAGGAGGGAGGGAGGGAGGAAAGGGGAGAGGCAGGTCGTTAGTACAATCACACGTGGAGGTGAGGCTGTAAGAAGCACTCGTTGTTAGCGTTAGGAAGGTTGGTTTGTCTTCCAGATTTTACACTATGAAGGAACTGACTCTGCCCTTTCAGTTTCACCAAATAGGAAAGAAAAAAAAAGTCATCATGGGTAAAGAAAGGAAATAGGAAGATGAGACAGAAGGGAGTCAAGGGTGTCCCATAGAAAAGGACTCTGAAGGGTGACTTGGGGGGAAAAGTAGACAAGAAGAAGCATCTTGTGTACCCCACTCAGGATTGTATAATAGGAAGAATTTTTTTCCAGTATAAAGTCCTCACCCAACATGGGTGATAAAATATCCCCAGGATCCTACCTTACAAATGTGGCCAAAAAAGCAGCTCAGGGCTATTTCAACACAAAGAACCAATCACTTGCCAGAAACAGTGGTAAAGAAACATTCAAGCGTAGAACCCAAGGGCCACCAAGGCCAGAGGCAAAGGGGCAGCAAACTTGTTCTGTGGATTTAGCCTGTTCTGGCTGCCTAGACCCCCGGGTGCCTTGACCCAAAGGCTCTGAAGACAAGAAATGAATAAAATAGGTTTTTAAGCCACATGAAATCTATTAATTTAGACACAAGGATTACCATTCTGATCTCTGAACTGATGCAAACCAGGGAACAGAAACATAAAGCCCACTTCTTTCCTTTTGTTTTGTTCAGCTTTTGCTAAGGTAAGCTGCATAACAAATATCCCCCAAATCTGAGTCTTACAACCGCAACAGGAAAAGGTTGATTTCTTGCTCATGTTTCACATCTTCTATGGGTTAAGTATAGCTTTTGTTTTATTCCAGAACCAAGGACAAAGCTGTAGCCCATCTCTGGGGCAAGCTGGTCTGGTAGCAGAGAAGATAAAGCAAGAAAACCGGTGGAGACATGTGCTGGCTCAGAAGTGGTATATGCCACTTTGACTTGCATTCATTGGCCAGTGTCAGTCGTATGCCCAAGCCAATGTCAATAAGGTGGAGAAAAACAATCCCCTCACAGAAAAAGCAACAAATAATTACAAAGTATGGTCTACCACACTTTCCCAAACATTGCCAGAAAGACTAGGCTGTGCTTCTTGAAGGCAAAAATTGAGACTCTTCTCTTGCACCCCCATTGCCCAGCACAGAATCTGGCTATAGTGGAGTACTCAATAATGAAAGGATGGTGCCCACATGTTCAGGTACAGAATAAGGACAGTGACTTTATCAAGACTAGAAGTCAGATATCCTGGTATCAGCCTGCTATCTTCCTATCATTACACCATGCTGAATTGTAGTCACCTAAAGGGCTTTGACCTTTTCAGAAATCATGAGAGCCCCAAATCAAGAACAAAACCAACTGTCAACTAAGCAATTTGAAGATGAAGGGGGGGTGAATATTAAACAAGGAAGCACAGAACTTTTGCATACATTGTCTCATTTGGCCTTCCCAGAAACCCTGTGAGAAAGCCAGAGCAGGAACTATTTAGGCTGTTTTTGGTTTGGGGATTTTGTTTGTTTATTTGTTTGTTAGTTTTAGGGTTTGGTTTTGTTTTTCATCAAAAACAGCACTTAGGTAGAATGCAGTGGTTTAGAACACAGGCTCTACAATTACACAGCCTGGGTTTAGTCCTGGCTCTGCCCCTTGCTTTGCTAGCTATATGAACTTGGGGATGGGCTCATCCAGAACCCTGAAGTTGCTTGACCTTGATTATGCCCATGAACATAGGCAACTGCATGGTATTGCTGGGACAGGATGGATCCCACAGGGAATCCAGGCAGCTGATGCCTATAGGTGGGCCATGCTTGTGCTCCAGTGGAGGGCAGCTCTCCCTTTCTACTGGGCATGAAAGGAGTTTTGGAGAGTGAGGGAAAAGTCATGCTGGGGTACCAGGAAGTCTTAGCATAAACACGGGCTGTTCAAGGAGGTGCTGGGAATGCCAGTGCCCAGGAACTGAAGGGAGTGACCAAGATAAGACCACGCACAGCTCCTCTCACCTCCCAGAGACCCTGTTGCCAGGCAACTTGAGGGTTATCCATTGAATAGTTCATCTTGTCTCTACATCCTCTCTACCCTTTAGTTTCCTCATCTGTAAAATGGGTGCAATAGCATCTCCCAGAGAGGACTGGGATGAGGTTAAAATGGGAAGTGCCTGTAGTCTTTTGCCCAGAATCTGGCGTGCCATCGGCTAGGAGCGCTGGGGCTGGCACCTTGATCTAGGTTGCCTGTGGGCTCATCCAGACCCCCCGAAGTCACACAAGGCTGCCCCCCTAAGCCCACTGCGCTGTTGGCTCCATGCAGCTGACCTCAGGGGAACTCTGTGACTTACCTGTGGGTGTCCCAAGGTTCCTGCTGCCCTAGGACAGCGAGGGCAATGAATTTACCAGAGAGGCATGGAGAACCTTTACTGTTTCCTCACACGTTTCTCACTCCTTCCCCAGGTCCAGGAGTTAAAAGAAATTTTCCTTAAAAAGTAAATGTGCAAATTAGGCTTTCATGATAGGCATCTACTCCAGCAAAGATTCCTGGGTGCTGCCTTGGTCCCCAGGATACCAGAGGGCATTCACCCATGGGAAAAGAGCTGCCAGTGTGTGCTCACCAGGAGGGTGTTTACCAGAGCCAGTGGTGCCCAGCCATGGCCTTGGCACCGAGTCAGCTCGGTGCCCTTGACAGGAAAGAGTCACAGCAGCCCGCCCTCCCTAACGCCCTGATCGTGTGCTGTGTTCTGTTCGGGCTGCCCTGGGAAACATGGGGGACTGCAGAGTGCTTGTCCCACCTACTCTTACCAAACCTTCAAAGTGGCCTGGCTTACCTTCTTGCTGCCAATAGAACCCAACAGCCAGGGTGGAAGTTGTGAGGTGTCCAGTGGCACAGGTAATGCCAAATATGCAGGACTGCACTGTGCTTCTGGGGGCCCCTTCTTCATAAAAAAAGGATTTTTTAATGTTTATTTTTGAGAGAGAGAGAGAGAGAGACGGGGAGACAGAGTGTGAGGGGAGAGGATCAGAGACAGGGGGAGGCAGAATCCAAGGCAGGATGTGGGCTCTGAGTACAGAGCCTGACATGGGGCTAGAACTCATGAACCGTGAGATCGTGACTTGATGCTTAACCGATTGAGCTACCTAAGCACCCCATAAAACTGAAAAAAAATTAAATTTTATGACTGCAATCCAAACTGGATTTATAGGTTACACATTATATATTTATTATTGTTATTGTTATTATTTCTTCTGATTTTGAAAGAAATTAAGACATTTTTGTGGCCCCAGGTCCTGTGTGTGTGTTACCTAGTGGAGAAGTTGACCCTGAAACCAGGACAACTGGAGAGTCTGGTGATGCCCGCGGCCCAGTGCCCATTCTCCTTACGCTGGGCCAACCATCCCTTGCCACCCCGGCTGTTAAGTTAGCTGAATGAAAGAACCCTATGTGCTAAAATAAGAAACTAGACACAGGCTCTTTTTAACAAAAACAGAAACCACACTGCATGGATAATACCAAGAGAAATGAAAGAAGAAAGTAGGTTTAAACAAAGTGTTTTAGGGGCACCTGGGTGGCTCAGTTGGGTAAGTGTCCAACTCAGTTTTGGCTCAGGTCCTGATCTCACACTTGGTGGGTTCAAGCATTGCATCAGGCTCTGTGCTGACAGCTCGGAGCCTGCTTGGGATTCTTTCTCCTTCTCCCTCTGCCCCTCCTGCTAGCTTCTCTCTCTCTCTCTCTCTCCCTCTCCCTCTCTCAAAAATAAATAAATAAACATTAAACAAAGTGTTTTAAATCTATTGGTAGCCTTACGATGCACGTGTGCGTGCACACACACACACACACACACGCACACCTAATTGGTGAGCCCCCAGTGTTTGACATTTGTTTTCAGCTAGAAAATGAGTTTTGTTTGAAAAGGGGACATTTGGGGAGAGATATCTGCTTCCATCTTATCTGGAGAACAAAGTCCCTCTGCGGCCTCTCCTAAGAGTGCTCCCCACAGACCAAAGCTTCCTTAGTCATTTCAACACCAGCTGACTCCCCCTTCCTGGCCCTGGCGAGGGGATGGCCCCGCCTGCCACAGTGCTTGCTTAGAAGGGCTTCCCGAATGTTGGTGCAACAAGGCGCATGTGCTGTGAGGTAGCACCCACACCTGAGTGCTGAAGCCAGGCTATGGGTAGAGAGGGGAGGCTCCATCAGGGTGCAGGATGGGGAGGGGCTCCCTGGCTGGGGCAGGGACAGTGGGAGCAAAGCCAGAGGCCAGAACCTGCCTGGGGAGTGCTGAGGATCTGTGCAGGGGCGGTGGCACCCTGAGAGGCCTGGGAGGCCCGTGAGGAGAGGTGGGAAGGGGTGCTGGGGCTTGGGCGGAGAACTTTACCAGGCTGGGCCTTCATTCTGCAGGGATGGGGAACCAGGGAGGCAGGACTGGCTGCATAGTTCACAGCACCCAGTGCAAAATGAAAACGCGGGGCCCCCTGTTCAGAAAGGGTTCAGAATTTGAAGACTGTAGCAAGAGAGCATTAAGCCAAGTGCAGGTCTTGAGCAGGGGCCCCGCACAACCGGCCAGGCCACACACCTGCAAACTAGGCCCTGGGTGTGGTTTGGGGGAGGAATCCAGCCCCAAGAGATTTCCAGTCTCGGCCAGGAAAGGTTTTGTATTTGTACTGTCTTTGTATTATTGCTATGTTCCTTTTTCTTCAAATACAGGATTTAAAAATATCTATTTTAGGGGCACCTGGCTCAGTCATTTAAGCATCCAACTTCGGCTCAGATCATGATCTCACAGTTCATGCGTTCAAACCCGACCATGGGCTCTGTGCTGACAGCTCAGAGCCTGGAGCCTGCTTCGGATTCTGGGTCTCCCTCTCTGCCCCTGCCCTGCTTGCCCTCTGTCCCCCTCTCTCTCAAAAATAAACATTAAAAAATAAAGAAATAAAATAAAAATGTATATTTTAATCTTTTATGGGATATTGACAATGTTTTTTAATGTTTTATACCATTAACTATACAAATTATTCTATTAATAGAAACTTATTTCAGAGACAACTTTTCCAGAATTTCTCTTCTCCAACAGTAAGGCCTACTGTGGAGGCCTAAGGAAATTCCTGAGCCTTCCCCACTATGGCTGGCATGCAGCTAAGTCCCTGCCAGGGTCAGAGGCCACTACTGCCTTGATAACCACAGTGACAACAGAGGTTTAAGTTGTGGCAACAGTGGGATTTTGAAACTCTCCCTCTACATAGTTTACAGATAAGTCAGGCAAAATCATTCTGAAACTCCCTAAGAATTTCTCTCACTATGTCCCTAGTAGAAGGCAGAGTTGCAGAAGAAGAAAGTGCATCTTAAAAGAGTAGGTGAGGACCCTTCTTTTTGGGAGCACTCCCACCTCCCATTTGCCCTTTGCTCTGGGCTTGTCCGGTTCTGTGTGGCCCCAGGGGATCTGTGGAGTTCCATCAGGATCAGGGTCAGGCTCCACAGCCACAGGAGGGCCAAGGCCATGAAGGAGTCTCCCCTTCTCCACCCAGGAGCCCTGCAGGGAGCGGGCTCTGTTCGCTGCAGCACCACCGAGAGAGCCAGGCTCCCTCCAGGTGGAGCATGGAAGGCGGCAGCCTTGCATTGATGTGATTTCTTTAGCTCTTATTTCTCTAGTGTTTCAATTCCTTCCTAGAATGTGAGGAAGTGTCCCCAGCAGACAGCACATTGCATCCTGAAGCAAAGGTTTGCAGAGAGTGGGAGCCTGCGCTTCCTCCCTAGTCTCACAGAGGGTGTAACTTAACCCCACTACACCTGACTTCCCTCATCTATAAAATGGGTACAGTAATAATCTGTTGCCAGGAGTCACAGCTGTGCCATAAGTATGAAATGGGAAGATGGACATGAAGCACAACA
The DNA here is from genome assembly GCF_003009895.1 of Hyaena hyaena. Taxonomy (NCBI): domain Eukaryota; kingdom Metazoa; phylum Chordata; class Mammalia; order Carnivora; family Hyaenidae; genus Hyaena; species Hyaena hyaena. The sequence continues at coordinate 1,014,458 of NW_024080646.1, forward strand.
GTGAGAGTCTAATAAACATTGTCTAAGTGTTAGGATTTCTGCCTGGTTCCCTAAAGCAAATACCCTCAACCTGGAAGGTTCATAGCAGTCAAGTGGTTAGAAGTGGTCTGGGCGGAAGGCTGACTTTTCATAGAATTACTGTTTTTAGCCGTCCCCCCCATAACCCCAATGGAATGCCTGCCCAGTAGCCCAGTGAACCCACTGCCCTGGATTTTATCCGTGGGCTTTGGCCTCTAGTCATGGCCCTGGACAGGAATTCTTCTGAGTTTATCTACACCACTCACTGCTCCATGCCGGCTGCATGCTGGCAAATATCTTTAGTTGCCATAACAATTCAGCTGCTCTCAAAAACACTGCTTCAAGTTTTCACATCCCTAATCCATACGTTACATGTTTAAACTGTCAACAGAATATCTATTAGCACATACAAGTGGATTTCCCCCCTTCTCCTGGAGAGAATGAATGAGGAAGAGAATTATCTAAATTATTATTTAAGGATCTCTTGGTCCTGTGCAGGCTGAAAGGTGAGACTCTGTTCCCCCTTCCACAGTGTGCTCTGACCAGTGAGCTGCTGCCAAAAACTAATGGAAACAGTGGAAATCTCTGGAGGTAGGAGAGTTTCTGTAACACCCTAAGCCCCACTGTTACAGGGCATGACTTGGCCCCTGGGAACGATTGAAGACCCATAAACCCGGCTCTGAGGGCCATTAGCTAAAAAAAATAGTCTTAATTACTACTGCTGATGTTCACTGTGAATTTCCAGAAGGGGAAAATAACATGCAGCATTTCCCAAACAAAATTCACCACAAAATGCTTTTAATTTCGGGAGTTCTAAATGAATAGTTCCTTCAAGCCATTGATCTCAGGGCATGAGGCAGAGAGAGAAGACATGGCTCCTGGGCTCAAGGAGAGGGCAAGCAAGTCAAGGCCATTCTCCTGCTGTGTGGAAGGAGCAAGATGCGTGACCCAAAGTAGCCAAGTGAAGGGTGGGTTCATGGGCTGAGGTGTGCTCCCCTTACTCTTTCTCTCCCTTTTTTTGCTCCTGCACCACAGCACTATCAGAGAGGTTCCCACGTGGGAGGCTCTAGGCCCTCACGTGGTGCCAGAGGCCTGACCCCAGCCCACAGCCAGGACTGAGGCAGAAGTGAGGATCTGCATTTTGTTTTGGTGTTTTCTATGACTGTACTTGCCATCATCAAATGGCGTTTTCAAAGCAGTCATTCTCATTGTTTTAAAGAATGAAATTTATGGTTTGAAAGGAATGGCCACCAACCTCATATAATGGCCACAGGCCTCATAAAATAAGCTTTAATATTACCACGGACATTCTCACAATTGGCCAAATCCCCAAGACCCCTATGAAAAGTGAATTGCCCTTGGCAGAAAAGGATTAAATTTACTCAACATCATAAAAATACACACTGACCTTTCTCCTTTTCCAGCAATAGTCATGATGGGCAGGGATTCTTTGGACATGACCTTCTCTCACCTCACCATGTTTACTTCCCAGCATCCACATGCATTGGCTTCCACACTAACCCCACTCGGCCTTGTCTTCCATTCCTGATCTCAATTCTGAAATCAACCTGGGTCTGCTCCAGCCCTGTCAAAGCCAGTGTCTTCCCTTGGATCCTGAAGAACTAGGCGAATCTAGAATTTGTTTCTAGATATTACAAATGTGGACTCATTGATTAATATAGACCAATTAACAGCTTATATTCACCTTGACCTTGAGATGTGTGAAAAATCTCTTTCTAGACTGTGCTCTACTTTATAGACTATGGTCTTGGGAAAAGTACTTAATTGTTCTGAAACTGCTTATTCCTCTGTTAAAATTTTTTAATGTGGAAATGTAACTTTATTATATTGTCTCACTCAATAATCACTACAATCCAATGTGATGAGTGAGATTACTCTCACAGAAATTGAGGAACTGATGTTCCAGCCAGTAAATAGTGGGCTTGGGATTCTGATCCTGGGTTTGTCTGATTCTAAAACTCTTAATATTTTTGTTTTAAGGAAGGGGTCCTCCCAATGCTGGATGTTTCTTCTTCTTTTTTTTAATTAACTAATTTATTTATTTGGAGAGAGAGAGGGAGAGAGAGAGAGAAGGAGGAAGGGCCAGAGAGAGGAAGAGAGAATCCTAAGCAGGCTTTGCACTGTTAGAACAGAGCCTGACATGGGGCTTAATCTCAGGAACCATGACATTACGACTTGAGCCAAAAATCAAGAGTGGGACACTTAACCAACTGAGCCACCCAGCTCTTTTGGGGACACCTGGCTGGCTCAGTCAGTAGAACATCATCTCAGGGTTGTGAATTTGAGGCCCATATTGAGTGTAGAGATTACTTTAAAATAAAATTGTTTAAAAAAGACCCACAAACAAACTCATACTACTCTTTTTCTATAGACCTCCATCATAACCTGGGGGAAATTTCTGGAATATGGGCAATGATGTGCACGATGGCTGAGAGAGGAAGGAGACTGACGGCAGAGGCATCAGCAGGGAGCCTGACATACCAATCCAGAGAATGAAGTCCTAAACCAGAGGAGAGGCAACTGGCAAGGAAAGAGGTATTGGGAAGGCTGAGTCAGTGGCATAGGAGGGGAGGAACAGAGGAATAAGAAAGTGGGAGGGACCAAACTAAAACGATCTTTGCGCCTAAATGACCCAAAAGGCGATGGAAGAGGTGAATGCAAAAAAAACAAAAAATTAGGAAAGACAGCCATTTGGAGCATAGGGATGCTAAATGAAAATGTGTGGGAGGACTTCAGGGATGTGAGATTTTAGATTTTAAAGTTATTAAGGACAGAGAATCAAGATGTGAAAGCAGCCACATGAACAAAAGCTAAAGTCATAAAGGCAGTGGGATTCCCCTGTACAGAGAGGAAACGCTGTGAGCTGAGAACAGGCTTGGATGAAGGGGTGGGCCAGAAAGAAGAGCAGTCAGGGGGCAGAAGGAGCGGGCACTGCTGGGTAACCTGGGGCAGAGAATGCTGTCCCCGCAGGGGTGCTCGGATGCATGTACAAAAAGCAGAGGAGAGGTCGTGGTAATAGAAGGAAAGCTTTCATTTTTAAGAGTGTAATCTCAACAGAGCGGTGAGGGTGTAGGTCAGACTACAGATGGCTAAAGACAGACTCAGGGCAAAGGCAGAAGACAGAAGTCATAGACCATATGTTTAAGATATTTAGAAGGGAAAAGATAAAAAAGGGAACGGCAGGACCAATTTAAGATATTTTTCTTTTCCTTCACTGTCAAATACTTGAGTGTGACTGACTATAGAAGGGAAAGATGAAGATGGACTTTGAGGATGGAAAAGGAATCACTAAAGAAGCCGATTTCTAGGAAGGCAAGAAGGGATTCAGTTGTTAACTCAACAGCATTTACAGTGAGCCACCGTATTGAAAATATCGTGCTCAGCACAGTAAGAAATAAACCTAGAAGGATAAAACAAAAACCAGTGTCTTCTCTAAGTAGTTCACAACTTAGTAGGAGAAGTGAGTTATGCAAATAGTAATCTCGCATGGCAATGTAAGTCCTGTGTTCATGTTGATAATAAAGTGCTATTGGAGTCTGAGAGGAAATTTGGGCTTAAGGGGGAAGGGAGAACTACAAAGACATCACAGAAGAGACAGTACTATATTCAGCCTTGGAAGATTAGCAACAATATGATCGGCAAAAGATGCAGTGGAAGACTGCGGAAAAGGAGGGATTCCAGCTGCATGGACAGAGAAGTTGGCCTTGAAAAGGAGGGACCGTTGTGCAAGTGGTACTTGAGGGAAGAATGCTCAGGAAGAATACATAGGATAAAGAGGTGTTGTGAAGTAGAGAGGACAGAGTTCAAGAGACTTCAAACCTGGTGGGCTCGCTGTACTATGTAACATGGACAAGCAGAAGAGCCTCTGAAAGAACCCTGAAAATCAGGGTTCAAGGTCAAGAGGAAAATGTGGATCTGAAAGAGATAGAGATAGAAACTGCAAAGCAGCCAGATGGGCTTGCTCTATTGATGTTAGAAACTTCCTAAATTTTGTCTAACAATAATTAGCACTCTGGAAATAGGGATCAGAATAGTAACTGTGGAGAGGACTTTTCTATCTGGAAGCAAAATGAAAAAGATACCCTGGCCTGTCCTCCTATGGAAATTTTATATATAAAGATTTATATCTATGACATTTTTATTTAATGGTATTATAATTTGCTTATGAAATTTTTTAAATTTTTGTTTGGGAGAGAGAGAGAGACGAAGTTGGGGGGAGGGGCAGAGGGAGAGAGAGAGAATCTCAAGCAGACTCCATGCTCACTGTGGAGCCCGAAATATGGCTTGATCCCACAACCTGAGCTGAAATCAAGAGTCAGGTATTTAAGGATATAAAACAAATAGTAAATGTTTGAAAGATGTAATCATGGTAATGTGGTTTTGTTTTATAAAAAACCTCTTAAATATTATAGACACACACTGAAGATTTTGTGAATGAAATTATATAGTGGCTTGGTTTTGGTTAAAAACAATCCAGTGTTGGGTCATGGAAGGGTATAGAGAGCAGATAAAATTTTTTATCTCTGGTGAAGCTGAGAGATGATTTCTTCATTTTTATATGTGTTTAAAATTTTCTGTGGCGGAAAGTTAAAATAAGAAAACAAATGTTAAAAAATATGAAAGAAGGCAAGAAAGGAGAGAAAAAGAGAGAAGTTAAGATAAATAGAAAGCTTTTAATTAGATGACAAATATTATCAGTAATTATAATCAATATAAATTGAGAAAGTTTCAGTTTAAAAAAATCTATGTGTATAGGTGACAGATTTAAAACTTAGGAACATAGGGGCGTCTGGGTGGCTCAGTCAGTTAAGCATCTGACTTCAGCTCAGGTCATGATCTCACTGTTTGTGAGTTCGAGCCTCGCATCAGGCTCTCTGCTGACAGCTTGGAGTTTGGAGCCTGCTTTGGATTCTTTGTCTCCCTCACTCTCTGCCCCTTCCACATTCACATTCTGTCTGCCTGTCTCTCTCTCTCAAAAATAAACAATAAAAAATTTTAAAAAATAAATAATTAAAAAAGGAACATAAAACATTGAAAGTAAATGGAACTGAAAATGATACTCCAGGCAAATGCTAATCAATGAAGCTGATGTCCCTAAATTTATAGCAGAAAACCGACTGTAAGGCAAGAGCTACTAGAAATAAATAAAACTACCACACGATTGGGGCGCCTGGGTGGCTTAGTCGGTTAAGCGTCCGACTTTCGCTTAGGTCATGATCTCGCGGTTCGTGGGTTCGGGCCCCGCATCGGGCTCTGTGCTGACTGCCAGCTCAGAGCCTGGAGCCTGTTTCAGTCTGTGACTCCCTCTCTCTCTGACCCTCCCCTGCTCATGCTGTCTCTCTCTCTCTCCTAGAAATAAATAAAAACATTAAAAAAATTTAAAAAAAGAAAAAAAAAAGAAAAAAAAACAAAACAAAAAAAACTACCACACGATAAATAAAGTTTGAGTTCACTGGGAAAATACAGCAGTTTTAACATGTGTAGCAATAATACAGTCACTAGATATATAGAGCAAAAATACACAATTACATGGGTAAATAAATAAATAAATACATTCTTACGGTGATAGAATTTATTATAATTGTCCCAGTATATGAAATATCAAGAAGACCAAAGTACAAATAGGTGAGAATATAGATTCAAGAGCATAAGATTAGTCGAAGATATATTTTGAGAAAACTGTGCCCAACAACTATAGAATATAAATTATTTTCAGTAACAATACACTGAGCCAAAAAAAAGTCTCAACTCAACAGATGTTAAAGTACCAGAATCAGACAGACTACATTCTCTGACTACACTACAGTTAAACAAGAAATCAATAACAAAAGGATAATTTCCTAATGATTGGAAATTTTAAAATGTTCTTACAACCATTAAGGCTCAAAGAAACTAAAGCATATAACTTATAATAGAAATAATGAGCTTAGCATACAACTTAAGATACACAAAAATAGAATAAGCCCAAAGAAAGATAAAAGAAAGAGAAGAAATTACTGAAATGGAGGACAAAAGGAAAATAGGATCAACACAGCCAAAAGTTGTTTCTTTGGCAAAATTAATAAAATTGATAAATTTCTAGCAAGGTCAGTTAAGTAAAAGAGAAGACACAAATAACAATATCAGAAATGAAAAGTGAGACATAATCACTGATGCTACTGATTACAAAGATTTAAGAGCTTATTATAAACAACCTTTTGCCAATAAGTTTGAAGATGTAGATGAAGTGGGTGAATTACTAGACAAATATAACTTTGTATTACTGACTCAAGAAAAAAAAAATAGAATAGTCCCTACCATTAAACAAACTGAAACAAGAGTTTAAAATCTTTCTACAATTGGGGCCCCTTGGTGGCTCAGTTGGTTAAGCATCCGACTTCAGCTCAGGTCATGATCCCAGGGCTTGTGGGTTCAAGCCCCTTGTCAGGCTCTGTGCTGACAGCTCAGAGCCTGGAGCCTGCTTTGGATTCATCTCTCTCTGCCCCTCCCTCACTTGTGCTCTGTCTCTATCTCTCAGAAATGAATAAATGTAAAAAAATAATAAAATAAAATCTTTCTACAATGAAAATACCAGGCTCAATGATTTTACCACCAAGTTCTACCAAAACATTCAAGAAATGAAAATAGTCTTAAATTATTTAAAAATAGAGAAAAGTAGGTAAGACACAGCAACCCATTTTAATGAAGCTAGCATATCTTTAGTATGAAAACCTGAGAAGTGCAGAAAAGAAAGTTTTGGTCTCACTTAGGAAATAAAGATATAAAAATCATAAACTACTAGCTAACACATGGCAGATGAAAGTTGACTGCACATTCTTTGCTATTTCTCCCACTGAGAAGTAGAGTCTAATTCCTTCTCCCTTGAGTCTAGCCGGCTGTAGAAAAGTGCTTCTTGGAATAGAATAGAATGTGGTAGAAGCATCACTGCATGACTTCCTAGGGTTATGAGAAGAAGCGGCTCTGTTCTTCCACAGACTCTCAGAACACTCTAGGAGCCCTGAGCTGCAAAGTAAGAAGTAAGACTTCCCTGAGATTGCCAGCTGGGGAGACAAGAAGGCGCCTCTACGGACGATCCCAGGAGAACCCAGTTTTCAGGCATCTCTGTCAAAGTGCCAGACACATGTACGAGGCTGTCTGGGACCTGCAAGACCAGCTACTTTGCCAGCTTAATTCCACCAATGACCTCAAGGAGTCCCTGTGGAGCAGAAAAAGCCCTCAGCGGAGTTCTGTCCAGATTCCTGATTTGCGTAATTGTAGATAAGATAAAATAGGTGTTGTTTTCAACAACTAAGTTGTGAGGGTAGTTTGTTATTCAAGAAGAGATAACCAGAACACTAACAAACTTGAGTGTTGTTTATAATCATCATGACCTAGTTGGTCGTAAACATTAGAAAATTAATTCATGTAATTTACTCCATTAACAGATTAAAGGAGAAAAGTCAATTTATCCTCTCAATTAAAGCAGGAAAAAAGCTGTTAAAATATTACATGCATCCATGATATCAAATGAAAAACTCGTAACAATCTCAGCATGTAAAGGAACTTCCTCAGCCTATATAGCATTCTACAGACCTCATCATTAATGGTGAAACATAATACATATTCCCTTTAATATCAGGCATAAGGTGATATTGTAAGGTGAATGTGTCCACTCTCACTATCGTAATTCATTTTTTTATTAAAGTGTTTGTTTTATTTTGTTCTGAGAGAGAGATGAAGAGCAAGCAGGGGAGGGGCAAAGAAGAGAGAGAGGGACAAAATCTCAAACAGGCTCTACACTGTCAGCATAGAGCCCAATATGGGGCTCGATCTCAGGAGCCGTGAGATTATGACCTGAGCCAAATTGAAGTCATTCGCTTAACTGACTGAGCCATACAGGTGCTCCAATTCTAATCCATTTTGGACTTGAGATTTAAGCCAACAGTGCAGGGAAAGAAAGAGAGAGAGAGAGAAAGAGCAAAGATTGCAAAGGAAAAAATAAAGTTGTTATTTGCAAATGATACAATTATCTTCGAAAACAATCCTAAAAAATCTCCAGAAAGTAATATTCCTATTGATGGGATTTTAGTAAGGTGCTGGATATAAACAAAAGCTCAGTTGAATTTTCATCTGTCAAAAACAAATTCTAGAAAAATAAAAAAAAATTTTTTTAATGTTTTTTATTTATTTCTGAGAAAGAGAGAGACAGCATGAGCAGGGGAGGGTCAGAGAGAGAGACACAGAATCTGAAACAGGCTCCAGGCTCTGAGCTAGCTGTCAGCACAGAGCCTGACCCAGAGCTCGAACCCAGGAACCTTGAGATCATGACCTGAGCTGAAGTCGGATGCTTAACTGACTGACTCACCCAGCACCCCCAGAAAAATTGTTTTAAAAATACAATTTAAGGGGCGCCTGGGCTTTGGCTCAGGTCATGAGGCCCGTAACACACTTGGGATTCTCTCTCTCTCTCTGCTCCTCCTCCACTCATGCTCCTGTGTACTCTCTCTCAAAACAAATAAATAAAAATTTTAAAATACAATTTAAAGTAGCGTCAAAATTTTTTAATCAGTAGAGATACCAATTTTCCCCCGATTTATCTACAGATTCCATTTAATCCTAGTCAAAATACCAACAGAGGTTTTGTGGAACTTGACAAGCTAGTTCTAAAATTTATATGGAAGTGCAAAGGAACAAGAACAGCTTGGTAGCCAAGACGCTCTTGAAGGAGACCAGCAGGGAGGGGTGCAGAATTTGCATCAAAAAGTATCAATATTTACTTAAGCCATAGTAAATAAAACAGTGGAGGAATGGGGCAAACTGACCAATAGAACTGAGATCCTCAAAGAAACCAATACATACATATGAAATTGGCAACATTACAAATCAATGGGAATGGATGGATTTTTCAATAAATTAGTAGAACAATAGTTAATCCATATGGAGGAAAAATGAAAACGGAACTGTTCAACTCACACCATTTAAAAAAATCAATTTCAGGTGGGCTTTGGAGCTAAATATGAAGATAAGGCTAAAACTTTCAGAAGAGGTGATAGAAGACTATCTTTATGAACTTATATGTAGTAGAGAAGGATTCTGAAACCAGACACAATTATACAATTTAAAAATAAATTTTTTTTCTAATGTTTTCATTTATTTTTGAGAGGGAGAGAAAGACAGAGTGCAAGCTGGGGAGGGGCAGTGAGAGAGGGAGACACAGAATGCAAAGCAAGCTCCAGGCTCTAGCCCTGATGTGGGGCTCAAACTCATGAGCTGGGAGATCACAACCTGAGCAGAAGTCAGATGCTCAACCGACTGAGCCACCCAGGAGCCCCACAACTTATAATTTCTAAAGCAAAAGATTTAAGAATTGATCTGTTAAAATTAACAACTTCATTCATCAAAAGATACCATAAAGTGAAATAATAAGACAAAAATGGGAGTATATATTTGCAACATACATAATTGCTTAAAGATTGATATCCAAAAAATATAAAGAACACCTATAAACCCTTTAAGAAAAAGAGGCAAAATATTTGAAGACATGTGGCACAATGGCTAATTTGCATATTAAACAATACCTATCTTCATTAAACAACAGAATTCAAATCAAAACCACAGCCAGCAATCACTTCCTGCCCATCAGACTGGCAAACACTTAAAACAGTATCAAGTGCTGGTAAGAAAACAAATGAATGGTACTCTTCCTTCACTCTAGAGCGGAGTGGAAACTGACCAAACCACTCTGGAAAACTGAAAATGTACATATAGCCTGGGAGTCGGTAATTTCACTTCGATAGAAAGCTTAGATAAACAGACATTTCTAGGATGCACATATCACAGCAGAGAAGTCTGTAACAGTAAAAACCCCAAAACCAGGTAAATGTCCATCAGAAACAATATCTCCACAAATGGGACTCAATACAGGAGAGAAACTGAATGAATCACAGCTGCAGCCACAATGATCCTTCTCAGGAGCCTGAGGTTGACAGAAAGAAGCAAGCTGTAGAAGAGTATTATTCCAACATGTAAAGTCCAGAAACATAAAAACTGACTCTTTGAGTTAGAAATACCAGTATATGTGAAAATATATCGAAAGCCAAGGAAATGGTGAACACAAAACTCAGGACCATTAATGGCATCTAAGAGGAGAGAGGATATGGAACAAGAAGGGCACACAGGAGAACTCAAAGGTAAGAGCAATGATCTTTAATCGTATTTTTTAAAGTTTATTTATTTATTTTGAGAGAGACAGACAGAGAGGCAGAGAGAGAGGGAGAGAGAGAATCTCACGCAGGCTCTGCACCACCAGTGCAAAGCCCGATGTGGGGCTTCAACTCAGAAACGTGAGATCATGACCTGAGCTGAAGTCAAGAGTTAGATATTTAACCGACCAAGCCACCCATGTGCCCCGTGATCTTTTATTTTAATTACGTGTTGGGTACATGGGTGTTTCCTGAATCATTAGTCTTTTTATTCTCTTCAATCTTATGAAAAACAATTGGTAAGAGTCACTCTGGATGGGTGAGTGGTGGTGTGGCTAGATGTGCCTCTATAGGACATCAATTCCTACTCAGCCCAAGTCTTGAGTCAGATGGGCCTTGGGAAGAATGTGTAGCAATATTCTTTGGCTACCTCGCAAGAGTAAGAAAATGTGGTGGGGTTTTTTTGTTGTTGTTGTAAAACAGGTTTTCCACCTGAGCTAGATGCATGCACATCTGACCCTTGTGGACTGAGGACTATGTATGTGTGAACATGGTGTGCCAGGGGAGGGGTTAGAGAAGCATGGGGTGATGTGAGAAAGAGAACAGGGTGTGGTGGTACTGGTGAGGGCCCCTAAGACAAAGAAGGCACCGAGTGGGAGAGGCTCGTGGCAAAGCTCATCATAGCACGCAAAGAAAAAGGATTAACACCGAAAACACTAATTCATACTCATTGCGTCTACTCTCAGGGCCTGATGAAGCCAGTTTGATTCTGGACAACAGCCAAGGGGAGAAAACCTACTGGGCCCGATTTCGCAGTGCCCTTGAGGATATGCCTGGTAAATGGGCACCTGGGAAGGAGGAATAGAGTTATGTCACCCTCAACTTCTTATCCTTGCATGGCTCTAGCATCGATTAAAAATGCCTCCGTCCTGTTTGGCCTGTCTTCCAGGGGACAGGGTGGAATACGTTGGCCTCGCCTAATAGTGGATGGCTCGGCCTTAGTTTTTCCTGAAGCAAAACTTGGCACTGGCCTCCAGCATGGCAGAAAGACGAGCCCATCCCACCCAGGCCATTCATTCTTGCCTCAGCTTGGGGCGGGAACGTAGGTGATGCGTGAAGCACCGGGAAGGGGCCTGTGGAGCTGGTCTGGCTTCTCGGGGCGCAGGGCTTGAATCCAAGGGCAGAGGGGAAGCCCGTTTGGCTCCAGTTGGGCTGTCGTCAGGTCTCCAGCTGCTGGGTCTTTTTGGTTTTTATTACATTAGCCTTAAAAAAAAAGTTTTTAATCAGCAAGAATCAGTGCAGCAGGCTTTATGGTGCAATAATTCTCCATGTTTTGTTATAAATATCCGCAGGCAAAGTTAAGGTTATTTCATACCACTATCAAAGTAACACGCCCGCTTCGGTTGCAACAAGGAATCTGTGAGGACTAGCAAGCAGGAAGCATACCATCTGCATTTTAAGAGGCTTTTGTTTTAATAAAATGGGCACATATTTACCCACAAAGAGACTGACCAGCTTGGCAAATTCAGAACCCATGAGAAGTATAGATACAGAGGGAAGCCACATTATGTGCTGAACTAAAAACATAAAAAAAAACTTAAAAAAACACAAAAAACTCACCCATCCACCCACTTCCCAGTTATAGCACTCAGTTGTGGGTTTTGGCGATACTGATGTTTACAATAAACTCTCAGAGCTCAAAGGCTCCAGGTCCCGTACCAGAGCCCTGGGCTCTACAAAAGACGCTGAGATCTGTTTCTTTATTAAGAGTTAAGACTTTCCCCTTCTACCTCCCTGAAAAAAAATCAGATGAAAGTTTGAAATTGTTAAATCCAGGATGAAAAGACACTCCCGTGGTTCTGTTTCATATATTGCCTTCGATCTTGTTTATTTAGACCCTGAAGAGGTTTGGCAGTGGTCACGAGTGAGCTTGCAGAGGGGCGGTGCAGTGGGAGCACATCCCCCACGTTCTGTTCTTCCCTGCTCCGACTTACTGATTGGCCTCTTAAGACAGATTTCCAAACTCCGTACTTCCTGCCAGGGAAGATTTCACAATTCTTTTCCATCAAACTTTCCTAAAGCTGCAAGTTTTTTTTTTGTTTTTTTAAGTTTTTATTTAAATTCCAGGTAGTTAACATACAGCATAATACTAGTTTCAGGTGTACAATGCAGTGATTCATTCAACACTTTAATACATCACTAGGTCTGCATCACTACAAGTGCACTCCTTAATCCCTATATAACTCATCCCCTCACCCACCTCCCCTCTGGTAACCGTCAGTTTGTAGTTTCTCTACAGTTAAGAGTCTGTTTCTTGGTTTGCCTCTTCGCCGCCCCCCCCCCCCACTTTGCTTATTTGGTTTGTTTCTTAAATTCCAAATATAAGTGAAATCATATGGTATTTGTCTTTCTCTGACTTATTTCACTTAGCATAATACTCTCTAGCTCCATCCTGCCATTGCAAATGACAAGGTATCATTCTTTTTAAAGACTGAGTGATATTCCAATATATATATATACACAGCACTCTTCTTTATCTGTTCATCAACTGATGCTATTTCCATAATTTGGCTATTGTAGATAATGTGCTACAAACATTGGGGTGCATGTATCCTTTTGAATTAGTATTTTTGTATTCTTTGGGTAAATACCTAGTAGTTCAATTGCTGGATTGTAGGGTAGTTCTATTTCTAATTTTTTGAGGAACCTCCATACTGTCTTCCACAGTTGCTGTACCAGTTTGCATTCCCACCAACAGTGCAAGAGGGCTTCCCTTTCACCACACACTTGCTAACAGCTGCTGTTTCTTGGGTTGTTGATTTTAGCCATTCTGACAGGTATAAGGTGATATCTCATTGCAGTTTTGTTCTGCATTTCCCTGATAAGTAATGATGAGCATTTTTTCTTTTTCTTTTTTTTCTTTTTTTTACAAATAGTTTATTGTCAAATTAGTTTCCACATAACATTCAGTGCTCATCCCCACAAGTGCCCTCCTCCATGCCCATCCCCCCCTCCCCCCAACATCCATCAGTCCTCAGTTTGTGTCAGCATTCAAGAGTCTCTCATGGTTTGCATCTCTCCCTTTCCCCCACCATTTCCCCCCTTCTTCTCCCCCTTGTTCCTCCGTCAAGTTCCTCCTAATCCTCCTATACGTGCAAACATATGATATTTGTCCTTCTCTGCCTGACTTATTTCGCTCAGCATAACACCCTCAAGGTCCATCCATGTTGCTACACATGGCCAGATTTCATTCTTTCTCATTGCCATATAGTATTCCATGGTATAGATAAACCACATCTTCTTGATCCATTCATCTGTTGATGGACACTTAGGCTCTTTCCATGTTTTAGCTATTGTGGAGAGTGCTGCTATGAACATTGGGGTACATGTATGATGAGCATTTTTTCAAGTGTTTATTGGACATCTGTGAATCTTCTTTGGAAAAATGCCTATTCATGCCTACTGCCCATGTTTTAATTGGATTATTCATTTTTTGGGTGCTGAGTTTTAGAGGTTCTTTATATATTTTGGATACTAACCCTCTGTCAGATATGTCACTTGCAAATATCTTCTCCCATTCCATAGGTTGCCTTTTAACTTTTTTTTTTTAGGTTGCTTTTTAGTTTTGTTGATTTTTTCCCCTCACTGTGCGGAAGCTTACTTTTGATATAGTCCCAATAATTTATTTTCTTCTTATTTTTTAAAGTAGGCTCCACACCCAAAGTGGTGCTTGAACTCACAACCCTGAGGTCAAGAGTTGCATACTCTACCAACTGAGCCAACTAGGTACCCTCCGATAGTTTATTTCTGCTTTTGTTTCCCTTGCCTCAGGAGATATATTTAGGAAGAAGTCGTTATGACCGATGTCAAAGAAGTTACTACCTGTGTTCTCCTCTAGGATTTTGATGGTTTCAGGTCTCACGTTTAGGTCTTTAATCCATTTTGAATTTATTTTTGTGTATGGTGTAAGAAAGTTTTATTCTTTGCATGTTGCCGCCCATTTCTTGCCAACACCATTTGTTGAAGAGACAATTTTTTCCCTATTGGATATTCTTTCTTGCTTTGTCAAAGAGTAATTGACCACAGAGTTGTGAGTCCATTTCTGAGTTTTCTATTTGGTTCCATTGATCTATGTGTCTGTTTTTGTGCTAGTACCATGCTGTCTTCATAACTGCAGCTTTGTAATAACTCTTAAGTCTGGGATTGTGATGTCTCCAGCTTTGCTTTCTTTTTCAAGGTTTTTTGGCTATTTGGGGTTTTATGTGGTTTCATACAAATTTTAGGATTATTTGTTCCAGTTCTGTGAAAAATGTGGGTGGTGTTTTAATAAGGGTTGCTTTAAATGTGTAGATTGCTTTGGGCAATATAGATGTTGAAAAATATTGGTTCTTCCAATCTGTGAGCATGGAATGTCTTTCCCTTTCTATTGTGTTGTCTTCAATTTCTTTCATCAGTGTTTTGTAATTTTCAAACTTCAGGTGTTTCATCTCTTTGGGTAGGTTTATTCCTAGGTATCTTATTGGTTTTGGTGCAGTTGTAAATGGGATTGATTCCTGAATTTCTCTTTCTGCTGCTTCATTAATGGTGTACAGAAATGCAATAGGTTTCTGTATGTTGATTTTGTATCCTGAGACTCTACTGAATTCATTTATCCACTCTAGCAGTTATTTGGTGGAGTCTTCCGGGTTTTCTGTATGTTATATCATGTCATCTGCAAATAATCAAAGTTTTACTTCCTGCTTGCTGATTTGGATGCCTTTTATTTCTTTTTGCTGTCTGACTGCTGTGGCTAAGACTTCCAGTCCTATGTTGAATAAACATGCTGAGAGTGGGCATCCTGTCTTCTTCCTGACTGTAGAGGAAAAGCTCTCAGTTTTTCCCCACTGAGGATGATACTAGTTGTGGGTTTTTCCTATATGACCTTTATTATGCTGAGGTATGTTCCCTCTCAACCTAATTTGTTGAGAGTTTTTATCACGAATGGATGTTGTACTTGGTCAAATTAAAGCTGCAACTCTTGAAGCAAAGGTTGTCCTTGGTTGGAAGGAAATAATCTACGAGGTGTTTGTTCACTTACCTTTTAGTTTGCTAAGTAACTCACCACCTAATGGCTACGTATGCTCACATTTGCATACTGAGCCATCCAGTGATCCCATAAGGCAGGCATCCCTCCATTGGCACTGACGACTTGCGGAGGCAGGAGAGGAGAGTAAGGTGCACAGGAGCACAGGGGGCTTGGTCTCTGAGCGCTTGGGAGACAGAGCTGCCTGCTGTGCCCTCCTCACTCTATCCCACCATCGCCCTTTCTGCTCTCTTCCCTCGGCTCTCCTCCTCCATCCAGGTGGGCAAGTCGTGAGAAACATGGGCACCCATGGGATGCCACACAAACCTGACCTGGAGGCAGATCCTGTGGGGATATGGAGAGGGCAGCTGAGGTCCCCGATGTCAAAGCACCGAGCCAGATTTGGGGTTGGAAGTTTTGCACTGACTATAGGGTCACGGTGACCCTCTCCTTGAAGACCTTCTTGGGGGTGTGTCCCAGGGAGTACTGGTGGCCTCCTGTCCCACACTGAAGTGCAGAACTAATGTCTTGATCGTCCTGGCCTCCAGCCCCACATTTCTGAGCTGTGCGGTGGCGAGGCCTCTGACATGTCTCTGACATGTGGTTTGTGAGCATGCCCCTTGAAAGGAGAGGGGGCCATGGCAGGAGGAGATGCAGCTGGCTTTCCAGGTCAGAGCCACACCCTGGCAAGAGTGGCTTTGATGAGGCTCCTGGGCCTATGGATGGGTGCCTAGGAAGCCTGGTAGTCTATTTATTACAGAACACATTCGAAGAGGCTAAGCCAGGTTCGTGGTTTAAATGGCAAAAGCAAACCTGGGGGCTCTGACTCCTTAAAACGGTTCTCGACTTGGAGGACCCACCTAAGAAAGCCCGTTGGGAAGGGCCAGGGACCATGCCCATGACTCAAAGGTGGCCTGTGCTGCCACCAACTGTCAGGAGAACCACTACTAGGCCCTGCCCAGCCGGTTTGGCTCTTGCTGACTTCCAGAATTTCCATTCCAGAGGAGCTTAAAAAAGATGATAATTAAGGCTTCTGTTGGTCCTTCCTGCCCCAGGCTCAAGCTACCTGGCAAGCAGCTAAGAAGCTTGCTAGGTGCCAAGTGCCCAGGGAGGGGGCCCCTGTTGGCTCTGAGTTCCCCCTGTCCCACCCCAGGGCCCAGATACCCCTCAACCTTCAGACCTCTAACCCCATGTGGGCTTTACCTCAAGCAAGGCTGCGGTGAATGGGGTACTTCTTTCACTTGTTAGCGTAACACAAATCAAGTGGGGCCTCAGTGGACCAGCCCCAGCCTGGAGCTGTGTTCTTAGCCTTAACCCATCCCCACCAATCCCACCAAGGAGGAGAAGTCCCAGAAAGAGTCCCCTACAAAGCAGGGGTTCAGTAGGAACCCCCTTCAAATGCTGCCTCAGGCAGCAGGACAGGACCCACCCACTCACTGGACGTTCTGTCATTGCTGGTGCCAGGTAGGCAGGTGGGGCCACACTGAGGTCTCTAATCATTAGTCCTGCCATATATTAAAGGCCAAAGTCAACAAATGGAGGTGGGCTGGTGTGTGGGAGATGCGGGCAGAAGTGGAGACTATGTGAAAGCTGAGGGTCTCTAGCACCGAATTCAAGTGGGCCTCACCTCTCGGATGCCACGAGCATATTATGCTTTAAGGGGCTTTAGGGGTCAGGGGAGCTTGGGACACATGCCCTAGGCCACCACCAGTGGAATCTGATGAGACGGTCTGGTAAACTCCTGGAGCCCTTTAACTTGGCTTAAAAAACAGTCATTCTGTCCTTTGCACCTGACCGGCTGCTGCCTTAGTAAACTAAGGATTCCCCGACTAAGACACATCATGACGCCTTTGCCTTCTGCTTGGACAAACTTCTTCCTCGGCCTCAAGTCACAGCATAAAGGGCCCCAAGTCCCCATCTCTTCCGGAATGGGCCCTCCCTCTGCCTACCCCGCAGGGCCTTGCACATCCTGCGTCCCAGCACTCACCACACCATAGTTTCTTGCTTGCGGGTTTGTCTCCCTCTGGTGGCTTGTTTCCATGTGCCCATCACAGTGTTTGGGGCACAATGGGCATGTGATCAAATGAAACAAAGTGTCACTATCCTTCAGCTCTATCTTAAGATCTATTCCTTTCCGAAAACAAAAAGAAACTAAAAGAAAAGGCAGAAACTGAAAGATAGAGGTTAATGCAAACAACAGCTGAAAATCTCCCATAGCACTCGGCTCATCCTTCATCTTTGCCACATTGTGTGCTAAGCACCTGCTTCCTGTATGTAGCATTTACGGCATGGGGAGCTCATGCAGGCAGGGCATATGCGCTCTTCAGCCTGGCCCCCCGCCCCGTTCCCTATCCTATGAAATGTGCACCTTGGTGTACAGTAGGCACCGAATATATGTCTGTTGGATGCATAGAAAAACCAATGACAAGAAATCTAGAGACCAGAGTGGCACTACTGCACATTGAGGGAAAATGGCAGAGAGAACTGAAGTGTATCCAACTTACAAAGCAGAAACCTAGACACCAGGAAGAAAGAGCCGAAGCTAAGTGAGACCTGTCGCTGGCAAACTGGTATAAATATTTTGCCACGTCCCCCAAATGAATGCCAGGCTGTCAGGCTGTTAGGCAACTCCCCAGCCCAGCTCACAGCTGTACGGGTGCTGGTTGGGCCTCCTGACTGTCTTCTTGGCTTCCAGTTTCTGCTTTACCCTCAACTTTTATGGACATTGTTTTCCTCATCATGATATACTTGTTCCAAGCTCTCTAAAATTCTTTAGAGTATTCATGTGTGTAATGCACCACCTCAAAAGCTCTGTAAATTGGATATTCTATAGGTAAGTATTGAATGAACAGTGATCATTGCAAAGCCTAAGAACAACTATTTTAAAATAGAGGATCAAAAGGCATGTGGGTGGCTAAGTCAATTAACGTCTGACTCTTGATTTTGGCTTGGGTCATGATCTCATGGTTTGTGAGATCGAACCGTGAGATGGGGTCTGTGATGACAGTGCAGACCCTGCTTGGGATTCTGTCTCTTCCTCTTTCTCTCTGCCCCTCCTCTGCATGTGCTCTCGCTCTCTCTCAAAAATAAATAAACTCTCATTTTTAATTTTTTTTTTTAGAGAGAGAGAGAGAGAGTGGGGAAGAGAGAGGGGGAAAGAGAGAAAATCATAAGCAGGCTCCACACCCAGTGTAGAGCCCGACATGGAGCTCAATCCCAGGACTGTGAGATCTTGACCTGGACTGAAGTCAAGAATTAGACACTTAACTGACTTAGCTACCCAGGTGCCCCCTAAATAAATAAATAAATTTAAAAATATTTTAAAAATTAATAAGACATAAGATTGACTTATGAATCAAGTGGGAAATTCACTGAGGTAAAGAAACCACCAAGACTGTAAGATTTTCTCAGAATCACAGTATCAATGTAACATACATAATACATCTTTTACATAGCTAGGCCTAAAGTGCTGTAGTTACTATTCTTGCTATCAGTGCTACTAGTTACTTTTACTATCATAGTCTTTTCAAATTAAAAGCTTATATGGGCCAAAGGCATTGTTATGTGAATCAAAATGAAAATTTGAAATGTAAAAGATGTGGGAGAATTTTCTTAGAAATGGGACAAACTTAAAACATGGAAAGAGCCTAAGTGTCCATCAATAGACGAATGGATCAAGAAGATGTGGTTTATCTATACAATGGAATACTACATGGCAATGAGAAAGAATGAAATCTGGCCATGTGTAGCAACATGGATGGACCTTGAGGGTGTTATGCTGAGCGAAATAAATCAGGCAGAGGACAGCTACCATATGTTTGCACATATAGGAGGATTAGGAGGAACTTAAAGGAGGACCATGGGGGAGAAGGAGGAGGGAAATAGATGGGGAGAGGGAGGGAGGCAAACCATGAGAGACTATTG
The DNA here is from genome assembly GCF_003009895.1 of Hyaena hyaena. Classification (NCBI taxonomy): domain Eukaryota; kingdom Metazoa; phylum Chordata; class Mammalia; order Carnivora; family Hyaenidae; genus Hyaena; species Hyaena hyaena. The sequence continues at coordinate 1,033,664 of NW_024080646.1, forward strand.
AATGCTGAGAACAAACTGAGGACTGATGTGGGTGGGGGGGAGCGAAAAGGGGGTGATGGGCATGGAGGAGGGCACTTGTGGGGATGAGCACTGGGTGTTATATGGAAATCAACTTGATAATAAACTATTTTTTAAAAAAATAAAAAAGAAAGAAAGAAAGAAAAAAAAATGGGACAGACTTGGGTGCCTGGGTGGCTCAGTCAGTTACGCTTCTGACTCTTGATTTTAGCTCAAGTCATCATCTCACAGTTCATGGATTCGAGTCCTGTGTCATGCTCTGTGCTGACAGCTCAGAGCCTGAAGCCTGCTTCAGATTCTGTGCCTCCTTCTCTCTCTGTCCCTCCTCCATGCTGTCTCTCTCTAAAATAAAATTTTAAAAAAGTTTTTTTTTAATGTTTTATTTATTTCTAGGAGAGAGAGAGAGAGACAGCGTGAGCAGGGAAGGGTCAGAGAGAGAGGGAGTCACAGACTGAAACAGGCTCCAGGCTCTGAGCTGGCAGTCAGCACAGAGCCAGACGAGGGGCTCGAACCCAAGAACCGCGAGATCATGACCTAAGTGAAAGTCGGACACTTAACCGACTAAGCCACCCAGGTGCCCCTCCCTAAAATAGTTTTTTAAAAAAAGAAATGAAACATGTTTTAATAATCTTTCCTAAGAGAGGAAGACCAGATAGAATGAACTGCCAAGTGTTGGGCCCCCCTAACTGGAAGAATGAGGATGTTTCTCTTCGGCAATCCTTGTAACTTTTCTCCAGCCCTCCAATGCACTGTCCCCTTCTAACACAGTTAACAGTTAACGTATGTAGCTAGTAGCAAAGCTGCCCATTACTTTAAATTTGGACTTGGTTCTTAAATGTATCTGGCTCAGAAACTGACACAGCATTGCCAGGTTGCCTAAGAAAATATGTTTTTATATTACCAGTGTTCCTAGAAAATTGTGCATCATTAAATGCATTCAAGTGTGATGGCTTCAGGCAAATCACCTAATCTCTAGGCTTCAGTGTCTCATTCTGAAATCTGACTACATGGCCAAGGTTCAGTACACCTTAAAATTTTTTTATTACTGTTTATTTGTTTTTGGGAGACAGAGAGAGATACAGTGTAAGGGGGGAGGGGCAGGGAGAGAAGGACACAGAATCTGAAGTAGTCTCCAGCCTCTGAGCTGTCAGCACAGAGCCCGACACGGGGCTTGAATTCACTGACAGCGAAATCACGATCTGAGCTGAAGTAGGGCCCTTAACCGACTGAGCCATCCAGGCACCCCTGTACAGCTTTAAAATTCCTAAGCCTGGATCTGATATGCCCCACAGGGGCATACAGTTTTAAGCAAACTTAATATACAGAAAAGTCCAGATTTACTAAAAATCAACAAGAGGGTTGATAATCCCATGGGCATCTTATTATGATGCAGACTCTGACTGAGCAGCTCTGGGGGTGAGGCCCAGGTTCTGCACCAAACATTCCTGAAGAGGCCCCTGCTGCTGGTGCACGGACCACACTTTGAGTGGCAAGGGTGTAGCATGCTTGCAGTGCTGAAGCCTCCCTCTAAACAACACTGTCAAGGGCACTTCCTTGAATGAAATCTGTCTTGCTTTCTATCTGGGACACTGCCATGTTGGCCACAGCTATCTGCACTGGGGACTGGCACCTGACACTAGGGCAGCCACCTTCAGGCTGGCCAGCACCTATGAGATAGTTTAGCACAAAATCACAACCAATAAGTATGAATATCCAAGAGGAGGAGCATTTAATAGACCAACCACTTCCTCTCTCTTCACTTTGGATGTGCCACACAGAGAACTGTGTGCCCAGATGCAACGACGTGCAGGAAGAAGACACTTTATAAGTGGAGAATGAAAGCAGTAGCAAGAACATCAGTAAGAGAATAGGGCAGAGAGGCTGAGGCCCTGTCCCATCAGAAGCACTGGAGTTGCGAGGGATTCTGAGATCGAGTGGACAGGATGATCGGGCCACTAGAGTTTGTGCTGTATGGTGAAGGACATTTTTGTTCTCTCCAAGCAGTTTGACTCCATGGTGCTGTAGCATAACAGGACTTTCCTGTAAGCATTGATTAAATATCATGAATGCAGACACCTTGAACATTCCTCTGTACCTTATGACCCTGGTGGTGATCCTTCCATTTGAAGCCAATCCTCTGCTTCACCCAGGACTTTACTGTTGCAAACAACCCTGAAGCATTCTATTTAGTTATTTATTTATTAAAAACATCTTTTTAATGTCTAATTATTTTTGAGAGAGAGGGAGAGCACCAGTGGGGGCGGGGCAGAAAGAGGGAAACACAGAATCCGAAGGAGGCTCCAGGCTCTGTCTGCGCTGTCAGCACAGAGCCCCTTGCAGGGTTCGTACTCACAGACCGCCAGATCATGACCTGAGCCCAAGTCAGACGCTTTACTGACTGAGCCACTGAGGCACCCTATTTATTTATTTCTGAGGGAGCACAAGCAGGTGAGGGGCAGAGAGACAGGGAGAGAGGATCTGAAGCAGGCTCTGCGCTGACAGCAGTGAGCCCGATGTGGGGCTTGAACTCACAAACAGCAAGGTTGTGACCTGAGCTAAAGTCAGACGCTGAACTGACTGAGCCACCCGGGAGTCCCCCCACCACCGAGGCATTTTAAATATATCATTTATGCCTAAGTTTATCAGACAGGCAGTTGAAAGTCCCACCTCAGCTCATCCTACCAGAGCCAGAAAATAATGGCAGAAGAGGGGAGGGAATGGTGTGCTAGTTTGCCTGAATGTCATAACAAAGGGCCACAAAATGGGGGGCTGAAACAACAGAAATCTATTTTTTCACAATCCTGGAGCCCAGAAGTCCAGATCAAGATGTCAGTGGGGCGGGGTTCCTCTAAGGCCCTCTCCTTAGCTTGTATCAGATGGCCGCCTTCCTGCTGTGTCCTCACATGGGTTTCCTTCTGTACTTGTCTGTGTTTTACTTAATCTCCTCTTACAAGGACACCAGTTATATTGGATCAGGGCCACTCTCTAGACCTCATTTTAAGTACCTCTTCAAAGATCCTATATTCAAACACAGCCACATTCTGAAGGACCAGGCGTTCGAATGTCAACATAATGAATTCAGGGCCTGGGGGACACAATCTAGCCCAAAACAGATGGGGATCTTGTAAACCATGATCATGCTCTTGGTGATGCTACTAGACTGGCTAACCACAGGCGAGGCGGTGCCTTTAACTGAGCAAGTTCCCCAGAGTTGCTCATGGAAACTATGAAGTCTGCAATAGCACTATTAGTGAGACACAGTCACTGTTGGCCAAGGAGTGCCATCAGTGCCAGTTAATAGGTAGATGTTGGAGGTCAGCAACACGCTTCCCAGTTTTATAGCTGGCCTTGTCGTGGTCAGCACACTGAGGGGCAACTTGAATGAACCTAGAAGGCATGCTTAGAAAATGTGTGGGTGACACAGGCTGAGAGGGATAATGATATCGTTGATTTATTAACTTGAATTCAAATGTCCTCAATACATCACAGAATCAAAATCCGAATGACTGTAACTGGCTAGACCCAACAGGCCAGAACAAAATCAAGCCCTGTAGAGCATATGTGAGGCTTTTTTTCTTGATAAAGGCAATCAGAGCAGTACTTCTCCAGCTTCAGTGAGCACAGGAATCACCTGGGGATCTTGCTAAAATGCAGGTTCTGATTCAGCAAGTCAGGAGTGGGGTTTGAGGTCCCATGTTTCTAACGAGCTCCTAGGTAAGGAGAAGTGGCTGGCTCACTGGCTAGTCTCTGAATCGTGAGCATAAAAAGCCATGGGGTGATTGGTTAGCCACAAGCCTCACATTTCCACAGTCCTCATGTTTCCACAGTCTGATTTTGCACCAACTTCACCATGGACTTCTGTCCTAAACAGTAGGCACTCACCACCACCCTTACATTCCAAGCTGGATAGGCAGTATTGCATTTAGAATGGGAACCACATTTTAATTTATTTACTAAGTTTTTATTTTCAGAGAGAGAAAGAGCATGAGTGGGGGAGAGGGGCAGAGGGAGAGAGAGAGTGAGAGAAACTTAAGTAGGCTCACGCAGCCTGACAAGAGGATCGATCCCACAACCCTGGGATCATGACTATGACCTGAGCTGAAGTCAAGAGTCAGCCGCTCAACCAAATGAGCCACCCCAGGTGCTCCAAGCAAACTACATTTCATTGTGGCCTTTAGCATGGTAGAAAAACGCCAAGGGAACAATAATAATACAGTACCGAGAAATCTAGAATGACCATTGTGAGAACTGACGAACTGGCCCCCTCAGTTATAAAAGGGACGTGATGTGTAGGAAAGGAAATGGAGTTATCCTCACATAGTGAAAGTGCTATCACGTGGGACAGACATTAGCTCAGAAGCACCAACTAACAAGCAAAACAACAAAACCAAACCTGCGGCCCAGTGTAGGAATCAAGAGTGCAGGTTTTGGGGTTGGACAGACAGAGGTTCAAATCCCATCTCAACAACTTCTTCTGGGACTGCTACTAAATCATTTGGTCTCTTGACACACCAGTATCCTTATCAGTACAATAGAAATACTAACAGCAGTAGCTATCTGTAGTCTTAATTCAGTTACGCGAACTGTGAGAGCAGACGCCTTGTTAGTGGTTTACATATTAGAGGTTTCTTTCTGGTTTGTGTATAGCCCCAAATGGTGCTCTTGACCAACAGGCAGTTTTCCTCTGAGCCAAAATTCAGTGACCCAAGGCCCCTTACCTCTGGTGGGTCTGCCGTCTTCATCATGAGCCTCCTGAGGTCTCAGTGGAAAGGGAAGGAACATGCACGATCATACGTGGCAGGCTGTCCTGAGCCAGAGCAGAAACATCACACACCGCTTCTGCCTACATGTCTTTGGTCAGACCACAGACACATGGCCACATTTAACTCAAAGGAGACTCAGAGGTGTGGTCCCACTGTGTGTGCAGGAGGACATGGATCCCTGCCCCTCTCTTATGAGACTGTGTGAGTGTGGGTTTAGATAGTGCAGGTGGAATGCTTAGCTTGGCCCAGTACCTGAGACATAGTGCTCAAAACATTACTACGGTTGGGGGCACCTGGGTGGCTCAGTTGGTTGAGTGTCGGACTTCAGGTCAGGTCACGATCTCACGGTTTGTGAGCTTGAGCCCTGCATTGGGCTCCCTGTTTTCAGATCCAAAGCTGTCAGTGCAGAGCTGGCTTCAGATCCTCTGTCCCCCACTCTTTGCCCCTCCCCCACTTGCACTCTTTCTCTCTCAAAAATGAATAAGCATTTTTAAAAAAATTACTACTGTTATTAACTTACAGAACAAAAGCAGGCCCCCTCCAAATGCTAAATTATAGGAAGGCAGCTTTCACATCAAGCCAAGACAAAACACAGAAGTAAGAGGACAATTCAAGTGTGGATTGTATAAGACAGTAAGGTCACCACCCCTGGCATTATTAGAGGACCTGTATTTCAGGGATGCTGAAGGGAATTCTTTTATTAGATGGGATTGGATAACCTTCAGATAGCCTCAGAAGTATTTGGAACCTTAGTCTGCAAATAAGTGGCTTGATTCTAAGTGAATTTATAATTAAATGTGATAGACCACTTAAACATCTTGTTCAACAGACGCTCATCTTTGTAACGTAGTCTATGCCTTAGCAATTGATGTCACTCAGTAACCTGGAAACAAATTTAACCAGACAGAGGATGCAACATCTTATCATCTGGCTTGCTTTGATTTCCTTCTCTCCTAATCCCCATGCCTGCCTCCGCATTTTTCAAAATGATGGATTAAAACTTAGTCTTGGAAACCTGAGATTTCAGTCCTCCTTAGAGATAACTGAAGACACTGTGCCATGAAGACAAGTTTGAGAATCTGCTGAATGATCGTTCCTATGCTAATATTTTAGGCAAAGCCTGACTTTTACAGACTGCATTCAGTAGTCTTTTCTGTGGAGTTCTTTCTAGAATATATGCAGACTTCTAAGGGCCTTTCCCCCAAATCACTGCCAACTGTTTGCCTATTTAATAAATCCATAAAAAAAAGACAAAGGATGACTTTTTAAAGCTACAGTAGGCAAAATACACATTCTTTTTAAAATTAGTTAGGAGGGGCACCTGTGTGGCTCAGTCAGTTAAGCCTCTGACTTTGGCTCAGGTCATGATCTCATGATTCATGGATTCAAGTCCCACATTGGGCTCTGTGCTGACAGCTAGGTCAGAGCCTGGAACCTGTATCAGATTCTGTATCTCCCTCTCTCCCCGATCATCCCCTGCTCATGCTGTCTCTCTCTCAGAAAAATAAGTAAGTAAATAAATAAATAAATAATAAAATTAGTTAGGATCTTTTAAGTATTTTATCACAGAAGAAATCTGATAAAAAATCAAGCTGCCTGTAGTGACCCTAGGTTTAGAACTTGGTACCAACTCCCAGTTCCAGAGGCTAATGCCTGATCTGTGATTAGTCAATAAAGCTATTCTTGACGTTTCTCAGGGCGCCTGGGTGGCTCAGTTGGTTAAGTGTCTGTCTTCAGCTCAGGTCATGATCTCACGGTTCCTGAGTTGGAGCCCGCATCAGGCTCTGCGCTGACAGCTCAGAGCCTGGAGCCTGTGTCGGATCCTGTGTCTCTCTCAAAAATAAACAAACGTTAAAAATTAAAAAAAAAAAAAAAAAGCTATTCTTGACATTTCTCCAATTTCCCAGTCTCTCCTTGGTGATATGTGTCTCCGCCAAGGAATTCTAGACTTTGCTCCTGAAGTCTAGTATACAAGACAATAGTATACAAGACAGATTCACTTGAATACACTACGGTAAACACTAGGACAGCACAGTCTTAACCACATCAGCCACATTTCTCAGAACAAAGCCACCAAAAGCTTTGTCTAACAGGGAAGAGACGTGGAGAAAAGGTAAGGATAGGCATCTTGACAGAAATCAAGATTCTAAGTATCCAGTGTAAAGAGATATAAAATCAACCCCTTCCATGTTAACAACCATAAAGTTTTTCACTGTTCTTGAAAGCAGAGGCAGAAAATAGAAGTATCAGGAATATAAAGGATGCTCCTGTAGTGGGCTGAATAGTGTCATTCTCCCACACCCCCAAGTCCATGTTCACCTGGAACCTCACAATGCCACCCTGTTTGGAAACAGGGTCTTTGTAGATGTTAATTAAAGGCCAAGATGAGATCACACTGAATTGGAGTGGGCCCTAAATCCAATGACCAGGTGTCTTTATAAGAAGAAAAGGACCTGGAAGACACAGAGGCCACGTGAGAATGGAAGCAGACACTGGTGTTCTGCTGCCACAGCCAAGGAACATCAAAAGCCACCAGAAGCTGGAAAGGCAAGGCAAGTTCTCTCCTAGAGCCTATGGAGGGAGCATGGCCCTTCCAACACCTTGATTTCAGACTTCTGGCCTCCAGAACTGTGAGAAAATACGTTTCCATTGTTTGAAGCCACCCAGTGTGTGGCAATTTGTTACGGCAGCCCTAGGAAACTAATACACATCAATAATGATGCTTGAATTGTTCCTTGATTGGGGTCTAGTGCAGCACCACACTTTCTGATAATGGCAGAAGGCATGGAAATGACACAATGTACCATTTATTCCACTCTTGCTCTTCTCTGTGTTAGAGGTGACCACTGTCCATTTCTATGGGAATTGACATTGCTGGGAAGTACCCAGTGAGATATTCATATTGCCATTTGCAAGTTTGTTTACTTAAAAAATACTTTTAATGTTTACTTTTGAGAGAGACAGAGCCAAGTGGGGGAGGGACAGAGAGGGAGACACAGAATCTGAAGTAGGCTGCAGGCTCTGAACTGTCAACACAGAGCCTGACACAGAGTTTGAACTCCTGAACCACGAGATCACGACCTGAGCTGATGTCAGATGCTTAACCAACTGAGCCACCTAGGTGCCCCTCCGTCTGCAAGTTTGATGCAAACTGCTCCAAAGGTTCTTTGGAGCCAACTCAGTACAATGACTTCATACTTCTATTTAGGGAAGTAGAGGCCTAAGAGAAGATTTCACCAAGAAGCCAATCTTCCACTCTTAAAATTACAAACAGGAAAAGTTATCAGTCCCACAGCCTAAACCTAATGGGTAACATTTCAATACTAGCTTTGAATGTGCTAAGCAGCTTATATAGAATTATAGCAGTTCCCCTTCCACCCTACCTTATCATGTAGAGGGCCAAGGCAAGAAATGATGACATTAAAAGGGTACTTCATTTCACCCCTAAGGATAACAAACCGAAACTGTTTTAAACAAATCCAAATGCAGTAAGAGGAAATGGGAAACATGGCCTCAATGTCACTTGAAGGACAGACTCAAAAGTGATGTTTTATTCTCCTGAGTTGTTTCTCTTCTCGTTTTCCCCAAGCAACTCCACTGGTAGGAAAGGACACAAAGCTGGATCGACAGTATGACCTTTAACATCTACAGACTTATCACAGAAAAAAATGGCTAAGAAGAAATGCACCAAAAATATTAACAGAGCTTTCATCTTCCTTATAGTCTTTTATTTTCCAGATGAGGAAACGAAGGCACAGAGAAGCTAAATAATTTGCCCAAGGCCACACAACTGGTAAGAGGCGAGACTAGAGAGGCAGCCAGGGCAATATTGCTTCAATACCACCTGCAATAAGAAAACTCAGTAAGGTGCTGACCTAGCACTATTAAAGAAGGGTTGCCATTAAAATTGCCCTCATGGTTTACCAACGAAGGCAAAAGTCTTAAAATGAGTTCCTAGGGAGTATTTCCTTCTCAAAAATATTCAAGGTGCCAGTCGACATAAATGATAACCCTATCACTCTCGTATGCCTGTTCTGTTCACCTACCAGTCAGTGTTCAAGCATACGGTGGTGGACGCTCCAGCTTGCCTGCCTGCACAGCAGTCTCTCAATATTTTCCACAAGAAAAATATGGCAAAACCATTCTGCTGAGGACCAATTTTCAACATGTGAAACGACGTCAGTAAAAAAGTAAATGCACCAATGCAACACAACTGAAATGCACATGAAAATACTCAGAAGTGTTTAAAAAGTCAGAAAAAGATATTGATATCAGATGTAAATCAAGCCTACATTAAAAACAAAAACAGAAACAAAAACAACCATTTCAGTTCAGGCAGCCTGGAAAGTGCCTAAAAAGATAACACTGCAAGCAACAATAAAAACTAGCTACCAAGTCATGTATAAACATATTATATTTTATTTCATGCAGAATCACTGAGTCTTAAGGGTCAGGCTTTTATAAATACTTAAGTTAGTTCATTATACAACTAGGGATAGAGAGAAAGTCCAACTTACTCTGCTATCTTGGTTCCATATTTTTCTGAAGAATATGCCCTAATGTTACATGCATGACATACTTAGTATAGATGGTCTTAATTTTAAATAAAGTTTTGCCAAAATTCTAATGAAATAAAATTTACTTCAAATGCAGGGTTTAAGAAATATAGGCTTTAAAAGAATGTTAAATTTTGCTCTTTTTTTAGGAAAAGGATCTTTTGAAAAAATATGTATTCATTTTTTTGAGAGAGACACACAGTGTGAGTGGGGGATGGGCAGCAAGAGAGGGAGACACAGAATCCAAAGCAGGCTCCAGGCTCTGAGCCGTCAGCAAGGAGCCCAATGTGGGGCTCAAACTCAGGAACCTTGAGATCATGACCTGAGCCGAAGTTGGTCTCTTAACAGACTGAGCCACACAGGTGTCCCTAGGAGAAGGATCTTAAAGATACTCATGGAGGAAACAATTTAGAAGATCAATCAGTCGGAGTGCCTGGGTGGCTCAGTTGGTTGAGCATCCAACTTTGGCTCAGGTCGTGATCTCATGGCTCATGAGTTTGAGCCCTGTGTCGGGCTCTGTGCTGACAGCTCAGAGCCTAGAGCCTGCTTCTGTATCTCCCTCTCTCTCTGTTCCTCCCTCCCTCGTACTCTGTCTCTCCATCTCTCAAAAATAAACATTTAAAAAAATTAAAAGATCAGTCATATTAAAAGCAAATGGGTGACTCTGGAAAAGTGTGGAGGTTCCTCAAAAAATTAACAGAACTCCCCTATGACCCCGCAATAGCACTGCTAGGAATTTACCCAAGGGATACAGGAGTGCTGATGCATAGGAGCACATGTAGCCCAGTGTTCATAGCAGCACTTTCAACAATAGCCAAATCATGGAAAAGAGTCTAAATGTCCATCAACTGACAAATGGATCAAGAAGATGTGGTTTATCTATACGATGGAATACTACATGGCAATGAGAAAGAATGATATCTGGCCATATGTAGCAATGTGGATGAAACTCGAGGGTGTTATGCTGAGTGAAATAAGTCAGGCAGAGAAGGACAGATACCTTATGTTTTCACTTAAAAGGGGAACAGGAGAAACTTAACAGAGGACCATGGGAGAGTGGAAGGGGGAAAACAGTTGAGGAGAGAGGGAGGCAAACCATAAGAGACTCTTGAATACTGAGAACTGAGAGCTGATGGGAGTGGGAAAGAGGGGAAGGGGGTGAAGGGCATGGAGGAGGGCACCTGTTGGGATGAGCACTGGGTGTTATATAAAAACAAACGACAATAAGCTATAAAAAAAAAAAAAAGTAAATGGGTGAAATATGGGTTAATTTTATATATAAAATATGCCTCAATAAAGTTGCTTAAAAAACACACAGATAAGAGAATTTCTAGTACTTTACTCTTTTACTGTTCATCACGCAAGTATTTACTTGAAGGCAGAGGGCCATGAACTTCAGTACTTGAGGGTTCAGACAAGGGAAGGTACATTTATGCCCCCACATCTAAAGTGAACAGGCACTGGATGGCTCCAGTGGATTACCTCACACAAGGAGGTACCTAATGATTCCAGATCTCCTGATTTTTCAAAATAAGTGGAAATATAGATTTTTGTAAATTAAAACACAGGCAACATTGTATGAGTCACACAGAATGCCTTTATGGATCAAACCTACCCCAAGGCCACCATTTTGCAAACTGAGTGGAAGAATACTTTGGATACGCTGTACTTGTTCTTTTCTAAGATCTACTTCACAACACAATTAAGTATATTAAAAATGAGTTTTGAAAACTAATGCTTTTAGTAAGAAACCTGATAGGCCAAGAAAAACTTTTGTAATAAGTATGTTTAGTTTTTTTTTTTTTTTTAAAATTTTTTTTAATGTTTTATTTTTTTTAGGAGAGAGACAGCATGAGTAGGGGAGGGTCAGAGAGAGAGGGAGTCACAGACTCTGAAACAGGCTCCAGGCTCTGAGCTGGCAGTCAGCACAGAGCCCGACGAGGGGCTCGAACCCACGAACCGTGAGATCATGACCTAAGCGAAAGTCGGACGCTTAACCAACTAAGCCACCCAGGCGCCCCTGTTTAGCTTTCTTTATGAGTGAAATAGCATGCAAATTTACAACTATTCCAAAGAAAGTGATAATTACTGTTATTTAAATTACTGGATTTGAAGTAAGGTTCTGGAATCCAAATGCGGATACTCCAAAGTCACAATCCGAGCCAAGAAAGACCCACTGCCCAGCAGCTAGGACCCACTGTCCAGCTCCCAGGTGCGGAGTCCTACTACTATACATACTGTTTTTCAAAGTCAGTGACTGAGCAAAATTATTCTTATAATAAAATAATTATTTTAATGAAGTATTTGAAATAATTTTAAACATCTGATAAGATTATACACAAATATGGGAATATGCTGCACTTTACAAAAAAATAAAGCTAAGCATTTAAATATACAAAAACAACTTTAGATACAGATCTCTTCTGAAAGTTTCTCTTTTAACATATACGTAATTTATAGCATTTTACATAACTTGCTGAAACAAAAATGGCCACTTTAACATTTACTACAGTATAGAACATGGCCAGAACAGTCCCAGTGGAAAGAACAGGATGAGGAGTAACATACCGAACACACTAGAGTTGCGTTCTTTTCTCCTTGAATTCTTTTTGTAAGAAGCACAGCTTGCCCATTTTTAAAAAATCTTCTTGGAGCATTTACTTGTTCTTTCTGTATGGGATTCTACATACAGCTATTATTTTCCACCAGCTACGTGCCACAAAGGTGGAATTAAAATTAAAAAAAAAAAAAACAGTTTGCTTTACAAACCAGCTTCCTCCTCAGATGAATACACACACACACACACACACACACACACACACACACATATACATATATATACATATGTATATATATATATGACATGCTCCTCATAATACATTTAGAGCCAAGATCTCCAACAATGAAATGATGACATTACCTTTTGGGTATAGAATCCAAAATGGAGTTCTATTGTTAAAAATTTCTAATCATCGATTAGTATTTTTTAAATGCAACAAGATGCTTAAAACTTGCGGTAATGAAAAGGATTTTACAAAACTATTCCTTCTTGAGATTTAAAACAATACACAAAACAAAAAATAACTCTTCCTTTTGAAATTCTGTAAGTTTGAAAATGTTTGATACATTCTCCTTTTTTGGTTGGGCTGTGATTTTGTCCTGTCAACAAAACATGTACCCGTCATGGAGTTCCAATTCCACCCTGGAACGCAGGACGCAGGCGCAGCACACTTCCTGTTCTGTGGGTCCATTTCCATTCTCCCTCCTCAGTCTGAACGCGTGCCCCATCGTTCCTTTCAGTGCTTCCCACCTTTTCCGTTCTTCAGTGAGGTATATCAGCAGCTTCCATCTTAAAGCTTCCCTGATGAGGACGTCCCCCTCACTTGGTATCAGAAGCAGCATATGGTGACGACCCAGAGAATGAGCCACCTCAGGCACAAACTATCCCCATTTGTCTCCGTTTCGACAACACCGGGACTCAGCTGACCAAAGTCACCACAGACACTGTGGCTTGTCACCTGCAACTACAGAAGGTGACTGTCACAATTAGTTAAGCAACTTCTGATCCCAGCCTAGAAAACCTAACACTTTGAGACAAGTTCGGTAGAGGATGAGACAGTCTCCTTGGTAAGCAGTGACTCTTCCTCTCTTTTCCCTGCGTCGTAATGCAGGCCGTATTAGGGAAAGACACCTCGCCTGTTAACAGTTTGGCAAAGGAAGCAGGTGGTGACAAACAGGGCCTTAACTTGCTGTAATTAAAGCCACAGGTAGGCAGAAGCCTACGTCTGTGTAAACTGCATTTCATAACCAATTTCCAGAAGACAAAGTTGAATTCTAGTCATTAAGAACCCCGTGGGATGTGTAAGTAAGATTCAATAAAAGTTTATAACTGTAAACAATTATCTTCCCTATTGGTGATTATTTTCCAGAAACTGACATTTCAGGAGAGTGCAACAATGCTCTTTATGTCTTCTTTGGCAGTAAACAGCACGGATCTGGATGGAGACTGGAGTGGTCACTTCAGAAGGGCAAGGTACAGAGCTCGAGAATACTTCATCTCTCTTTCCTGTTCCATACAGAATATCAAGTCCCTGAGACAGATTCTTGTGATTCTTGGACGAAGCAACTGTTTGGTGGCTGTCAGGCTGGATGCCCCAGAAGCAAGAAAGTTGTCTTTTAAGCCCTAAACAAAAAACAGAGAAAAAAGTTTAAGTAACCAATCTTTCATAAAGGGAAAAACTGTCTTCAGCATGGAAGAACTATTAGCCTCTGGCCACTGAGTTAGGTGCTGGAGAGAATACAATAACACAGAGGGCTCAACCCTGTCTCTAGCAGCCCCATCTCCTGGGGAAGGATGGCTGCCCCCATACCTCACTTGTTCTTTCTCTCTCACCTGGACCATGGCCACAGCTCTTAACTGATTTCTCCACTTCCAGGCTCTACTTCACTCCATTCTTTGCTGTGCATTGAAGGCCAGATTTTCTTCTTTAAAGGTCTTAGACAAAAGTTTTGGGAATGATGGATGTAGTCATTATTTCCATTGCAGTGATGATTTCATAGGTATATGTATACATAAAAATCTATCACACTGAATACTTGGAATGTGTGCTGTCTTTTGTTATGCTGATTAAAAAAAATAAAATAAAAGGCCTTACATGGTTCAGATCCCACCATTCTGTTGTTCAAAAGTCTTCAGTTGCTCTCCTTCCCCTGTCCAGACTAGCTACCTGAGCACTTGTTATGACACCTATGTTAATCACTTCCTGCACGTGATCTCTTTTCTTTCATGTAACACTGCAACAAGCTACATGGGTGCTGTCCCCATTTATCAAATGAGAAAACTGAGCTTAGATAGGTTAAGGGACCTGTTCAGAGTCACATAAAGCTAAACCAGAACTCAATTTCTAATCTGATCTCAAGCGAGTGCTCTTAGTTACTCTGTTATATTATCTACCAGATCTGGCACAACCTCATCACCTGGCTTCCCTACAGGCTCACTTCCCATTGCTTCTTCTCAAAAACAAAGGCTGGAAGGAGAAATGAAAAATAACAGAATTCTCAAAGGAAAATTCTGTAAAGGTGAAATCCTTTATTCTCTCATTCTTTTCTTTAACCATACTTTGTTCCCAAAAACACCTTGATAGGACTGGTGACCCTCCTTTCTCCCCCCAAGAAGACTTATAGAAGATATTTACCTAACACAGGAGGCAAATCTTCTGGCTCCATAACTATCCTTTTATAATCATTGTATTTTGATTATTCCCCCTACATTTTTGTCTTGATGGAGGAGAAAGAAATCCTTTTTAAACAATACACTATGATCAAAACAAGTCAACTTAATTCCATGCATGTTCACAGAATGACTGAGGGGCACTTTATCTGATGTTTAAACAAAGTTTCCTTAAGAGATGCTTTGCAGTTTTGGGAGAATATGATTGCACAATCACATTACTATATTCATTAGGCTAAACTTGTTCAAAAGGGTCCACGGAACACATTTTGGAAAGTCCACATGTTTCAAAAGGATGAAAACATTACTCTTGGCTGCACCACAGCCCAGCTACTTCTGGAGCCCATCTCCTGGAGCATTTCTGCAAGGCTGTCAGTAATGAATGTGTACACAAGTGTCTGCCTCTGTAGCTTCTGCTAACACATGGCAGTCAAGCACTAACACATTCCTCTTCCCAGGACCACTTAGAGGTGGTATAATATAGATGTAATCTTAACTACTGTAAATTATCACCATCACAGTATTTTCCTAAGAGTTTCGCACAACGGACCTGCCAACTGAGCTTTGGAAAAGTAGATAAAAATTAGGACACATTAAGAAGACAGTAAAACGTGTCATGGGCAATGAGTGGCAATTTTGCTGATTATAGGAGTTATCTGTTTAAACTATAGTACTTTTTTATTAAATGTTTATTTCTGTGAGAGAGAGAGAAGAGTGTGAGCAGGGGAGGGTCAGAGAAAGAGGGAGATGACAGAGTCTGAAACAGGCTCCAGGCTCTGAGCTAGCTGTCACCACAGAGCACAATGCAGGGCTCGAACCCAGGAACCATGAGATCATGACCTGAGCCAAAGTCAGACACTTAACAGACTGAGCCACCCAGGTGCCCCATAAACTATAGTACATTTAAATAGAGGCACTTTTCTTAGCCAAAAATTAGATATAATATACCAAAGCTGAATTGATAGTTGTTTATAAATGTTTCCTACTAAGAGTTTGCCTAAAATCAGTCATCTAGTGTTTTATATGGACTTTGAGATGTAAATGGGTAGATGGATACATGATGTCTTGGCAATTCTTCTTCTATGTAAATACCCAGAAATATATCACACGTCCACCGAAAGACATGTATAAGAATGCTGAGTACTATTATTTGTAATAAACGAGAAACCATCCAAATGCCCATTAAGAATAAATTGTGGAATATTTATACAAATGGAATACTATACAGCAGTAACAAACTGAGTAACATGGATGAATATCATAAAAATGTTAAATGAAAGGATCCAGATGCAAAGAAATAGAGTCTGATTTTATTTCTATAAAGTTCAAAGCTACGGAAGTCAGTACAATGATTCCCCTTAGGGGAGAGGAGTAGTGGCCAGAAAGAGATAGGACAGGGTTATCTGAGGGTTATGGAGTACTGTCTACATGGGTGTGTTTGTGCTGTGAAAATTCAGTGAGCTTTGATTTGTGTGATTTCCTGCATCAATGTTATACTTTAATTAAAAAATTAAAATGCTCAAAAAAAAAAAAAACCCCATCCCACAAACCCTTGTCTAGGTAGGAAATACAAAAGGCAGCAAAGAGGGAATAAGAGGAAAGAAAATAAGGCAAAAATGTTACACAGAAACGAATTTTAAAAACTGAATCATCTGGGTAAAGAACAAAGGGGTGACAGTTCATGCCTGTCATGTGATAAGCCTAAAGGATTCAGGAGAAAGAGCCACATTATGGCTGCCAGCACAGGGTTGAAAAGAAGGTCATTCCAACAGGATGTAACAGCAGAAGGCCTGAGGCAGTGTTATAAATGAAACAAACCCCAAGGGACATTCAGTAACCCAACAGAAATGTCTTTCATAATTCACAACTTTACAAAGGTGATAGCATCCTCTTCCCCCAAATAGTGACATACTCAGAAAGCCAATCTTTCTTGAACATGGATGCAAATATACAGCATTTTTATTCCTATGCCTATGCTTTGGGGTGTCTACAGTCTCTGGCTTGTCACTTTCACAATGACCTGGGCAGAATAACCAGCTACCTCAGTTATCCATGGTCAAGAGAGTGGATTGTGCACAGCTAACTTAAAGCCATAAAAACTCAAAGCTTTAAGTTTCACCATCATCTTTAATTTTCTCCCACCTCATCAAGTCCTTTCTCCAAAACTGTCTAGGACTGATTTCTGGTCACATTGTACTATCAATGCCAAAGAACACTAAGGTGGTTAAGAGATCAGTATTTGTATGAAGGAAAAAGAAGACCCTTGTGACAATGTACTATTTATTTCTGATACAGGGTGTTTTCCCAATCAACTTTCTACATGAGGATATTCCTTAATTTGGATTCTTCCCCTGGATGAAAATCAGGTGAAATTAAAGAGAAAGGTCAAAGAAAATGAAAGAAATAAAGCACTTACCAAGTGTACAACAGATGTTCTTGAAATCATAATCAAACCTAAATGTTCACACCTACCACTGCTAGGTCAAGTAAGTTATTAGCCTTCACTACTTTGTTCAATTATATCACTAAACAAAGTTTCTTATTTTTATTTTGAGGAACTCTTCTCCTCTAATATGAAACATTCTATGTATTTTCTAATTATTTCTAAATATTCTAGTATTATTCTAATAAATATCCTACATGGAAAAAACTGAACACCATAAGTTACCAATTTCAGAGAAATAACACTGTTTTAAGAATGACATTAAGTATTAGGGAGCCTGGGTGCCTCAGTCAGTTAAGCGTCTGACTTCGGCTCAGGTCATGATCTCACGGTTTGTGAGTTTGAGCCCCACATCAGGCTTTGTGCTGACAGCTCAGAGCCTGGAGCCTGGTTCTGATTCTGTGTCTTCCTCTCTATGCCCCTCCCCTGCTCATGCTCTGTCTCTCCCTCTCAAAAATAAACATTAAAAAAACACACACACAAAAGAATGACACTATATATTTAAAAATAACAAGTTAGCCAAATTTTTATTCCCTCAACTTACTGGAGTGGGTGCTGTGAAGTAAAACCTTTCAAAGTTTGTCTTACTTCATTTTGCACATTTTCTTAAATTATAGTACTGCCAGTATTAACCAAAAAGCAGAAACAACATCTTTCTGAGCTCAGGGGCTTCTTCATGAATCCTGCTGAAGTTCTCAGTGACTTCATATGGGCTTCTGTTTCGAAAAGGTGCCATCCAAGGCAACTTAGCTTCATGCTAGCTCATACGCAAATGCAGCTGAAAAGTTCCCTGGGTTACTGAACAATTGCTGTGCTAGGCAGCAAACATATACAGGAGGAGTGAGCAGTGGTGAGCCCTGGTTGTCTCCTCCATTAGCAACGTCAGACAAATTACTTAAATTCCCTGTGCCTCAGTTTCCTAATCTGCAACACAGGAATAGTAATTATCTCATCAGGCTGTCTTGGGGATGCAATGAGAACAGTGCCTGGCATGCGTTCTGTAAATGCTGATGCCTCTTGTAATAAATTAATTCATTAGTCAGTTGGGAGGTTTGAAGGTTTAGATATAGGAAACAGTATAATTCTAATTCCAGATCTTTCCTGACATCCGGTAGTTAAATGTAATTATAATAAACATCCTGCCAAGTCCTAGCTAACCTAAAGAAATAATTTCTCCAGCCACATTTACTTTATTCCTCCCAGTGAAATCTTTGGGTTTTAGTGAAGTTCTCAATGCCTAAAGCTGAAAAGTAGACTAACGAGCATTTCAGAAATGCAGGTGGACAAAGGATATATCCCAGGACAGGAAGTTTCTCATAGGTTTTTCCAACCAAGGAGGAGGGAGGAGCGTGACTCTTTACAGACTCAACCAAGCTTATCAATATTGTTTCTAGAAACTAACATCAACTTCTTCTATTCTATTTCCTGGATCAGAAGACTGAAAAAACACCAATGTATCCTTGAATCTTAATAATTAACTAGTAACAAAAACTGGACATTTTTAATAGAGGCAAAGATTCATTATATTTCTCAGGATCTGCACCCTATTTTATGCTAATCCCATGTACCATGGCAGCTCTTAACGTGATGATTCAGGTCTTAAAACTTTAGGGAGGAAACAAGGAATAGACATAGTCAAAGGAGGTACAATGAAGATCTAGCTCCAGAAAAATAAGTCAAACATCTTTTAAATCTTAGAAACCAGAATAAATAATAGTATCTTGGATGCCTGGTCTTGTGTAACAAGAACACGGAAAATCTATATTCAAACGACCTGAGCTTCTAGGCCTTAAGGACAGCATAATGCAAAAAAAAAAAAAAAAATTACTGAACTTCGAGATTGGGCGCCCTCTGCTGGTCAGCAAGAAGAATTTTTGAAGCAACAGACCTCTAGCTTTCATCACCTTCATTTTATTCAAGTTATTTCAGAATATTGACAACTCTACATACATGTTATCTTCTGCTGTAGAATTGTTACTTCTAAGTATCTGTGTTTCAACAATCCTTTATAGAAACAATATATATTTAAACAGTCTCCTGTGACATGCCCTTTGGGTTCTAATTCTAGTTGTGTAATTATGAGAGTTACAAAGATAATTCTGATTCTTCTGTGCTAGTGACAATCTCCTTTCTTTAGTTCCAAAAGAATGCTTTCTTAAATCCTAGACTTCACTGTTTGTAATGAAGTCTCCAACTGAATGTATCCTATATTCAACATGTTTCAAATCAGTGTTCCTCTTATTTCTCCTCCTCTTTCTTACTTAAAGGAATGGAAATACCATTCACCTCCAATGCCCAACCCAGAAAACTGGGTGTCATCCTCAACTCTTTCTTCCTCTACATTCCATCTGTCACTTATCAGTTCTACCTCCTAACAGTTTCCAAACCATCTGCTTCTTCCTACACTTCCACTCCCATTATCTTTTGCTTAGGTTACTTCCAACAACCTTCCTGACTTTCCTAGTTCAAGTATATTGCTCTCATATTGGAGTGGGAATGATCTTTCTAAAATAACTGGATAATGCTGTTTTCCTGCTCAAAATGCTCCAATGGCTAAAAATCTAAAGGACCTAGTCCGAGTATCCAACCATGACCTATACAGTCATCAAGAGCATACCAAAGCCTCTCCCCAGTATCATCTCTCATTCCTTTCCTCCTGTCCCAAACTAATGTGCATGCCACAATATTTTTTTCCTCTTTGCCCCAGACAGTTAATTCTCTCCTCCTTAACTCATTTCCAATTTCTCTGTCCTATCCTTGTATCACATCACCTCCCTAAGTTCTTGAAAACTCAGCTCAGGTACATGTTTCCCTAGTGCTCCAAACCCAAACTATCCCAGGTCTGGACCAGGTACAAGTTCTACTTCGGAAGTACTCTGAATTTCATTCTATCATCACATGCATTCAGCACAATGCAATTACCTCTTTAACTTTCTCACTCGCTAGAAGGGAAGGATTTTGTAGCTGTGAATCTTTTACACAGTGTTTGGAACTTAGCTGATATCCATTCAGCATCTGTAGTACAATCACATGTCTAGTGTCACCCAATAACATTGTTTATGTGAATTAACAATGGCTTTAAAATCAAGATGCTGCTGTCATTCTTGCTTTAAGCCAAATAATCTGGGAGACAAATGTAAAGTCCTTTGATGGCTTGTTCTTAAGCATTACCCAGCTTTCCAACAATTTATCTCACCCACTCATCCCCACTAAGCTGCCACTGGATGGATTTTCTCAAAAGGCTATTTTTGGTCGCTCTTTCCAAACAGCAAAAAAGTGTGTCTGTTCACCAAGTAATACAACACACAAGAACAGTATAACCAAATAAACGGTCAACTCTAAAAAGCAGTAACTTTCCTCTTAATACTAGTTATTTTCTTTAACCTTTTTAAAAAATGTTTATTTATTTTTGAGAGAGACAGAGCACAAGTTGGGGGAGGGGCAGGGATAGAAGGAGACACAGAATCTGAAGCAGGCTCCAGGTTCGGAGCGGTCAGCACAAAGCTGGACATGGGGAATGAACTCACAAACTGTGAGATCATGACCTGAGCCAAAGTTGGTTGCTTAACCGACTGGGCCACCCAGGCGCCGCTTCTTTAACCTTTAATTAAGACACAAAGTCCTCTCAAAAACTATGTCCAAAGATAAGTTTTACCTATTATTTTATGATGAAAGCTTCAAAGGACTGCCAGTTAACTTTTTTTTTCTTTCAGAACCAGCTTTGATTTTATCGTTGGAGGATTTAAATGTTAAGGGAAGCGAATGGGGTGCCTGAGTTACAGGAAAAATAAAAGAGCACTACAGATGGTAAATATAAAAGAACTACTTTTATTTTCATCAACTCTTTAAAAGACTATAACCAAGTAATGACAATGTACTAGAGTTTAAAACATATGTGGAAGTATAAAAAGTGATTAACCATAGCATAAAGGATGGGGGAATTTGTATAATGGAATCACATAGTTAAAACGTTTTCACATCCTTTTTATAATTTTTAACAGTATTTTAAAAATGTTTATTTTTGAGAGAGAGAGAGCACAGTGGGGGAGGGATGGAGAGAGAGGGGGACAGAGGATCTGAAGCAGGCTCTGCACTGACAGCAGCAAGCCCGACTAGGGCCGGAAACAATGAACTGAGAGACCATGACCTGAGCCAAAGTCAATTGCTCAACCCACTAAGCCACCCAGGTGCACCCTCGCCTCTTTTTTTAAAGTAGGCTTCATGCCCAGCATGGAGCCCAAAATGGGGCTTGAACTCATGACCCTGAGATCAAGACCTGAGCTGACATCAAGAGTTGAACACTTAACCAACAACTGAGCTGGTTAAGGTGCCCCAAGATTTTCACATCTTATGTGGAGTGGTATTAATCCAAGGTTGAGTCAGTCAGTTAATGATACACACTATATTATTAAAAAAAATAAAAGTAGTTAAAAAGTCAATACAGGATACAGAACATGAAACTAAATACTATAGGATTAACTAAAAAGATGGCTAGAAAGGAGAAACAAAATAGAGGGGACAAACAGAAAATAAATGACAAGATGGTAGACCCGTATGCAATCATAGTGAAATTATATTAAATGTAGATGGACTTAACACTCCAAATACAACTTAAGAAAAAATTTAAAAAAATTTTTATTTTATTTTCAAGAACAAGACAGAGCACGAGCAGGAGAGGACAGAGAGAGAGGTAGACAGAGAATCTGAAGTAAGCTCCAGGCTCTGAGCTTGTCTGCACGGAGCCCAATGTGGGGCTTGAACTCATGAACCACAAGATCATGACTTGAGCTAAAATCAGATGCTCAACCAACTGAGCCACCCAAGAGCCCCTCCAAATACATTTTCTGACTGGACACAAATCCCAAACTCAATTATATGCTATTTATAAAAGACCAGCTATAAATCAAGACACAGGCTGGAAACAGAAGGATAAAAAAAGATAAACCATGCAAATATTAAGCCTAATAGTATTTTGGTGTAGCTATAATAATATTAAACACAGTAAAACTTTAAGAGAATGAATATCAACAGTAAACAAAATGAATGAAAGGCAAACAGAATCTAGTAACATGTATAATCAATTTTATATTATTACCAACTCAGATTTATCTCAGGATTTAAAGCCAAATATAAATTACCTAATTAAAAGAATAAAGGAGAAAACTCATATGATAATCAGATAAATTCAGACATGCCTTGACAAAATTCAGCCACCATCATAAAAGCTCTTTAGTCAACTGAGAAGAATTTCCTCTATGAAAAACCTACAGCCAATATCATACTTAAAGGTTAAGTACTGAATGCTTTTTGCCCAAGATCAGAAATAAGGCAAGGATGCCCACTCTCACCACTTCTATTCAACACAGTACTAGGGGTGTTAGCCAGTGTTCTAAGGCAAGAAAAAATAAGGAGAAGCATAAAGACTGAAAAAGATGTACTCTATGGGTGCCTGGGTGGCTCAGTCAGTTGCACATCTGACTTCAGCTTAGGTCATGATCTCATGGTTCGTGAGTTCAAGCCCCGCATCAGGCTCTGGTACAGACAACTCAGAACCTGGAGACTGCTCTGGATTCTGTGTCTCCCTCTCTCTCTGCCCCTTCCCTTCTCACACACTGTCTCTCCTCTCAAAAATAAACAAACATGGTTTGTGAGTTCAAGCCCTGTGCTGGACTCTATGCCGGCAGCTGGGAGCCTGCCTGGGATTCTCTTCCTCCCCTCTTGTTGTCCCTTCCCCACCAATAAATAAATATTTAAAAGAATAAAAATTACCATTTTTGGGGGGTGCCTGGGTAGTTCAGTCAGTTAAGGTCCAAATCTTAATTTCAGCTCAGGTCATGATCTCATGGTTTGTGAGATTGTGCTCGGTGTCAGGATCTGCACTGACAGCACAGAGCCTGCTTGGGACTCTCTCTCAAAATAAATAAACAAACTTAAAAAAAAAAAAAAAAACTATTTTGGGGTGCCTGGCTGACACAGTGGGAGGAGTGTGCAACTGTTATCTTGGGGTCGTGAGTTCGAGCCCCAGGCTCTTTGGGTGCAGAGATTACATAAATACATATTTTTTAAATATAATTTCAATAGCATCAAGAAGATATATATAAATATAATTAAAGACATGAAAGACTTATGAAAGACTTTTAAATAGAAAGCTAAAACACTGCAGAGAGAAGTTAAAAATGATAGAAATAAATGCAAGGACATATGATACTCACACTGCCTCAAAATAATTAGGATGTCAATTCTGCAAACTGTTCTATAGTCAATGCCATCCTAATAAATATCTATACAATTTTGTAAGAATGATAGGATGAATCTGAAATTTATATGAAAATGCCAAGGACGCAGACAGAATAGCCAAAACAATCTGAAAAAGGGACAAAGTTGGAGGATTTTGATTATCTGGTTTCAAAATTATTACAGTAAGCATGAAACTTTGGTATTGCATTAAGTATAGCAAAACAGATCAACAGGATAAAGTATGAAAATGTATTTCTAAATATACAATTAATTGGCTTTAAATATAAGTCAAGATAAAGTCTTTTCAATAAACGGGATGGAGTAACAAGCTATCTATATATATAAAAAAAAAGCCTCAACCCCTAACTTTAGATCAGACATAAAAATTAAATTACAAAGATCAAACACTTTAAAAAATGTAAGATCAAACACTTAAAATGTAAAATGCAAAGCTTCTAGGGAAAAATCTGCAGTTATTGGTACACAAATTTTTTTTAGGAAATAGATAGCAGGAAGTCTAAAAGAAAAAAATGACAAATTACACTTTGTCAAAATTAAGACCTTCTGTTCTCCCAAAAGACACCATCATGAAAATAAAAGTACACTGCTAAAAAAGGGAATGTGAAAAACTGTTCAGAGTTCCTTATAAAGTTAAACATACATCTATCTTATGATTCAACAGTTGCATTCCTATTTAAGTAAGAGAAATGAAAATGTTATATCCACAAAATGACTTTTACAGGATGTTCACAGCAGCTTTATTTGTATTTGCCAAAAAAGAGAAAGAACCCAAATGTTCAATAAACAAATTATAGAGCACTTATACAATGGAATACTACTCACCACTTAAAAGGAATATTACTATTGACATGTTCAATGTGAATAAATCTCAAAAACATAAATGTGGAATGAAAATTTAAAACAAAAAAGTACATTAATGTATGATTTCCAATTACACAAGGTTCTAAACAGGCAAGACTATCTTATGGTAACAGAAATTAGATCAGTAACTGTAAAGTAAAAAGGTTGAGGTGGTTATGACTAAAAAGGCATGACAGAACTTTCTGTGGCCACAGAAATGCTTTGTATCATGATTTGGAATGATGGTTATAATTAAAATCAGCATGTTTTGTTGTAAATAAATTATACCTCGATCTTAGGACCAAGTGCAAAGTTCATCTGAAGTTTTAAAAGTCATTCCCTCCTCAAGACTTCCCCCGAAGGAACATGGTTACTCTCCTCTAATGTCTGGTGTGCTTTGATATAAAAGTTTGACAGGCACTGACTGCTAGAATTTATATTCACACATATTGTGACAGATAAAGAGAATGCAAACAAAGAAATGTTTATTCCAATATTATGTGGAAAGTTATCTGTAAATGAAAAAGTTACCTAAAAGATATTTTAATACTCCAGAATACATTCAACTCAAGACTGTAAGTATTAATGAAGAGCTTGAAAAATTTAAGTGTTAGCATTTCTCTAGGAGGGTATTATTACAATTCTGAGTAAGCCTGACTGGATGGATCTGTCTCTCATATTGCATGCTATCTGGTAACACTGGCTCCCCGCCACAAGATGCTAGTAGCACAGCCCCAACTCTTGAGTCACTGTGTCAGGACAATACTCCACACATTTCCAAATACTCCACAGGAGGAGGTACTGCCCCTGGTTAAGAAATGCTTCTCTACAATCTAATGACCAAAAGTATACGTAAGCAGAATGAAAAATCATCCCGTTAATGGACTTAATCTACCATACCATTTTAATTCCAAAGCCGATAATTTCACTAATGACTACCTTGATTTACTTAATCTTCAAAAGAAAACCAAAGTGCATACTTTTATATGCTATATATAAGACTGACTTGGGAGGATAAAGAACAACTGATTTTGTTGAAAACTCTAATTAGGGAAACCAAACACAACCACTGACAACAATATTAACAGCACCAAACACCAGACAAGAAATAACATTAGAAACCAAACTACTAATTGGAGTGATGAATCCAGAAGATGACTGAACATGGTCAGAACCCTACAAGTCCATGTATGTGCAACGCTGGGCTTAGGAAAAAAAAAATCAGGATACTTCCAAGGCAAACATTCTAAACTATCTCAGGCAGACATTAACTAATTTGCTTTATGGTTTCAATATTCAAACGTGCCTTTCATGTATCAATCAAAACACAACATAGTCACTTAATGGCAAGAAAGGCTTGTTAGGCTATTAGCATTTTATTGATATATGCAAACTTAAAAATGGACACTCAGAACAAAACTAAAGAATGGAAAAGGACATAAGGACACCTATATGCCTGCTACTAAGAGATGAATTAATTGGCACATGGTCCTATAATAAGAGACTGAATAAGTAATTAAAAAACTTCTTCTACAGAAAAGCCCAGAACTAGATGGCTTCACTAGTAAAGTCTACTACATATTTAAAGAAGAATTAATGTTAATACTTTATAAACTCTTCCAAAAAACAAAAAAGGAGGGAACACTTCCTAATCCAATTTTATAAGACCAGTATTACTCTGCTACCAAAACGAAAGTCATCACAAGAAAACAAAAGAACAGTTTCTGAATACAGATGCAGAAATCCTCAACAAAATACTAGTAAAGAAAATCTAGCAGCATGTAAAAAGCATTTATACACCAATGACCAAGTGGGAATGCAGTTGGTTCAACATATGAAAATCAATCAATGTAGTACATGTTATTAATAAAGGGAAAAAAGCGATAATCTCAACAGAGGCGGAAAAGGTTTCAGACAAAAATCGAACACCTCTTCATGGCTTAAAAAAAAAAACAAGACACACAAAACAAGCTAGAAACAGAACAGGATTTCTTCAACTTTAAGAGCATCAATGAAAAACCCATAGCTAACATCATACTTAATGGCCAAAAAAAGAGAAATCTTTCCACCTAAAATTAGGAACAAAAAAAGGTGTCTCCTTTTACTGCTTCTATTCTCCTTGCATTTAAGGTTCTAGCCAGGGCACTTAGGCAAGAACATGAAATAACAAGGCGTCCAGAAATGAAAGGAAAAAGTAAAACTCCCACTATGTGCCAGTAACTTCATCTTGTATATACAGAAAATCTTAAAGAATTCACAAAAATTATTAGAGCTAATAAACAAGTTCAGCAACATTGCTGGATACAAGATCAATATACAAAAATCAGTTCTATTTCTATGTATGATCAATAAGCAATCCAAAAATGAAATTAAGAAAGCAATGCCATTTATGACAGCATCAAAGAGAATAAAAATACTTAGGAATAGGGGCGCCTGGGTGGCTTAGTCGGTTAAGCGTCCGACTTTCGCTTGGGTCATGATCTCACGGTTCGTGGGTTCGAGCCCCGCGTCGGGCTCTGTGCTGACTGCAAGCTCAGAGCCTGGAGCCTGTTTCAGTCTGTGACTCCCTATCTCTCTGACCCTCCCCTGCTCACGCTGTCTCTCTCTCTCTCTCCTAGAAATTAAAAAAAAAAAACATTAAAAAAAAATACTTAGGAATAAGCTTAACAAAAGGAAGTGCAAAATTTGTACACTGAAAACCATGAAACATTGTTGAAAGAAATTTTAAAAGACTGATAGACATCATGTTTATGGACTGGGATACTTAATATTGTTGGGATGAAAGTACTATTCAAACTGATCTATATATTCAAAGTAACCTGTATCAAAATCCCAACTATCTTTTTTGCAGATATTGACAAAATGATTCTAAAATACATATGTAAATATAAGGGACTCGAAATAGCCAAAACATCCTGAAAGCAAAGAATCAAGTTTGGCAAAATCACTTTCTGATTGCAAAACTCACGGCAAAGCTATAGTAATCAAGACACTGTGGTACTTACAGACAGACACATAGACCGACGGAATAGTATTGAGAGCCCAGAAATAGACCCATACGTCCATCTATGATTAATTTATTTTCAGCAAGGAGTGTTAAGACTGTTCAATGGGAAAGAACCGTCTTTTCAAAAAATTGTGCGAGGACAACTGGATATCTACATGCAAAAGAATGAATTTGGACCCACTGTATACCAGATACAAAAATGAACTCAAAAGGGATCAAAGATGTGAATGTAAGAGCTAAAACTGTAATACTCTTAGATATAAATCCTGTGACACTGGGTTATAAGCAAGCAAAGAAAAAGACTTCACTTCTACAAAGTAAATACACATACAAATGACCAACAGGGACATGAAAAGTTGTCCGTTATTAGTCACCAGAGAAATGCAAAACAAAAACCACAATGAGATACCCCTTTACACCCACTGGAATGGCTATCAAAACAAAAACAAAAACAGACAATAACACCAATGGCCATTATGTGGAGAAACTGGAACTCTCATGCATTGTAGGTAGGGATGTAAAATGGTGAAGCTGCTATGGAAAGGAGTTTGGCAGTTCCTCAAAAAGTCAATCATCTGAGTTATTATATGACCCTGCAATTACACTCCTAGGATTATACCCAAAAGAAAAAAGTATTCCGCCATAAATAGGATGAAGTACTGATAAATGCTACAACATGGATGGCCCTTGAAAACATTATGTGAAGTCAAAGAAGTTAGATACAAAAGATCACATGTTATATAATTCCATTTATATGCATGCCCAATATAGGTAAATCCATAAAGACAGAAAGCAGATTAGTGGTTGCAAGGTGCTTGGAGGGAACGTTTAATGGCTATGGAATTTCTTCTTTGGAGTGATGAAAATGTTCTGTGATTAAATAATGGTGATAGTTGCACAGCCATGTGAATACACTTAAAACTACTCAAGTAGACACTCTAAAGCAGTGAATTTTACGGTATATGAGTTTTATCTGAACAAAAAAAACCCACAAAAGATCAGCACAATCTGGTAAGTCAAACAAATTCAAATAAACATTTCAAAAGCAACTTGTACTTACTGTTTTCAATACTCTATGGAATTCTTGGGGAAAAATGCATAAACAGGAATTCGATAATATACTCTAAGTGTTATTAGAAAGTTCTATTGCAATATCTAAAGCAGATATATTGCTTTCCAAGTAAACTTGGGTTTTCACTGATAACATTAGTTGACAATCTGAACATCTAATTTGGAAAAACCTTACAGAGACATTAAGTGTCATTTAAACTATGGAAAGATATGCTTAGCAAAGGAATTATCAACCACTTTTCCCATAAACATTAGTTTGTTGTTAACTAGCACTCATCTATCATGCTGGAAAACCCTCTGAGGCCTGGTATTTATTATAGGCAGTCCTGCAGAACACAGGCAATTCTTGCTCTTCAGAGTCACTAAAGTTGGAAGCAAATAGCTGCATGCAAGGCTGAAACCAACAGCTACTAGTACATTAGGGAATAAGCATACCAGTACAACTGGTCATGTGAGAATAGTACAATTTAAGAAATCTAAGGAGAGTCATGCTAATTTAAATTACAGAAGCAGTATGCTCATAGACATGCTTTCAAAAACTGCTTCTTGGGAGCCTGAAAAGGTATAGGAATCATCTTAAAGCTTGACAAGTTAAAAAAATAATCTTAGTATAAGCCCATTATTATGCTAACTATAATTAAAGTGCTTTGAAGAAAAAAAATTTTATAAAGCCTCAAATATTACATATAAAACACCATTAAAAAACACTATTTGCCCTTGGAGGAATGGTGACCAAAGTACTTAATGGAGCAGAGGAATGCAACAATAAAAATACTTGAAAAGACATGGGCATCTTAAAGGTTCACAGACAGCTCTTCACAGATAACTTGTATTTTGTATACATTATACTAATTTCCAGGTTAACCACAGGTATCCATGGCCATCTGCTAAAGGACCACCATGCTAACAAGGTTCAATAATGGTGTCCTGTATCACAAGCTCCAAGTGCTTCCCTAATCATGCTCAGTTATAAGGCAGAACAGGCCAGACCAGCTGCTATAAAGAAAATCTAAGTTTTTAGACTATAAATTCTAAGCAAGCTGAGGCCTAGTTCTATTCTTCTCACCACTGTACCCAGCACAGTAGGGTGACTGAATGAATAAGTGAATACAAGTGCCATCTCTCCTGAACAGAGAACAGAAAGGGGATTAACCATAAACTAAGAGATAACAAATGGTATCAAGGTTTTAAAATAACAATATCCAGTACTGAGATACTAATAAACACACACTTTCATATACTGCCGGTAGAAATAGAACCAAATTTTAGTTTGGTGGACAGTAAATGGCAGTAAAAATTTAAAAAGAACTTTAATAAATAATAAATATCTCATTTAACATTGCAACTCTATTTCTGAAATTCAAAAGAAAACATGGCCAAAGATTTAATTATAAATAGGCTCATACAACATTATAAATTAAAATATGTCCAATAAGAAATGGGTAAGTTATAGTATGACAATAGAATATGCAGAAGAACATTTAATGACATGGATAAGAGGTACATAGGATACCATGAAGTAAAAAAAAGTAGGTTACCAAATATTCTCATACTGTAGATTTTGTAAAAATGTGAAAGGATGTAGATGACTTAGTTTCCTTCTCTATATTTTCTACAATAAACATACGTCTTGATGAAAATAAAAATTTTAAACATAAAATTTCACTTCTAAAGAGGCTGGGAAAGAATGCTTTTTAAAGAAATCACTGGGGGTGTCTGGGTGACTCAGTTAAGTGTCTGACTCTTGATTATGGCTCAGGTCATGATCTCATGGTGAGTCGGTTAGAGACCTGCGTCCGGCTCCCTGCTGTCATGTTGGCTCAGAGCCTGGAGGCTGCTTCAGATTCTGTGTCTCCCTCCTTCTGCCCCTCCTCTGCTTGTGCTCGGTCTCTGTCTCTCACAACTAAACATTACAAAAAATTTAAAGAAATCACCAGTTTGAGGAATCAAAATGTATAAGTGACAGGGACAAGAAAGGGACCCAGGAAGAATTGACAGAGAGGGTTCCACTGGAAATAAAATCGAGAAAGTAAACACAGTAGATGTCCAGATAGTAAATGAAAGAGGTAGGCCTTGGAGCTCCTGGTCAGGTCAACAGAGCACAGCAAGATTTCTGGAAAGGAGGACAGTCCCCATTTCAGGTCAAATAAGGTACAAGTGCCTCTAAAATCCAAATGTGCCTCTTTGTGATGGGAGAAATCAGCTAGGCATAGCAGGTTATTATTATTTTCTACCTTGGAAAAGGTATCTCAACATAATCCAAACCACTGGACTCCCTAGAAAGTTCACCAAGGTAACAGGTACCTGAATTTTTGTGAGAATTATCCTCTCTCTGGCACGCATGCACCTTACCAAAATGTCTATCTACAGGAGTTGTTACTCAGCAGATCAAATCATTGTGGTATCAATATAATGGATCAGCATGATGTCCTATGAAAAGGAGAGGCTATTCAAGTCCTTGCAGACTAGCTTATGACATAAAGTTTGATATAGCCCTGAGATAAGCTAGTGGAGGTATACTGCTGACCCCACCAGTTGAAAGTAAACTAATTCTGATGGTTTTGACTAATAAGTATATAGAAAAAAAAGCATATACCAGATCAATATCGCCAGCAAATGCCAGGGGTTGCACTGATTTGTTCCAGTAACAAAACCTCACCTGGAACAATTGAAATTGAAGGCACCACCTGATTAAGCTTATGATAACCCACTATCATTCTCTAAGATCCACCTGTCTTCTTTAATGCCAAACAGATACGTTGAATGGGGATGTGAGAGGAATCACCCCTACTCTGCATCTTTCAAATTCTTAATGGTAGCTCTGCAGTTCCTCCAGATAATAGTTTATCTTGGTAAGTAGATAACATTCTAGTGGCTTCCACCTGACTTTCCCTCACTTCCACAGGTCAGTGAACCAATGTGGGATCTCTGTTAGCTGTTGAATATGTCTATTCCAATTATGCATTCCAGGAATATGGAAATAACCAACCACATTGGGACCACTGTTAGATGGACCTGAGCCCAAACTCCATGAACTGATGGAAAACAGTGGTGTTTGGGATGTTCTAGAATTCATTACATTCAGAATCAATATTCAACAATCCGTAAAGAGTCTAATTATTCCTCATTCCCCAATGTCCAGTTATTCTATGGCTGCAGGTCTTTGGGGGAAGCCTAGAAGGAGATCAACAGCATAAATTTTTGGCTGTATGGCAGGCCCTGGCTTTCCCTTCATCGAAAGGTCCTTGGATCTGGCTTAGTCTGGGGAGGTTGAGCAGTTATAAAACTCTGTTGAGGTCTTTCAAGTCACACTTCTGTTCCCCAGGTCTAGAACTCTTCTGCATATAGACATCAATGAATAATTCATAAGGTTTCCCATCTGTCTCAGTTGTACAGATACTACAATCAATTTGACCATGCCAAAGATCTCTGCAACTCAGAATTCTCTGATTACTACTTTGGCTTTCCTGACCGTTATAGTAACCACACCCTCACCCTTTGTCTTTTGCAATTAAGTGCCAGTACTTGTTGCTGTCACCTGGGATTCCATTACTCCTGAATAATTCAAGGATTCTAATTTGATGGCAATAGTTATCCTGTCATTAACAGCTTAAACAACAACAACAAAAAACAGCCAAAAGAGCTTTTCAAGGATGTGGCTTTCTTTCCTCCTGAATGGATTTCTCAGAGCTCTGAGAAACAGAGCGTTCTCTAGACTCACCCAGGGAACATGTGTGGTCAAGTTTGTTTTTTGTTTTTGTTTTTTTCATTAATGAAAAACCTACTCTAGCATTCTAATCTCCTTACACCTTTGGATAACTTCCTCTACAGTATATGAAGTTCTAGCATCTATCTCAACTTTACCACCTGTTAGTGTAGTCTTTAGTCAACGGACCAAGCAAACTGTTAGAACCACTTAGAGCCCTCTGACCTAATACCTTTGATCTGGAATCTGTTTAGTGAGCCCTTATCAATAAATTCAGCCTGATTTAATTTTATATTCCTTCTGCTCTATTCCACTCCCACACCATTCCCCAGGTAATTGCAAGCAAAATCATTCATTTCTTTTAGTGTGTATCACATGGCCTCAAGGGTAACATTTAGTAAGTACCTCATGCCCTGGGGAAGTTAAGTGGGGTTACAGAGGTATAAAAGCAAGGAGAGGTGGTGAGAGTAAGTCCTAAAGGAGATCAGCAGTCTCTTAAAAGGCACTTACCTTAGGCAAGCCATAACAGATTCCTCAGGAGACTAACCTCCCTCAGACAGAGGTAGGAATGGTAAAGGTGGTGGTTAGGCAAAATTAAGGAATCCAAGGTACCCAGCTTCATTGGAATCTGCCCATATTCCCCACCCCAATTTTCAGTTTTCTATTCTTTCCCTACATAACCTTAACACAAGAGACTACGAAACTAGAAGTTCAGTTTGTATTGTAACTCAGCCACCTGAAGGACTACACTTTGGGTTTGGTTTTCCGAAATCTCTGCCTTTGGCTATGAGAGATGGAGGTTTCTTTTACAGCAATCATAGAGGATTTCACTCCCTTATGTGGATTCTGAGCTCAGAATCTAAAGCCTTTTCCTCTCCTCGGTTCCCCAATACAGTTTGAAGGGACCAACCTATCCCATTATTCTTATTTTCATGTTAAGATGTTCTGTGGCTGTAAATACTTGGGTCTCCCCCAGCCTTACCTTCTATGGGCACTTGATTACTAGTGTCTACAGCTGATAAAGTAACTGCTTTGCTATAGTATGCCATGGATCATGAGTGTCCCCTCTGCCACTTGAAACAGGGCCATTAATGCTTTTAAATACAATTAGGCCCAAGAGCCAATTCTGGAAAACCTAGAACTAATTTAGGAACCCATCATTATGTTCCTGTTCCTCTACAATTAATTATGATACAGGTATCTTTAACAGTTAGCATTTGAACAGAGAACACTAGGAATGCTAGAGAATACGGCACTTAAAATGGAGATTTGGCCTTAAGTAATGGTGAGCCTGGTCAGTTTATGTTCAGCTGCTGATTCTGTCTGGGTCTGGGCCTGGTCCAGGGTTTAAAGAAGCTGATGGAGAGGAAATTGGGGAAGCTGAGGAGCCTTACAGCTCTCTCACGCCAAGAACATTTGTGAGCTGCAGTAGCTCCCAGGGTGCCCACACTGACCTTCTGAGAGTAAGAATGTGGCCGCAGTCTCACTTCTCACCTTGCAAAACCAAAATGCCTCATTGCCCACAGTAACCGGGAGCCATGCAAGAAAAGGAATTCTGGGAAATGCAGCTCCAGCTTACCAAATTTGACATAATACAAATCCACCATATCATCTTTGTCTTCTTTAAAAAAAAATACTTGTTTGTATCTGACCTAAGTTTTAACTTCTGACCCTTGCTATCATTGCTTATTTCTGCTCTCATACTTTCAATTTCCAAGGGTCTTCCATTTTCTCTGGTCATTGCTAAAAACAGCTTTATATTCTTGTGTTATTTTTGGAAAACACTCTGTTTCTTTTCACATTTTTTCTAGTTTCCTACTGCTTCATACCTTTTCTTCCACATTCTCCTTTTAATCTTTCATGTAAGAGGTTTCCCTTACATATCTGCTTATCCTTGACAACATGTTCATATTAATATTTAAGTTTAAGGTCTCTTCTCTTAGTTATTATTTATTTATTTATTTATTTTTAGAAAGAATGTCTCTAGTCTCTAGTGAATTTCAATTCAAATATTACTAAATACTTTTATTGCTGCTTTTTCCTCTCTTCTTTATTCTTGTGTATTTATGTTTTCACTCCTTTACTAATATTTAAGGGAAATTTAGGAAGAAGGAAAAGATAAATCCATATTGTGCACTTCAACATATTTTGCATGAAGTCCCTGAACATAGCTGACAGAGTCAACCTTTATATCTCTGAATATTTAAAAGATTCAACTACGATTTAGATTTATGTTTAAGTTATTTATGAAAAAGAGGCAGATCTGCTTATGGAAGTGTGAATTAAGTAACATTTTAAAAATAGACCTCAAAATATAAGGACCTACTTCTTTATTTAAAGTAATAACATGCTCCAAATTCCAGTGAAACTATGTGATATTTATAGCAAGTGTTAGATGACAATAAGCATGTTTAAATCTCTACTAAGTCATCCATAATAGATAACAATGTACACTTCAGAAAGTTATGGTTCCCCTGTAGCCTGGCAAAAAAGAATGATAGTAAAGAATGGCACTACCTGTGCCCCTCAAGAACATAAAGCAGTGCCCTTTCATGTCAAAAAACTTATTTTTGATTTCAAACTTTCTAATTTATTGCTAAGCAAAGTTTCGCAAAAGCCCTTTCTTCTCTCATGCGTAGGAGTCGAAACATTTTTTTTAAGTTTATTTATTCATTTTGAAAAAGAGAGAATGCATGAGGGTTGGGGAGGAGGAGCAGAAAGAGAGGGGGAGAGAGAGACGGGAGGGAGGAAGGGAGGGGGAGAGGGAAACGGGAGGGAGTAAGGGGGGACAGAAGGGGGGAGAGGGAGGAAAGGGGGGGAGAAAGAGGGAGGGAGAGAGAGGGAGTGGGGGGAGAGAGAGTGGGGGGGGGCAGAAAGAGAGAAAGAGAAAGAGAGAGAGACCTCAGCAGGCTCTGCACTGTCAGTGTGGGGCCTGATCCCAGGAACCTTGGGATCATGACCTGAGCTGAAACCAAGAGTCGGAGGCTTAACTGAACTACCCAGGCGCCCCCACAAGAGTTAAATCTTACAGGGTAGCATTCTAGCCTGCTTCAAGGCAGAGCAAACATACACTATCCACTTGATAATTTCTTCATTCTGGTTAACAAATGAACACTATTTTAAGCCACATATACTAGACACATCGATACTATAAGCACCATGTAGCTGATTTGGTAGCAAAACCACTTAATTTTGTAAGAAATATCAGCAATTTCAAGCCAATTGAATAATTAAATGTTCTCAGGAGGACTCATTTATTTATGCTTGCAAAAAAAAGCACTGAGAGTAAAACTGCACGTTGAAATTCTAAAATTTGTACTTTCATAGCTCCAAAATTGCTTTTATGTGTAATGATGTGATTTTTAAGATATAAAGTCAAAATAACACCTATCTTTATATTCAACAAAAATGAAGAAATATTGTTATCAATGTTGGATCATTAATAAGTTACGTGAACTATTTGAAAGTATTGTTAATAAAGATCCTTTCTAATCCAAGGATCTAAAATTAACACAGGAAGTACAGTTATTAATGTCTTAACATTCCAAAGGACCCCGAACACATGATTGACGCAATATACATAAGCAATACGAACATGCAAACACTCTAAACCTTAAAGTAGGTTCTAATTTACTGTATAAGTATCTGTAAAGCCTATATTAATTTAAAAACTAATTTCATATTTATGCATATATGTGTATATATAAATACATAGATATATATGCAAATATACACACAGCCACACACACACGTAAAACTTCAAACCACAGCAGTAAATTAAGGACAAATTCAAGTATTCCCAAGCAGTAAGTTTAACTATTTCCCTCCCTTAAAATTTTCTTTTTTTAATGTTTATTTATTCTTTGAGAGAGAGAGAGAGAGAGAGAGAGAGAGAGAAAGAGAAAGAACACAAGCAGGGGAGGAGCAGAGAGAGATCTGAAACAGGCTCCAGGCTCTGAGATGTCAGCAAAGAGCCGGACATGGGGCTTGAACTCACTAGCCATGAGATCGTGACCTGAGCCAAAGTTGGACACTTAACTGACTGAGCCACCCAGACACCCCTATTTCCCTCCATTTTTAGTAAAAGGCGAACGATTTACATGATCTGAAGAGAAACCAGAGTATTTTCCCTTCCCTTTTAAGGCTGACAGGTTTATAGTATAAACATCTGATTCAAAATGATAACTGGTACTTATTGCTTTTTGTCAGAGTAACACAAGAAAACAGTAGCTGATGCTATTCAACTTTTTTTTGAGACTTAAAGAAGAGGGGGGAAAAAAGGAAAGAAAGGACTTCTAGAAGAGAATATTAAATGTAAATCTATAAGGGGGCAGTTTAATATAGAAGTTGTACAAATCTTTTTAAGGATAAGAGATAATTTTGCTATATTTTACATAACAAAAAATACTAATGGACAAAAGGCCAAAACTAATTTCTCCAAATGTATTATTATTGTTGATTTATTTTTAACAAAAGCGATAATCTATGAATGTGAAAGGTACTAGTAAGCTTAGCTTTCTGTATTTTTAGTAGACCAAAAAACCCCTGCATTTAAACTAAGGAGTTATTCTTCAAAGAACCAGACTCTACCTCACTTCCCTCTGGGATCATATGCTTATTCTAACCAATTTAAAACAAACAGGTAAGATTTTAGGTTCCCATCTATAAAGAAGACAAAAAGTAAAGCCTCAGTTTCCAAGGTATAGAATATTAAAAATATAGTTTTATGCAAAATTTTTGCAGGATTTCTGAAGGAATAAGGCAAGTGAATAAACAATTTTAAATAATTCCAATTAGGGGCACCTGGGTGGTTCAGTCAGTTAAGCGTCCAACCTCGGCTCAGGCTGTGGTTCATGGTTTGAGCCCCGTTCTGGGCTCTGTGCTGTTCGCTCAGAGCCTGGAGCCTGCTTCAGATTCTGTGTCTCCTTCTCTCTCTGCCTCTCCCCTGCTCATTCTCTGTGTCTCTCTTTCTCAAAAATAAACAAACATTAAAATTTTTTAAAAAGTAATTCCAATTAATGCAATTGAAGTTACTGGAAGGGCAAATAAATCAGCAATAAACTTAAACATCATTTCCCCAGTTTTTTATTTTTAAAAGAAAATAGCCTTTAAAATTAAAACATAAATAAAAAAAATCAACCAAAAAGAAAATAGTCTTCAAGCTAATATCAAAATAAGTATTATACTAAAATGTCATCAGCTCATTAAAGAAATGGTATTTTCAATTTAGGTTGGCATTAAAGTACTGTTACATAATACAGTAAAATAGACAACTACCTAAGCTTAAAGCCCAAGAAATACAGGGGAAAATACACACACCTAAATTCTCAAAACTAAAGAGGTGCCCAGCAAACACACTATTCAATATATTTATATCCAAGTTATGACACATCTGTTTTGAAATTTAAAAAATAATTTTGCATTTTAATGCCAATAGATAAATAATATAGTTTTTATCTCTGAACACCAAAAATACATTTCTCCCTGCCCCCTAACCTATGATCTTTCTCAAATATGAACATATAGTAAAAGAAAAAAACACCTAAAAGTCTCTGATTATTGTACACCAGAGAATGTTTTGCTTTTATAATTTGTGACAAACTCAAATGAGATAAAGAAGCAAAGCTCTGAGGAGATTAATGGTTAACATTTTAAATTCACTATGGATCATTAAGACTACTTATAAAATACGATTAATAGCTAAAATAATGGTATTATTACTATGATGACAACAATGGTAATTAATTAAGCCTATTCTTGAGGCCAGAAACTAGCTAAACACTTTGCAGAATCCAATCCTTAAAACATTACAGGCAGGTATTATACCCATTTTGTAAGTGGGGAAAATTGAGTTACTGTGTGTAAAGAAGTTGTCAAAAATTATAAAACTTAACAGAGTAAAGAACCAAACCCAGATCTGTCTCAGTTCAAAGTATGTATACTTGCCCCATGCACTGTAATATAGAATTTACTGTATAATACTAACAGAAAGTAAGGGTAGGAACTTAGATATCTCTATAGCTCTTTCCCAAAGGATGTATAAATAACTCCGTGGATGGGGAAAAAAATTATAAATAACTGTTCTTGCAACAAGGAAACAAGTATGCTAACTAAGTCATATTTATTGGAATATGCTTCCTGATGAAATAGCATGCCCCAGTTTTAATAAATTATTTAAACACATTCATATACAAAGAGATCAAAAATAAAGGGCAGTGGGTCATCTTGTGGTAGAGAAATAATAAAAACATTAAAACTCTCCACTGGACTAGTTTTACCAGATTTTTATTTTTTAATTTTTTTAATGTTTATTTATTTTTGAGAGAAAGAGAGAAAGGAGTGGGGGAGAGAGAGAGAGTGGGTGAGGGGCAGAGAGAGAGGGAGACACAGAATCTGAGGCAGGGTCCAGGCTCTGAGCTGTCAGCACAGAGCCCGATGTGGGGCTTGAACTCACAAACCGTGAAATCACAGCCTGAGCTGTCTGACGCTTAACTGACTGAGCCACCCAGGCATCCCTATCATATTTTTAAGTACATTAAGATGTGCAACCTTGAGGACATTATGCTAAGTGAAATGAAATACAAATTTCAGTAACAAAAATATGAATACTGTATGATCCCACTTACATGAGGTATCTAAGTAGTCAATTTCATAGAATCAAAGTGGACTGGTAGTTATTAGGGGCTGTGGGGAAAAGGGGGAGTTGTTAATGGGTAGAGTTTCAGTTTCACAAAACCAGAGTTCTGTAGATATGTTGCACAACAAATTGAATATGCTTAACACTACAGAACTGTTTAAAACGGTTAGGATGGGAAAAAATATTTTGTAGTAATACGTAAATATATATCAATAGAATTAAAAATTAAAGTTTTATTTCCTCAATCAGTGGCCACAGTTCAATTGCTCAGCGACTGTATGTAGCCATCCAAGACAGCGTGGATAGAACATTTTCATCACAAAAATTGGTCTTAGATGGCACTGGATCACAGTACACAGAAACAGGTCCAAACACATATGGGAATTTGGATTCAATACTAAATTTGTGTGACAAAGGTAGCGCTTCAAATCAGTGGGGAAAGAATTAGTGAGTAAATAGTGTTGGCAATTTGTGAGCCTGCGGGAGAATAAAGGAAGAAGGGAATAAAGCTAAAGCCATATCTTAATTCCCACTCTAAAGAAATTCTGAATGACTCAAAGATTTGTACTTAAAAGGTGAAATAAATGCATTAACACATAATTCTAATTAAGAGAGGCCCTGACAAATAGAATGGAAAGCCAGAACACAAAAACTCAAAAGATTTTTTGTTTTAGGAAAATAAAAACCTTTACAAGAGGAAAGCCTAGATAAACTGGAAAGGGGTCTACATGGAGGGGTGTGGTGTGTTCCATTTTCTTAATCAACTGAAAAACATAACTCAGTTAAAAAAAAGTAAACTGAAAGTGCTAATATACATAGGAAAAAATTGGTCAACTTTATTTGTAATTTAAATACTCTATTAAAAATTGCATTTTCAACCATCTAAGGGCAAGATAATCCGCAGTGTTAATGACAGTGTGGGAAAAGAGGCACTAGTGGATTTAAAAACTGATACAACTTATTCAGAGGGTCATTTTAAGATATTTAACAAAAATCAAAAGCAACCAATAATAATAACTATAATTATTAACAATAAATTAACAATAATTTTACGGACAAAATGATACTGAGTCTAGAAATGACTTTAAAATAACCTGAGAAAGGGGCACCTGGGTAGCTCAGTTGGTTAAGTACCTGACTCCTGATTTCAGCTCAGGTCATGATCTCATGGTTCATGGTTTAAGCCCCACTCCAGGCTCTATGCTGACAGTGTGGGGCCTGCTTGGGATTCTCTCTCTCCCTCTCTCTCTCTGCCCCTCCCTCTCAACGCCCATGCATACCCTCTCTCAAAATAAATAAATAAGCTTAGAAAGTTGGTACAGATATTTATAAATAAGACTTGGTGTAAACTAATAGTAGGTGTACCAGAGTGGTGGGCATATAGGGATTCATTATACTATTCTTTGTGTGTTTGACTTTTTCCCTAAAGTTTTTCATGTTATACACAGCCTTTAAACCAGGAGTTCCAGTTTTAGGAATTTAGCTTCCAGTTACATTATACAATGTAAGTATAAGAACGTCCTGGAAAAACCCCAAATTTCCATTACAGAATGGGTTGAGTAAATTATATTTATCTAAACATAGCAATGTCCTATACCTTTAAAAAGTATGGAGGTCAATTGTGTGAGGAAGATTACAGAAAAAGGGAAAAAACATCAAGGGCAGAACAACAGGTATAGTTTGATCACAATTAAGTAAAAACAAAATCAAGTATGTGGATTTGTGAACACCCATAAAATACATGTCCATATTCGCAACAAATTTCTAGAAGGCTACGTGAAAATCTTAATAATGGTTTCATCTGGCTGGGCAGGAGGTGAGGAACTAGACCTCTTTGAGGAGAATCACTTATTTTTCAAACATTTTTTAAACTGAGGTTTTTTGGGGGACCTGGGAACATATCACATTCATTATATTTATAATGAAAAACAACTAGATTTTTTAAATCCTTCCTCTACTGAGATGACTGTCATTAATTCAGGAACTGTCAATGTTCAAAGTGTATGCTAAGGAGGAGCTGGTCTCAAAGCACACACTGAAACTGTACAGAGCAGAGCAGATGCACCGTGGCTCTCCTACTGCTGACCCTATCTCAGTGTTCTGACGGTTCCTCTATCTTAACCTGATGACTGACCCACAAGTCTAACATTATGTCAAATAATTGCTCTAGAGATGGAAGTTGGATCCCTACCTGGTGCTAATCAAATAATTAACAATTTTTATTGAGTATATAAGTGCCTACTTCTGTGGAGGAATACAAATGAATAGGATTATAGTCCTGTTCAAAAAGTTTCAAATCTTGCAAAGAAAAAATATGCATCATATAAGCAACAGAGAAGAATTTGCCATGCAAACAAATTATGTACTGAGACAAGGAGAAGTCAATGAAGGAATGAGTAGTTGGGGTTCATGGAAGAAATAATGAGGGCAGATTTGATCTTAAGATATGAGCTGGGGATGCCTGGGTGGCTCAACTGGTTGAACATCTTACTTCAGTTCAGGTCATGATCTCATAGTTTATGAGTTCAATCTCCACATCTGGCTCTCTGCTGTCACTGCAGACCCTGCTTCACATCATCTATCTCCCTCTCTCTCGGCTCCTTCCCCACTCATGCAGTCTCTTTCTCTCTCTCAAAAGTAAATAAATATTTTCAAAAACTTAAAAAAAAAAAAAGATAGATATACAGTAGGAAAAGGATTATCTAAGACCACTGGAAAGAATGCACAGAAATAAAAACTGAGATAATACGACTAAGTATGAGTAGAGATGGGGGTGGGTGGATGGGGAACAGGAAGAAGTATAAAATAAGTAATCAAGAGAAGTAAAGTTCAAGGTGATATATATCCTTAAAAAAAAAAAAAACGGGAAAAATTAAGATTTTATAAAATAGGCAAAGGAGAGTTTTAACAAGTATTTGGTAGCACCAGCATGTAAGGTAGGGTAAACTATCTGCATGTCTTTGTTTCCTTTTGGCTTGCTTTCTTGACATGAAAAATAAAATAACAAACATTACTTTGATACCTCACTTCCAGACCCAGATTCTAGTGGTCTCTTCTTTCTTGGTCCGATAGCCGCAAGAGCTGTGAGGTTGGCATCTCTATGTTGTATCTGAGCAAGCTCCAACTGTTGTAACTAGAAGATGGAATAAAAAAAAAAAGGTCAGTGTTTTCACAGTCATGTTCAGGGGGGTGGGGGGAGAAACTGATCATTAAGCCTATTACGTGTTCTTTACCAAATAAGTTACAGTATAAAATGAATAATAAATTCCCCTAACAGACAAGAGCACATCATTTCTCGATACCTTTACTCTAACAAACTCTTTGAATCTCTCAACTAAGAGGCAGAATTTAGGTAAAGAAGAAGTATATTAATAGAAGAAAAACAAGGAATAAAAAGGCATCTAGTGCTTAATCTCTCCCTAGTTTAATCACAGGTAAGAAATGCCTGAAGAATAAATTAAACAGTAAATTGGCCAGAAACTGGCCACAATACAGTCAATTTTTTTCAAAATAAAAAAAGTTACTTGAAAATAAAGACAGTTTTTGTAAATTATAGGAAACAGTTCTATGCTGTATGATTTATGAACTACTTCCTTAAAAATTTACTCATTTAACTCTAACACCCACATTAAAAAGTATGTGTTAATTATAACAGTATATGAAAGTTATATATATGTATTCATTTTTTTCCCCTAAGGAAGACATGCTCTAAGAGCTTAGACAAATTTCATAAAGGTCACATAAATAATAAGTGGTAGAAACAGAACTCAGAGCCAAGTGTTCTTATTACAAGCCTTCTCACTCTTTCACATGGATTTACTCTACATTTATCTTCATGCCAAAAATTGAAAGTACTGTTTTGCTGTGGAGTTTTTATCATAATTAACCCAGAATACCCAAATATGGAAGATACAATTATTTAGTATGTGGATACTAAACTATACAGAGACACTCATGAAAGATGCCCCATAATAAGACAGATAAATAAGACTTAGAACTGTAAATAAATGCATGAAGCCATAGTATCATTTCACTAAGGCAGGTGTCAAATGGTATTCCTTTAAAAAAAAAAGGAAAGAAAAAGATAACCAAGTTAAAATAAAACATCATTTCACAGGTCCTTAAGCTTCTCCAGAAGAGGAAAAATGTTCAATTACCATCAAAATCTTATTACTATGGAGAAAAAGGAAGAAAGAACCTGTCACTGGTTGCTAGACAAATATTCAAACAACACCAGGCTTCAAGACAGCCAACTGAAAGTAACCTGTTGAGGAACCCTACAATGAATATTCTTTAAACAAAAATTGACCAAGGTGTCTGGGTGGCTAGTCGGTTAAGTTTTAGACTTCAGCTCAGGTCATGATCTCATGGTTCATGAGTTCAAGGTCAGCATCAGGCTCTGTGCTGACAGCTCAGAGCCTGGAGCCTGCTTCAGATTCTGTGTTTCCTTCTCTGTCTGTCCCTCCCCTCTTGCCCTCTGTCTCTTGCAAAAATAAACATCAAAGATAATTTTTTTAAAGAGACTTGACCAAATTTTGAACATATTAAAAAAAGAGCAAGCATGAAAACAGTAAAGTCTGTGGTGAAATAGGCACTCTTAGGAGATAACAAAGTAAAGATCACTTCAGATTATTTTAT
Source organism: Hyaena hyaena (assembly GCF_003009895.1). Classification (NCBI taxonomy): domain Eukaryota; kingdom Metazoa; phylum Chordata; class Mammalia; order Carnivora; family Hyaenidae; genus Hyaena; species Hyaena hyaena. The sequence continues at coordinate 1,076,831 of NW_024080646.1, forward strand.
AATATTAGAGGAAAGACTAAAAACAATTGGCAACTGAATCTTTAGTAAAGCAGAAAACACAACTTAAAAAAAAATTAAGAACCATTCTCCATTTGCTTTTCACAAATTACAGGGAAGAAATCCTTCTTTTAAATTGCAGGTTTACACGTATATAAATTGCTAGAAAACTGTTTTCAGGAGTTGTAAACTACCTTTTGTTGATGCTGGCCTTTTAAATAAAATATAGTTTCAGAGTCTGGTGCTGTCATAATCTGAAACTTCTAGATGACAAAATGCAATTTTAGTTAATCTACCCTAGAGCACAAATCAAACAACAAGCTATATTTTTTGAATCTTTCCCTGGAGAAAATTAGCATCTGCAAAATAGTCACAACAAAGTTTTTAAATTGACCTCTGTCATCAAATTTCCCTACCTATGTAGTAAAACATTTTCTCTCATTCTGCAAAGTATACTTTGGTTTTCTGAAATCTCACATGTCTTAAGACATGACACCCAAAGAGGGCCATTAAAAAAAGAAAGAAACTGACAAATTAAACTTCACACACATTAGAAACATTTGCACTACAAAAGACATGGTTCAGAGAACAAAAAAAGTCCACACTATTTAATTTCTCTAGTTTTCTTTTTGTTGCCTTACTGTATGGGCAATATAACACTGAGCAATAGTGATGAAAACAGACATTCTTGCCTTTTTCCTAATCTCTGGAAGAAAGCATTCAGTCATTTCATCATTAAGAATAATGTTAATAGTAGGGTTTTAATAGCCGTACTTTATCAGACTGAGGAAGTCCCTTCATTCCTAGATTCTTGAGAGTTATTCTTATTAATACATATTGAAATCTATCTAATGTATTTTTGCATTCATTGATATGATCTTTCTTAGACTGTTAATATGGTAGATTATATTCACTGATTTTTTATTATTAATAGAGCAGTGCATTCCTGGGGTAAATTCCACTTGGTCATGATATATTATTTTTATACATTGCTAGATTTGATTTGCTAATATTTTGATGAAGATGTTTACAACTATGCTAACAAAGGATACTGAAATGTTTTCCTATTTTGTAATGTTTTTCTGGTTAGTTATCAGGATAATGTTTGTCTCCTATAATGAATTGGAAGAGTACCTAACTTTTCTGTCTTCTGAAAGAAATTGTGGAGACATGGTATTAATTCTTCTATAAATTTTTGGAAGAATTTACTAAGTAAAATGATATATGGCTGGAGATTTCTTCAACTGAAAGGTTTTAACTATAAATTGACTTTATTAATTACAAAACTACTGAGGTTAGCTACATCACATGGCTAAGTTTTGATAGCTGATGCTTTTCAAAAAACTGGTTGTTTCATCTAAGTTGTGAAACTACTTGCATAGAGTTGTTCTTTTGTATTCTCTTATCCTTCTGACATCTACAGGGTCTGTAGTGATTTTTCTCTTTGTTCCTGATATTGGTGATTTACATCTCTTTTCTTTCCAGTCTAACTAGAGATTTATCAATTTTGTGATGAAAGAACTAGCTTTTGGTTTTATTTTCTCTAGTTTTTCCTTCTGTTTTCAAAGCCATCGGTTTCTGCTTTTATCTTTATTATTTACCTTCTGCTTGCTTTGGGTGTATATTGCTCTTCTTTTCCCAATTTCTTAGGGTAGAGCTTAGATTACTGATGAAGAAAGAAGACCTTTCTTCTTCTCTAACATAAGCATTCTTCCTATCCTTTTACTTTTACCTACATCATTACATTTGAAATGAGTTTCTTTGTAAACAGATATGATTTAGTCATGGTTTTGAAATTTATTCTAACAATCTCTATCTTTTAACTGGTATTTTAAACCATTTACATTTAACAGAATGACTTAGACATTGTTGGATTTAGGTCTACCATTGTATTATTTCTTTTCTGTTTGTTCATTCTGTTTTTCATTTGTTTCCCTTTTCCTACTTCTTTTGGGTTATGTGAACTTTAAATATTTCATTTTATCTATTGTTTTTTACTATATCCCTAAGTTTTTTTAAAATTTTCTTTTAGTGGTGACTTTAGAAATCACAGTATACTTACTTAAAATTTCAGTCTACTCAGAATCAATACTTTACCACTTCAAGTGGAATATAGATACTTTATGTCCTTTTACTCTCCATACTATGTTATAATGGTCTTATATATTACTTATGTATACACTGAAAATCCCCGACAATGTTAGAATTTTTATTTTCAGTATTTTAAAAAGCTTAAAAGCAGACTATATACCATTTCTGTTGCTCTTTCTTCATTCCTAATGTTTAAAGTTTCCCTTTGGTATCATTTTCACATCATTCTGAAGAACTTCAATTTCCTTAAGCAATTTTTTTAAGACTAGGTCTGTTTGCAAAAGATTCTATTCTTTTTCCTTCATCTGACACTGTCTTTATTTTACCTTCATTACTGCAGGATATTTTCACAGGATATAGCATTCTGGGTTGGTTGACAGTTCTTTTCTCACAGCACTTTAAAAATATTTTGCTACTTTCTTTAGGTCTCCATGGTTTCTGATGAGAAATTTATAATCATTTGAATTGCTGTTCTTTATTGGCCAAGTGTACACCTCTCTAGCTCGTAGTTTCAAGTATTTTTTCTCTGTCATTAGTTTTCTTAGATGTAATTGAATCTGAGTTTCTCTGTGGTTAACCTGTTTGGGAGGTTCACAGAGCTTCTGGAATCTTTAGGTTTATGTCTTTCTAAATTTGGGAAGTTGTTAGCCATTATTTTTTAAAACATATTTTTAGTATTTTACTCTTTCTCTTCTAGGACTTCAGTAACATTAATGCCAGACCTCCGGTCATTGTCCCACAGGTGTCTGAGGCTCTGTTTTTCTGTTTTTTGTTTTTGATCCGTTTTCTCCTTAGTTGACTGGACTAGACAAATTTGTCCATCTTCAAGTTCACTGACTCTTTCCTCTTTTGTCTCTTTCCTACTATCCAGCCCATCCAGCAAGTGTTTTGATTACTGTTATCTTCAGTTCTAAAATTTCCATTTAAAAAATAAATAAAATAAAATTTCCCATTTTAGAAATTTATTCCTGGTTCTTCAAGTCAAGTAATTTTGAATAGTATCCTGAATATTTTAAATATTATAAAACTCTGGGTCTTCTTTAAATCCTTTGAAATATGACATTTTCATTTTAGTGTGCAAAACAGATCAGTGAGATTTAGGCCACAAGTTCCAATGCATCTTCTATTAGTACAAGCTCCAATATCAGCTCAGTTTTCAAAGCCTTTGTAGCACTCACTGGATATGTCCCAAAAGTGTACCACTCAGTGGTCAGTCTGGGACCTAGCATTGCTCTGTTAGTTCCATTTCTTGTTTCTGTGTGTTTTTTTTAAACTTTTTAAAAAATGTCTGTTTATATCTGAGAAAGAGAGAGAGAGCACGTGCTCACGCACAAGTTGGCGGGGGGGGGGCAGACACACACACACACACACACACACACACACACTCTCTCTCTCTCTCTGAAGCAGGCTCCAGGCTCTGAGCTGTCAGCACAAAACCTGATGTGGAGCTCAAACCCACGAAATGTGACATCATGACCTGAGCTCCTGGAGTCAGATGCTTAGCCGACTGAGCCACCAAGTCTCCCCTTTGTTAGTTCTTAAACTAACTTCTTAAAGTCTTTATGTATGCTGATTAGAATCAGATTCACATATGACAAATGTGTAGCTCAAGAGTGGGCCTAGGAGTTGAAAATAATAATACAGGCTTGCTTTCCTCTTCCCATTCCACAGTCTTCCCAGTAATTTCTGGTTCCCTAGGCTCCTCTTTCTGTCTCTGGCCAGAAAGTTGGGGCTTTAGTTACTCTACTTTGCTATATGTTTCTGTGACTGTCCATGTCAACAGTAAGCAGCAAGAAGAAGAATGGGGGTGGGAAGGTGAAAGAGGGATGGCAACCTCACTGTTGGATTAGTGGTATTTTGAATTCTCATTTTCTTCCCCAATTTGCCTACTATTTCCTTTTCGAAACCTTCAAATAGCTTCCCCATGCATTCTGTTCAGGTTTTATAGCTGTATTCAGTGGGAGAGACAGTCAGAAGTGTTTTTAGTCCATCAACCGAAACCTTTTAAAAGCTGGTTAAACCAGAATTCTGACAACAGGTTTCTGTTAAATTATATTCCTACTAAGCTTTATTTCATAAAACTTAAAGCCTGCTTGCTCACTTATACCAGCAACACACACTTTGGTCCAAAAAGATGTAATAGGCTTGGCAAGTTCTCTTTTTAAGAGTACCCTTACTCCTTACTCCTAATGAAAAAGGCAGAAACCTTCATTTCCCTTATCACAGTTTTCTCTGATATCAAGCAGAGGTCCCCTAAAATTCAACTCAGTGCCCTAGAAAGCAATAGAGCAATGGTTGTTGAAGATTATTTTATTCCTGATGTTTACTACTACGTTCATTTTTAAGTACAACTATGAAAACAGTCACTTTAATCAAGTCCAAAACACATTAATAGATTACCTTAAAGATCACACAAACTCTCAGAGGTACTTCTTTTTTTTTTTTTTTTTTAATTTTAAATAGTTTATTGTCAACTTGGTTTCCATATAACACCCAGTGCTCATCCCCACAAGTGCTCTCCTTCATGCCCATCACCCCCCTCCTCCCACTCCATCTGCCCTCAGAGGTACTTCTTCGTGCTAAGACAAATCTTGTAAGACAAAAGATTTTTTAAAAAAAATTAATGAAAAAGGAAAGCACAACTGAAGCAGAATTAGAGGAGCTATATGAAGAATGAATAAGTCAAATATTATATAGCCAAGTCCCTTTACAGATACAGGGGCTTTTTTTTTAGATACAGGGACATATTAACAGGAAGGACTGTATTATTTAGATAACTGTGACACTGATACTATGGGAAATTCAAAAATGTGTTTCTTTTTCATGCTTATGGCAGGCAAGATATTTAAAAAAAAAAAAAGGCAGGTGCTAAAAGTACAAGAGACAACAGCAGAGCTGTCCTTCATAACAAATGATCCAGAAATATGAAGTGCTATCATTTTCAGTCTGATTTTGCTATGAACTCTTAAAAAGTGATAATAAGGTATAAGGGAAAGGACGGAGTTGAAAAGTAAGCTAATGTCTCCCCCAAAGCTAATGTACCCTGTCCCAAATATATACATTAGTAGCAATGAAAATAGCTATTGCCACTAAATAGGAATATTTGAAAGAATCTGAAAAAATAAGAGAAAGTATGCTACCTAGTTTTGAATTCTGCAAAGAATTAAGAATAATGTCTTGCTTAGATTTCAGTTAATGTGTACACAGAAATAATAAAAACCTACCACCAAACAATAGATGTTTTTTAAATAGCAAACATTTAGATAGAATTTTAGATATGCTTTGTAAAAATTAATTGACCAAACTTTAAAATTCTCAACAATGCTAATAATCACTTCTAAATTACTACAACTTACTAGGGAAAAGCAAGTTAAATCCTAAAAAAATTATACTAGAAAAGAAGCAAACAATACCATACTAAACACTATTAACAAATGAATTTTAAACCAATGGAACCAACACAGCAAGTTACAAAGCAATCACTATCCACCACCCCCTCCATCTCACATAAATTCAGAGATACAATAGAGGATCACTTTCAACCTCTTAAAGGCAATTATTAGGCAGGCATTCCACCAAACCCAACAATACATGGGTATTTTTTTTCTCCCAACCACTAATGTTAGTTCTTATGATGTCAAAACACTGTCCAGAACGCCTGACGCTCAAGACACTTGGAATCCTGAATGTAGAGACCAGTGCCTTGCTAGCCTGCCCTTCTAATCCATTCCTACATTTCAGTAAAATAGCACATTCTCTAATCTCAATTAAACACCTTCCTCAGACTTAAACATACTACTTGATATCTACATTGTTTAAAACAAATATAATTTGTATTAGATTACAGAACCCTTCCCCTCCATGTTTTCCCCTTACATTCTTTTTTTCAACCTTCTTTCCAGTCTTCTTGAAAGAAAACAAAAAACAAAAAAATAACATATCCATGGGTCAATATTGAGCTTATTTAAGGGCTTGATGGAATCTATCTTAAATGCTTCTATAACTAATGTTTCTAAGTAACTATTTTTCCTTTTACACCTCACCTTTCCCTAAATTATGACAGCTCTATAACGTAAGCAGAACACATGATGTTATATTCACTTTATTTATTTATTTTTTTAATTTATTTTGAGAGAGAGCAAGTGCACAGCATGCAAGCTGGGGAAGGGCAGAGAGATGGGGGGGGGGAGAGGGGGAGGGGGGGAGAGAGAGAGAGAGAGAGAGAGAGAGAGAGAGAGAGAGAATCCCAAGTAGGCTCCGCACTGTCAGTGCTGAGCTCAATGCAGGACTCAAACAATCCATGAGATCATGACCTGAACAGATCAAGAGTCAGGCATTTAACCGACTCAGCCATCCAGGTACCCCTCTATTCATTTTAAATAGGGTTTGAACAACACGGGTTTGAATATATGGGTCTACTTACACATAATTTTTTTTGGATACAGTGCAGTATTAGAAACGTATTTTCTTTTCTTTAAGATTTTCTTAATGACATTTTTTTCTCTAGCTTACCTTAGAATAAGAATACAGTATATGACATATAGAACAGACAAAAATGTTTTAACCAACTGTTTATCTCATACTAAGATTTTTTATCAACAGAAGGTTATTAGTAGATATATTTGGGAAGAGTCAAAAGCTATACATGGATTTTTGACTGCACAGGGGGATAATGACCCTAAATCCTGTGTTGTTCAAGAATCGACTATAAAAGGAAACTGGGGTAAGTTCAAGAAGTAAAGTAACTTCTACAAAGTGAGATGTAGACAATGGTAGGCTGAATCTAGAATTGAAGACTCTTAACTTTTAGTTCAATGCTATTTCTCTTATGATACATACCTCTTCTACGAAAAGGGTAGAATGTTTCTCAGGCCACACAGATCCTATACTTCAAAATTAAAGCATGTAACCTTCTGATGAAGGTCTAAATAAAATATCATCTTTCCTGTGTAAGGGACACCAATCAAGAGATACAACCAATAAACATCTCTTGAAAAAATATCCATTAAAAAAATGAGTGTGCCTTTTCCCTGCTCCAAGAAAGAACTTACTGAATGGTAACTGAACAATGCCAGTTCAAGATGCCAACTCTCAGATTCTCAAATCACAGTATTTTGTTTGACCTTCTATGACCATTTAGTCAACAGGAAAATCAACATGGTGGATTTTAAAAGTCCTCTTCCTTCTCTTCCTAGACTCATGGTTCTAAGTGTGATTTCCAGAGGAGCAAAAGCAATAGCAAATCACCTGGAAATCTGTTAAAAACGTAAACTCTTGGACCTCACCCAGTCCTATTGCAACATAAACTTGGTGGGGCGGGGGGGGGGGGGGGCACCAATCTGTATTTTAACAAACCCTGCAGATAATTATGTAGACCAAAGTTTGAGAACTTCAATCCTAGACTATCAATGCATCTGTGCATTGTTTCTCTGTGTACACAGCTCTTAGCAGTTTGTCATTTTACAAATGCCTTCTCCATATTAAATTAATTGGATTGCTATAATAGATTTTTAATAATATATATTGAATTGTACACACATACATACACACATACACACATATATACGTCATATATATGACATATATATACATATACACATATATACATATATATACATACACACATATATACGTCATATATATGACGTATATATGTGTGTATGTATATATATGAGAAGTTTCATTTTGTCCTGTCCAGTGTTCCATTAGTTTTGGCTCATGCAGAACTAGCATAAAGTTTAAATACAAATTGCTGGGATGCCTGGGTGGCTCAGTCGGTTAAGTGTCTGACTTCAGCTCAGGTCATGATCTCATGGTTTGTGGGCTCAAGGCCCGTGTCAGGCTCTGTGCTGACAGCTAGCTCAGAGCCTGGAGCCTGTCTTCAAATTCTGTGTCTCCCTCTCTCTCTGACCCTCTCCTACTCACGTTGTCTCTCTCTCTCTCTCTCTCTCAATAATAAATAAATACAAATTGCTATAATTTAACAGCCTTAACTATCACATTCCACTAATTCCCTATCTTTGAATTTTTCACCTAAGAGTCCTCCTGGGTGGCTCAATTGGTCAAGTGTCTGACTCTTGGTTTCAACTCAGGTCATGATGTCAGCTTGTGGGATGGAGCCCTCTATCGGGCTCTGTGCTGACAGCATGAAGCCTCTTTGGGATTCTCTCTCTCTGTCCCTTCCCTCCTTGTGTATGTGCACTTTCTCTCTCAAAATTAATAACCATGGAAAAAATTTTTTAAAAATATTTTCTTTCTCATACCAAAATAACAGTTTCTACTGGTTGCATTGTGAAGCTAAGTGACAGCAGGTATAGGTTTTGAATTTCTTTTTCTTTCCTCTTTGGTAACAAATGAAAGTGGGAACGCTAGGAGTTGTTAAAAGGAAGTGAATGAATTCTTTGTCTCATTCTGCACAGATGTGCTGAATTCACATTTCCCAAAGGAGAAAGAGGACCTATTCAAAAGGAAGTACGGGTCACAGTATATATAACAAATGTTTAAGGAATCAGGATGTATGAATTCCAAGGTCAGGTGGCTTACTCCTCAGAATTCTGGATGATGTAGTAAGAAAGGAAAACACTGAAGGCCAGATGATAATCTAGGATACACAGCACATATTTCAACAAGGCTACAGCTGCATTAAACAAAGATGTGCCTACTTGTTTGAAGTTAGAATTTGGCAATTAGTAATCTACTTGAAACTTTTCACAAATAGATGGTGAAATGGAAGAATGTCAGTACTTAAGACTCTAGGAAACATAGGAAAAAATTTTTAAATCACAATTTAAAAATCAATATTGCTATTTAAAATATAAAGTTACTTATAATACTGTTGTTGTTGTTTTCAGGCAAAAATAGAAAAGGGGATGGAGGGACAGCCCCAAAGTTGAAACTAAAATGTCTGAATTACAGGGATATCCATAGACATTTTAGCCAGACAACAGTAAGGTTTTCAAATAGACAGATAACCTGTCAGGTCAATAAGAACAGTATGCAGCAGAAGTCACTTCAATGGACTAAGACTAGACTGGAGGCAAATGCCAAGGGCAGCCTACTTTTTTTAAGTTCCAAATAAGAATGATAAAATTGGAAGTAGATAGGAAGGATGAAAAAAAATTATTAGACACTTTTATAAAAACCTGCCTGATTTAACACAGTTTGTCCTTATACCCAGAACACAAAGAAGAAATGAAGAGACTCTAAAATGGTATTAAAAGAGAAGAAAACACCCAGGAGAAATTATCAAGATCAAAACTCTAGTCCTTAATGGCTGAAACCACCACAGATTATGAAATTATGTATGAAGGGGATTCAAGTTATTTAATATTTATATGATAAACATCACTGCTGAAACACTTCTCAGGATCAATAAAGCCTACAACTTCTCTAAATAGTTCTTTGGAGTTCTGCATTCATAAAGTATTCTCCTTAATCTACTTCCTGTGACTAGTTTGGTAGGTAGCTAGTTACCTGGAAAAAGAAAGCAAACAAATCTTAAATTGAGCAACTGAAAGAAATCGATGCTAGTTTTAACAGTTGAACAAAGAAAACTTCCCAGACAGCCCAAATACCAAAAAATCACAAATGAAAGCCTTATAGTTTATGCCAGTGTGATAACAATTAGCATATCCCAAGTGATAACCTTACAAATTACCATACAAGAGAACAGTTCAACTATATTAAGATAGAATCAATGACTTTTGCAACCAAACACAATATGGTATCCCTGTTGAGTTTGATTTTAAATTAGAGCCCCTCAGAATATTAAAGTTATTAAAAGCTCTAGGGGGCAGAGGAAATGTCACAAAAATGACAATATTGTAGTTTCATCAAACATTTGCAACTAATACAAAGTGGCTCTGTTCTTGGAATGAGGCCACTATATTTGATTTTTTTTTTAAATTGAAAGATTTGATAGTAAGCAACTAGAAAACTTTCAAAATATTTTGGAAAGAAATTATACAGTCCTTTAAATCTTGCTAGGAAAAAAACAAATGGAGGCGCAAAAAGAGGGGAAAAAACAGGTTTGTTACCACCCGCTCTCATTAAGAGAGGTACTTTTTTTTTTTTTTTTGCACATTTACTTTTACAATTTTCTTTGAAAAATACTGTCCACCTATTCATCCCTCAGGGAACAATTAAACACAATATTAGATGAAAAACCAACCGAACAAAACCATCCCATACAAACCTGAAAGAAAAATTAATCGATCCACATGTTAAAGACGAGATAAGAGTTTTAAAGATAAAAAGGCAAGCTTTCTGATATGTACTTTCCCAAAAGTGGATGGAATTAGAAGATAAGCATCTAATTGGCCCTTAATTAAAACAAAGAGGAATGCCCGTGTTTCAGAACAATAGGTTGTCCACCCCCAAAGAACCTATGAAACCAGGCTTGCTTAAAAAGGGTAATGGGTATAGTTCTCATACTAATTTCTGTAGATAACATCTTGGGATAAATTTTCTACCGAACAGAAATGAGTGTGAGAAGTGTTCTATTGTTGAAACGAAATGTTTCTGCCTTCAATCCTTCCCTTTCCAGTTCTCCTCATCTTATCCAGAAACCTCTCCAACCAGAGTTCATGCATTTTCCTTCTCTATTTTAGTGAAAATATACCACATTGATTGTAAGAATCTTACTAGATTTCCATTTGTTTTGCCTCAGCTCCTACATTAATCCAAACAATAAGGGCCTTGAAAACATTCATAAATAACCTGCTGCTGCTGGCACCTAGGAGCCGAGTGCTGCAATGTTAAGCAACAACAAATTTCATAGTTCAAGAGGCACAGTTAAGGAAAAAGGTTGCTCAGGAAATCACTCTTATTTAGCACAAAGATCCTTAAAAATTGCATGAAATCAGTCAAGTAACTATAGAAACCAATTTCTTCAGCTCCATATCACACGTCTCACACCTCAATTGTCTTTATTATCGTCTGCTGTCAGATCCTTAATCAGAAATGTGAACAGGCTTGATGATTTATTCAGCAGGGAAAAGAATCTGTAGGTCAAGTGAAAAATTTCACACACACACCCAAACACACACCACATCTTCAACCTTAGGTACTTTCATTTCCTTCTGTTCTCAGCAGCTCTGGGGGCAACTCCAGTGAGATCCAATATTAAGGCTCAATTAAAATAAGCTCCAATTAGTGGAGCTTTTTTCTCTGGGGCTAGAAAAGTCAGGAAATGGATATTGGGAAATGTAAAAAGTCAGCTACTGAGAGGAGGCTGCAGACATAAATGAACTTATTTGTTGATTTCTACAGTTGCTATGCAGAGGCCTCTGGGAGTAAAAGCTTAACCAGTCTAAGCTATAAACTAAAACCCCTGCAGCTAAACATGAACTGTGTGAAACAAGGGCTCCATTCCAGAACAGAAAACTGCTGGGCCCAGAAAATTAAAAGCCAGAGGCGTTTTCCATTTAAAACTAAATCCCAGTACCACCTCCCAGCCAAAGAATTATAAGCAGTATCAGATTTACAAAACGAACAATTACCCTGGAAAAATGTAGCCTATTGTACAGTCCCAGATGCTAAATCTCAGAAGTTTCTTTTCTTTTTTTTTTTTTTTTTAATCCCACATTATATTCCTCCAAGTACACCGCTGTAGTTTACAAAGAGCCATTTCTAGACAGGCCTAAGCCTTGAAAATAAATTTTAAAAAGAGAGCACATAACTCATTGACCTCATTTGAAGTACTGCCCTTGCCTTGAGCAGTTCCTGTCCTTCCCCAAGGCTTCTGCAAATGGTATGCAACAGCAAAATAAACCCTGACCTAATTGCCAGGAGAGAGCTGCCAACCTTCCCTCCAACACAAAGACAAGCATGGTAACTTGAAAGTCCTACCTCTTTGGCTTTTTGCTTTAATCTCAGCTGTTCTGGATCTTCTTTATTGGAACGACTCTATCAAAGGAAAAGAAAATTTTAATAGAAATTACTAGCATCTAAACACCATAGTTGCCATTAAATATTTAATAAATGACAATTTTCTCTTGTGATTGAAAACCTTAGCTCCAGGGGAAAATGCCTCAATCCAGTCTGGTGCACTCCCTCCGTTATGCCCCCTCCCTCCCATCATCTGGGCTGGCTGCTGCAGCTCTAGCCCCGAGGAAGCTTAAACTGAAAATGATGCTAACGATGTCAGTCAGGTCCAGTTGAGGCATGACGCTGTTCTTGTTAGAACACTAAAAACTAAAAAATGGATGGTACAGATGAAGGAAAAGAAAAGAAGGATAATTGTTGGCTCAAATGAAGGAAAGCAATCAACACTGGCTAATCTTCAGGTGAAGCCATTCTGGAAAAACATAAGGTATTTTAAGGACTGTTAAAATCAAGAACCTCACTGGGTGATGTATGAAGTTGTTGAATCACTATACTGTATGCCTGAAACTAATATAACACTGCATGCTAATTAATTGGAAAATAAAAACTTAAATAAAATGAAATCAGGAACCTGACGGTCTTTGAACCACTCTCTCTTTAAAAGTAGAATTTTAAAAAATTAAGTAGGAAATATACCCCAATATTTTCATTAGAGTATCTTGTCATCTCTGGGTCCTCCATAGCACTTACTTGAATGCTGTGCACAATTAAATGCGCAATAAATGTTTATTAAATATTGCCTTCCATTCTGATTCAGTATAACATTCCAAAAATGAACAATCTTACAGAATTGCTGTAAGGAGAAAACTACCTTCTATATGCAATACTATGATGAAACAAAGGGTAAAGAATTTCACTTCTGAAACTATGAACATTTGTCCACTGAAAAATATGTGGAGGAGTATTCTTTTTTCTCTTTCTAACAAAGTTATCTAACTCCTTATAAATATGAATATTTGTTCTATAAAATGTAACATTATCTACCTAAAGGTAGCTAACAAAATAGAAGCTAATGGTTTTTCTTATTTACTAAATTTACTTGATACATTTTACTGATTTATCAGTACTTTTGTTAAGGAAAGAAAGAAACCATTTATTCGTAAAAGTGCCTTGTGATTTTAAACACCTTAGTTAAATATCTTCATAAGACTCCACGAAAAGCTGGTGGGTGACTTTTTTCTTCATTTTGTCTCCTATTTATTAAAATTTTTTTTTTTTTAGTGATTCTATATTTTTTGAGAGACAGACAGAGCGTGAGCAGGAGAGAGGCAGACAAAGAATCTGAGGCAGACTCCACACTCCGAGCTGTCAGCAATGAACCCACTGAGGGGCCCGAACCCATGCACTATGTAGGAGATCATGACCTGAGCTGAGGTCAGATGCCCAAGTGACTGAGCCACCCAGGCACTCCATTCTCTATTAAAAAACTTCACTTCAGCCCAAACTAAAGTCCTTTATTAGTCCACTTTTATTAATTAGGAGACTGTGTGTGTGTGTGTGTGTGTGTATATATATGCACTTATATAAAAAATGTGTATGTACATATATGTGTATATATATTTGTGAGTATATAATTTTTGCGTCAGTATGAAATGGGCATATTTGAGTATCAAGTCTTTGTCAGTCAACCAGTATTTATTGATTATTCATAGTATAAATTCTACTCTATGTGCCTATTCTGAGCCTGGAGATAAAGAAATGAAGTAACAAGATGGAGTCCCTGCTTTCAAGAGAATTATATTTTAGGAAGAGAAAAATAATAAAACAATAAATTTTATAAAAATTAAACACAGTTGTGATTCGTAAAACATTTATGATAGGGAAAATTAAAAAACAATTACTGATAATGATAAGATATAGCAAAGAAAATAAAATTGGGGGCACCTGCACACAGCTCAGTTGAGTGGGCATCCAACTCTTGATTTTGGCTCAGGTCATGATCCCAGGGTTATGGGGTTAAGCCCTGCATTGGGCTCTGCGCTGAGCATGGAGCCTGTTTGAGATTCTTCCCCCACACACACACAAAATTAAAAAATAAAGTAAAAGGGGCACCTGGGTGGCTCAGTTGGTTAAGTGTCCGACTTCGGCTCAGGTCATGATCTCATGGTTCGTAGGTTCGAGCCCTGTGTCGGGCTCTGTGCTGACAGCTAGCTCAGAGCCTGGAGCCTGTTTCAGAATCTATGTCTCCCTCTCTCTCTGACCCTTCCTTGCTCATGCTGTCTCTCTCTCTCTCTCTCAAAAATAAATGAAACATTAAAAAAAATTTTAAATAAAATAAAATATGTAATAGAAAAAGAGAGGAAGGAGTGTGTGGGGGTGGGAGGAGGTGATACTTCTTTAGCTAGGAAGGGAAAAAAGAAAAGACATCTGAAAGAAGTGACATCTGAGTAGAGATCTGAATGACAAGAAGGAGGCAGCCATGCAAAGATCTAGGGGAAAAATATGCCAAGCAAAGGGCACAGTCATTGCAAAAGCCTTAAAATGGGAACAAGCTTGGTGAAATTGAGGAAAGAGGGGTGCCTAGGTGGCTGAGTCAGTTGAGCATCTGACTCTTAATTTTGGCTCAGGTCACGATCTCACAGTCATGAGCCCGAGCTCCATGTCAGGCTTGGCACTGACAGTGTGCAGCCTGCTTGAGATTCTCTTTCTCTCTCACTCTGCCCCTCCCCTACTCAAATGCTCATGCATATGTGCTCTCTCTCTCAAAATAAATAAACTTTAAAAAAATTGTGTAAAGAAAGAAGGCCCAGGTAGCTGGAACACAGAGAAAAGTTGAAAGAGATAAGATTAGAGACCACGCAGGCCATGATAAGGAACTGGGTTTTAATTCTAGTTATAAGAAAAAGCCACTAAAGGGCTTGGAGCACAGGAGAGAGATGGCACTGATAACAACACTTTAGAAAGATTACTCTGGCTGCCTCCAGTGGCTGCAGAACTGTAGGGATCCAAGATCAGAGGCACAGACACACAGAACAATGTAGGAGACTGCTCTAAAACAACCATTGTTTTATTTTTTTAATCAATTAATTGGGAGAGACAGAACAGGGTGGGGGGCAGAGAAAATCTCAAGCAGGCTCTGTGCTGCCAACGCAGAGCCTGATGCAGGGCTCAAACCCACAAAACTGCAAGATCATGACCTCAGCCGAAACCGAGTCGGACATTCAACCAACTGAGCCATCCAGGTGACCCTTAAACAACCATTATTTTAGAAAAAGATAAGGGCAGCTTGGACTAGTATAAAAGAGAAGATGATGATAAATGATCAGGTTGAAATATATCTGAGGCAGATTTACTGATGGATTAGATATAGGGTATGAAGTAAAGACACAGAATTAAGGATGATTTCCTAGGATTCTATCTAGTCTAAGCAAGTGGAAGGATGAGAATTCCAACCTTCTGAGAGGATAAAGACCAAAGCAGATATAGGACATAGGAACTCAACTTTCAGGTTTAGATGCCTAATTAGGTAAGATGCACACTCTGCACCCTCAAAGGTCAGTGTGACTGGAGCAAAACAGTGAAGGAACAGGAGAGGAGCTCAGAGAGGTAGGCAGGTATCTTTTAAAATCTGGTACGAAGTTTGGATTTTATTTTAAATGCAAGAGAAAGTCACTGAGGCTTTTACGTAACAGAGATACACATAATTTGTTATGAAAACACTATTCTGACAAGGGTATGAAAAATGGATTGTAGAAGGAAAATGAGATAAGTTAGGAGACATTACAAAAGTCCAAGTGAAAGATGACTTAGACCAGAGTGGTGATACTGGTGATAAAGAGAAGATGAAGAATACATTTGGGAAACAGAACAGAAAGTGAACTGGATGTAGGGAGAGGAAAAGGAGTTAAAGATGACTCATAAGTTTTCTGGCCTGAACACTAGCACAAACAATTGTGTCACTTATTAAGTTTAGGAAAACCTAGTAAGAGTAAAAGGTATTGAGTGAGGAGGAAAACCAGAAAACCTGGGATACTCCGATATTTAGAAGTCTGGTAAAGGTAGAAAAACCACGAGAGAGCCTGTAACATATAACCAATAATTACTGAACAAGTATTTAACAGCTTATGACTTTGTTTACAGCACAGTAATTGGAAATAAAATACGAATTAACCACCTCATCACACTGACTGTGTGCTTGCTTATAATATTGACAGCTCAAGGAAGAGCATCTTCCTGTCCCAGCTGCCCTTCACAGTTCAAGAGGGGTGAGCATGGGGGCTGAGACTGTGAGAAGCAGCACAGTGATAAGGCTGTGGTATACCACTTCCTTGTGGGGGTTGGGGCCCATGAAGTTATAGACCAGTGGCCAAAGAATGCGGGATGATGAAGGGCTGGGAAAAATGATCAAGGCATGGGCCAGTGGGTATGGCTACTAATTACAAGGCAGGGGAAATAGTGGTAGCAGACAGAGGAGGCAGCCAGCATGGCTGTTTTAGAGAGCAAAACAAGTAAATTGAGGAAATAAGTAAGTTGAGCAAATAAGTAAACTGAGGACATACATAAATATCTTGAAGATAACAAGAATCAAGTATCTGACTATGGGGAAAGTATTTATAAACATGGAAAAGTTTAGGCTAGAAAAAGTCCTAAGATATTGGAATTGGAGGTATCCATATAAACTTACGGTCTTAGAATACATACACACAAAGAAATAGTTACAAATGTATGTTTGTGTATATATAAATACACCTGTACATACATATACACCATACATATAGTTCCACTTGACAGGGCCTACATGTAATGACACCCCATTAGCACACTGTAAGCTATACTCTTGGTTTCTGGATAACATCCTCAACTAAAAAGATACAGCATTCTTTGGGGGAAATGGCTGATTCCAGAGCTGAGGAAGGACAAGCAAAAGCTAGGCCTGGAACATCCTGTGCTAGAAAGTAAAGATAAGCTCAGTGAATGATGAGAAACATGAGTAACAGACAGAAGTGAAACCTGGAAGGGTCTCCCATTCAGGAGGAATTTGAGCATCAAAATAAATAAGAATAGCAAAGGATTACAACCTGTTGAATTACACAGAAATCCAAGAGCTTGTATTGATATCAATTAATGCATGCATGGATGAATGAATGAAAGAAAAAGGAAAGCTCGTCCACATAGCAGAATGCTAATAAATGTAGAAGAAGATGAGAAATTTAAAATCACCATTTGAGTATTTACAAGTTGTGCCCATCATAGAAGTGACTGATTCAGGTAGACACCATCTGTGGGTGCTAACCTGAATACATGGAAGTTGATGAGGAAGAGGATATTGATATAATCCTGGAATACCTTCCTATGAAAAACTGATTACAAAAGGGAAAGTTGCAAATTTAAAATGGAGAGAATTGGTAGGCACCCACACAACTAGGTGATCAAGGTTGCCTTTTGATATTATCAGCTGGGAAGAATACATGTATTCCTGCCAAGAATTCATGACCTAAGACATGAGGAAATATCAGATGAACCCAGGAATTAGTCACCCTATAGACAGTAAGGCCTGTACTCTTGAAACCTGTCAAAGACATGAGGGAGAAAGTCAGAAATCTAACTGAAACTGAAAAAGAGAGGAGAACCGAATGAAACACATATTGCTGAATGGAAAAATAAACCATGGAGGAAAAGGAGAATGAGCTGAGCAGCTGGTGAAATCTGAATGGGGTCTGTGGATTACATGGCAGTGTTATATTGTTCACCCCCTGACTTGGAGGGTTCTACAGCAGAATATCCTGTTTTCACAAATACATGCTAGAATGTTTAGGAGTGATGGGGACATCATGGCTCAAGCCTGCTTTCCAAAAGGTTCAGAGAAAGGCTAATTAGAGATGACAATTGTACTACTTGTAAATATATTTAAAAAAAAAAAAAGACAACTCTGAATTCAAAGAAAGAACGAAGGGATGAAAGAGAATAATGATTGTGTGTGTGTGTGTGTGTGTGTGTGTGTGTGTAGAAAGGATGGAGATGGAGAAAATGCATTAGAATGTTAAAAAAAAAGGGGGGGGATGTGAGAAAAGGAGAGGAGGATTCTTTGTATAGTTCAGCAACTTTGCTGTTAAATATGAAATACTTCAAAATAAATTAATTCTTTAAAAAGTGATTCATGTGTGATTAGGAACAAATACTCTGATAGAGGAGACTGCCAATAACACTACATATTAAAGCAAAGGTGTTTAAAACAAAAATAAGGCTAGTGCCCAACTTTTATGACTACTTGCAAAGGCCTTAGGCCTACGAAGAAATGTGAAGCAACAAAATGCAAACCACAGGAGAACCAGCTTTCACTCCATCTGGCACTAACAGTCCAGGAAAATGTTTCAATAAAGAAGACAGGAAATAAATATAGTTACATATATTTATAAGATAAATACTTTTCTTCTTGCCTCTTTATTCTCTAACCCATTTCTGCCCATCCTATATTTCTGTTCCATATAATGCTAATTAATCCTAATTTTACCCAGAAATTTCCAAATCTTCTTGTCTCAAATTCAACATAGCACACATCAAATTATATCCCTAAAAAGATCTTGAACATTTCTTAAAAATGTTTTTACTTAAGGGTAGTAGGGATGATCCTAGGCATACAGGAATTGAGAATGAGATGAAAGATTGCATCTTATTAAACTAAATTAGTTGAAAGTGACTGTAACACACTATCCTGGCTGTGAGAGACTTTATTAGTAATTTCATTTCAAAAAATCCTTCAGAGAAATCTCAAAGCTTAATAAAAATAAAACAGTCAACCAACAATAAAGCCAATTCTGACCTCCTTGCCAGGCCATGTTCAATCATAAATCATGTAGGCTCTCACCTTGGCTACCCTAAGTAGCATTTCTCTTTCTTCTAAATCCTTTCTCTGCTTCTCCAATTGATCCAGCTTTTCAAGAAATTTGAGCTGTGATCTGGTGTCACTAGACAGGATGTAATTTTCACTTGCCTGGAAAAAAAGAAAAAAAAAAAAGCTCATGATGATCCTAGGCAAGACATTCTACACGAGGTATTATAAATCAGCTAAAGACAACAATACTAACATACACAGGGAGCTAAATTTTCAAGATGTAATATTTGTATTTCTGATAATACAAACGACAAAAAATCCTCAGTCATCTTTATAAGTTCAGAGGCAATTAAGCATTCAAATTTCAGAGCTTTCCTAGTAAGTTTCAAGGGGGAAAAAAGAATTAAGCCAAGCAAATCCTAACAATAGGAAGTAGAAAGCAAGAGAGTATATCATGTACCTACAACCTAAAGTCTTCTTAGTTAAATTATTGTCCATCCCTGCAGACCTTGGTATGATTAATTAAATCTCAGGGCTGTGAAAGACAAAAACAAAACCAAACAGACAAAGAAAACCAAACAAAAAACAATCACTTCACTAAAAAATATATCAAAGATGAAAGTTACCATTCCTGTTTCCATTGTTGGATTGGTCTAACCATGACAAGTGAGTACAACTTCAATCAAAATATAACATAAGATGAAATGGCAAACATTTAATATCCTAAACCTCGTTTTAAGGACTAGTTTAAGCTATGAACTAGTGAAACTAAATCAAAGAAATTAAGTAGACAATTTATAAATGAGAGCCATAACAGAGAAGTGTAATTGTTTGTCTTAATTTGCTCCATAAAATGATGAAACTTACATTGCTTTATTTATTCTGATATTCTAGAGTGTAAGACGGTGCTTTCCAATTTAAATATTTAAAAAATTTTCTTCATCTGATATGACCTCCTACCTTTCTAAAACACAGAAGATGGGGATTGGCAGGCAGGGGCAGGAACAGTGGACAATCTTCCCAATCAGCATTTAGGATATCCTGCCATCTAGTCATCTCAGTAAATCAGACACCCAAAATATGGCATGGGAACTGGGGGAGACTGTATAACAGGAAAACTTAAAGTTGTTCAACATTTAGTCCAACAGTGAGTGCCTGGCTTGGAAATCATAGGTACAGCACCAATCCCATCTTTGTTTTATCCCATGCTTATGGCTGATTCAATTAACTGGGACCAAGAGATTTCATATGCCCAAGATTCTTTCTAAATTAAATTTTTATTGTTGGTATTTAACTAGATCAAAAGAGTATTACGTAGTATAACGAACAAGGATGTATTAGTGCTACTTATTTTAGTTCATGTTTAATACAAAACGAATTCTCAAATGCTTTTAAAGTTAAATAATACAAGACAGAATATGGAATACATTATAGGCCAACCATGAGGCATAAACATAATAACCAGTGGTTTCTTAAATACTTTGTCTTTACCATTTTTGTGCTCAGATACTCTGGAGATAGTTTACTGACAGAATTTAATTTTAAAAGGACAACAAACACTAAATTAAAAAGGAGCACAGACTTTCTAAAATTTAACCCAATCTCATCCCCAAACTAAGCCTCTTCTGTTCCCAACTTAAATATAACTGCCTCTGGCTTCATGCATCCTTCTCCTTTATTCTTACAGATGCTAAGCAAATGAATGTCTCCCCTATTTCTATTGATTCCACAAACTTATTTAAAGAACAGTAACCCCATCTTACCAGGTTGCTTCCTATCTACCATGCTGACCTAACTGATGTCTTTATGTACCACTGAATAGGGTGGTTTAACAATGAAAATATAGGGACTCAGACCAAATGATAACACCATTAAGCAAATTCCATCTAAAGGAAGAACTACATCCCCTTTCAACTAGAAAAGGCTGAAGCTTCTCCAGGACCACTGGTGTGCAGAAGACCATAATATAGCTTCGGTGGGAAAACACCTGGCAGCAAGATCAAAAGCTCTGCATCACATGTGTCACTTTCTACTTCTTAAGTCCATAGTTTATGGATTATGATTAATTAGATAATTATATCTAAACATGTGAAAGATTACCAAAAGTAGATGGATATCAAATCAAAAGAGATGGTAGGATTTTGCTTTTAGTAAAAGTAAGCTTGTTTCAGTGCAATTCATAGGGTAAAATTTCCCACACTGTACAGATAAAAATAAATCCTATCAAGGATGAACTAAAATATAAGGACAGAACACAACTGTGTATAAGGACACAATGATTATTATAAGATCAAAGTCTACAAAACAAATATAATTTTGAACCAGATCCAAATATAACTAAATGATTATCACTTCTGTTTAAAGAAGGATAATAATGTAACTACAAATACAGACAGTGGCATTAGTTGCATTAAGTAATGAGTGTGGGGAAAGGCAGGCAGGGGAAAATCAATTAGGTTAAGGTTAAGGAAGTGTTAGCTCTAAGCTAAGTTACTGAGGTTGCAGGTGGGGTAGATATTATCCATTTTGCCTCAGGCAACAAAATCCTTAGAACATATGCTATTAATATACAACAGAAGAATTCCATCTGAAGACTGGAACACACAACAGTGACTTGGATGAGAGAATAATAAACATTACTTGGAAATATTCTATTCCATACTCAATTATACAGTTAAGTTTTATATAGAAACTGCCACTGTAAATAAAAGTGCACTCATAAATCTCTGAAAGAGTTTGGTGACCTTGGTGAGGATAGGGGATAATCCAGGTTTGACGAATTTGGAAGACTTTTAAAAGCTACAGTAAAAACCAAAAAGGAAGACTATTCTCTCCACATCCCAATATTGAAAGTAAACTGATATCAGGTCGAACTAGATTATTACAAATTTAGGATGTTAAATGTAATCCCCAATGTAACCACCAATAAAATATCTTAAAAAAATGCACAACAGTAAATGAGAAGGGTGTCAAAATAGTACACAACAACAAAAACCAAACCAAAGAGGCAGTAATAACAGATGAGGGATTTAAAAAAGCTACAATGCATACAGAAAAGTAGTGAAATATCACAAGTTAAATTCCTCCTCATCAGTAATCACTTTAAATGTAACTGGATTAAATTCCTCAATCAAAAGGTAGAGACTAACATGATCCAACTAACAAGTTGCCTTACAAGAGATTCACTTTAGATGAAAGCTCATGAACAGACTGAAAGCAAAAGGTGCAAAAAAAGTATTTCATGCAAATAATAACCAAAGAAGGCAGGGGTGGCTATCCTAATATCAGGTAAGATAAACTTTTAAGTCAACAATTGTTAAAAGACATAAACAAGGACACGATATGTTGACAAAAAAGTCAATTCATCAAGAAGATATACATACTAGACAACAGAGCCCCCAAATATATGAAGCAAATGTTGATAGAACTAAAAAAAGAAGTATGGGTCTACAATAACAAAGTCTTCAGTGCTTCCCTTTCAATAATGGGTAGAATACCTAGACAAAGATCAGTAAGGAAATAGAGAACTTAACATTATAAACCAACTAGATCTACCAGACATTTATGAATACTCCCCCCACAAACAACAGAATACACACTCTGCTCAAGTGTGCATTGAATATTCTCTAAATTAGATCTTATATTAGGCCACGAAACAAGCCTAAATAAATTTTAAATGACTGAATCACACAATCTTCTCTACCCATATGGAGTGAAGATAGAAATCAACAATAAAAGAGAAACTGGAAATTTCACAAATATGTGAAAACTAAACATACTCTCAAACAACCATCTGATCAAAGAAATCTCAAAAGAAATTAGAAAATACTTAGAGAGGGGCGCCTGGGTGGCTCAGTGGGTTAAGTGTCCGACTTCGGCTCAGGTCATGATCTCACGGTTCATGGGTTCAAGCCCCGCGTCGGGCTCTGGGCTGACAACTAGCTCAGAGCCTGAAGCCTGCTTCAGATTCTGTGTCTCCCTCTCTCTCTGACCCTCCCCTGCTCACGCTCTCTCTCTTTCAGAAATAAATAAAACATTTAAAAAATTTAAAAAAAAAGAGAGATAAATGAAAACAAAAGCACAATGCTTCAACACTTACAGAATGCAGTGAAAGCAGTGCTCAGAGGGAAATTTATAGCAGTAAATCCCCACATTAAAAAAGGAAGATCTCAAACCAGTAACCTACTTTATAGGTCAAGGAACTAAAATAAAAAATGAAAGTAGGATGATTCCTGCTGACCTTACAGAAGTAAGAAGGATTGTAAGAGAATACTATACACAACTGTATGCTAACAAATTAGGACCAAGGATAGTAAATGGACAAATTCTAAAAATACACAAAAAATACTGATAGTGTTTTTTCCCCACAACTTTTTCTCATCATCACATATTTTTAAGTCACTCCAGCAAGTTCTCACAAAGATTTATACAACTATAAATAGTTCTTCCAAAGTTCTAAATAAAGAAGAAAGGAGAGAAAATAGAATGATTCCTCCAAGGAACTTACCAGTGAGGTGGTAACTGATATTTCCCTGAGTTCCTTTTAACCCATGGCTAGGACACTGTGACAATGATCATTCTCACAAACTCAAGACCTCATAAGGTTACCCACATACCACGATGCACAAAACCTAGCTATCAACATTTCTTGATATAGGAGGAAAAGGTTATCTTTTTCTTTTTCATACATCACCACGCAGTAAATTCACTCTCCACCAAAACCATAATGCAAATAAATCAAGTGCTTTCATCTTCATGATGGCAAGTGATCTGGTTTATACCACAGGGGACAAGACAGGCAATCCTTGCATTTAATTTGTTTAAAAAGCAGCCAATAATGATAATGAACGGCACCAGCATTAGCACTCAATGCAATTATTTAACTTATTAAAAAGGAACAGCAGAGCTAGGAAGAGCACAGATCACTGAAGAGAACACAACTATCCAATATTCCATCCTAACATATTCTCCTTCCTGATCAACAGCTGTACAGGTCTCAGGCAGAACAGATGCATATCTCAATCTACACTGACACAGAAGCTTTGGATACAGTTTTAAACTCTATTTTATTTGTCATGTAAGCATATCCAAATCAGGTAAATTAGGAATGAAACTCTGTCTACCAATATAAACGATGTCTTGACAAAAGACATTACCTTTACAAAAATATACTTATAATACGAATCCATACCAAAAAACTACCTTTAACACAACAAAAAGGAAAGAGAAGAGTCTGTATTATTACTTTAACAATTTCCTTTACCTTGTATGTTGTCATTCGATGCTGAGCAATTGTAGTCAGTTTTTCTAGAAGGCCTCGTAATCGCTCCTGTGTTGCATGGGAGATCAAGTTCACAGCATCAGAGTTAAGTTCTGTAATGTCATGCTTTTTACCTGTGGAAGCAGAAAAAATCCATTACGTGTTTTAGTGGTGGCTGATAATTGAAATAATTAGCACAGCAGGTATTCTGTTCCCCCTGGAAGTCATACCCATTATGAATAAAGGTTTGGAGATTATGATTTTCCTGGTAAAGTCACAACTTCAAAGATCTTAGACATTACATTAATAAAACCTAGCCTGAAGCCTCAGAAAATATAGACATTGTTTCACTTAGCCTCTAGAATCATTCTCCTTGCAAGGTCATTTATAGGACAAAGTTAATAAGAACACAAATCAAGTCTAGTGTTCAGGGAGGAAAATGGTAACTGCAGAAATTAGTGACGTATTCTGTTAATTTCAGTAATTAAAAAAATAGAAAATTACATTTTGCCCTGTTTGACACTGTTAACAATTTATGACATTTATTTCAAAGAATTCAGATTGTGGGTTTCTGGTACTTCCTTGTCTACAAGACATACCTACACTCATTTTGTCCATTACCGAACATGTTTATTTTGCACTACGTCATGTTCTGATAAACTGACCTGGTAATTAATTTAGTGTTGAAATAGATTCACTCCTCCATTTGAATAATTTCTCTCTCACTAGATTTCAATCCATAAACAAACCAAACTTCTACTCTTTCTGCTACATAGGAAGAAAGATTCAGGAAAACAACTTGGATCACATACCCAAAGGCAGAGGCTCATTTATAAGTCAATCTTATCAGTATTTAAATAATAATTCCTCAGCTCAGTAAAACCACTGTATCAACAGACACCTAAATCTAAAGATACAGCCAATTAGGTAGTCTAATTTTAATGAGCTTTTTAATAGGACTGTTGTGTTTATTTTTAACAAACATAACAGTTTGCTGTTGTACTCTCATCTGAAATGTACTCTTATGTACCCCAAGTGTGAATGAGTACAGCAAAATAGAAAAAATAAGCCTTAATTAAAAGCCAACAAATCATACATTCTTTAACACTATTTCATAAAACAAATGTTAACCTTCAAAGTATAGGCTCTAGGATGTGAGGGTTACCTGGCTATGATATTTGTCACCCCATTGATCACCAGGGTGGATGTGGCTGATCTGCCTGCCAAGGTGCAGTCCCTTTCTTTCCTCTTTCCCTGTTCCTTGCGCATCCCTACCAAAGCCACGTGTTCCCTTGAACTGACCGTCCTGGATAGAGGAGGGCCATTCTTTGGTCAGGGGTATGAGAGTAGCTGCGTTCTGCTACTAGAACCTAGAAAAAAAAGCTCTCCAGGTCCAAAATGCAGGCTACAGTAAAGCAGACAGGAAGAATATATAAAATTATGTAGCTTCTCCTAAGCCAAACCTTCAGAATATGGTTCATCGCTATCTAGCAAAACTGAATTCATCACCAACTTTAGATTCAAGCAGGGAAAAAAACACTACAAAGTCAAAGCTACTCTACTAAAACTGTCAGCATACATAAATAGCAGAGGTCTTCTACATAAAGGACACAATTTCAAAATCATCCAGTGATTAAAGTTACAATCAAACATAGGGTATATAAGGGATCACATGTCAGTTCATGATTGAAGGAAAGAAAATGAACATTTAAAAATATGTACTGTTTTGGAGGGAAACTTCAAAAATAATTTTATATGTATTTTTAAAAGTTTATCCTATGTAAAAGAAAAATCCATGTTTTAAAAGTATTAGAAATAAACAAGTGAGGTTTGCAGACAAGTCCAGGGTTTAACAATCAAATGTTCTATCTTCACTACACTGATAATAAAACATAACAAAGTTACTTAGTTACAATACTGCAAGAAAAATTCCCACATTTAGGGATGCCTGGGTAGCTCAATTGGTTTGCGTGTCTGACTCTTGATTTCAGCTCAGATCACGATCCCAGAGTTGTGGGATTGAGCCCTGTATCAGGCTCTGTGCTGAGCATGTGGAGCCTGCTTAAGATTTTCTCTCTCTCCCTCCACCCCTCTCCCCAACTTGTGCTTGCTCTCTAAAATTTAAAAAAAAAAAAAAAAAGTCTCACTTTTAAATATAATACTCTCTTTAATTCAACATAATTGATTTTAAAAATCTAGCTGGTGCTTGCAAGCTTGTTATGTTATTTTATAGAATGTCTGTAATTTAATTTAGGTAATTAGCAAAAAAGGAAAAACATTGGCATGTTTACTATCCTAACATTTAAGTAGAAAACCCTTCTGAAAACATTCTCTGGAATTCTGGATTAAGGAATAGTCCTGGTTCTGACCTATTCTATAAAGATAGAATTTTACTATAAATGGAAAACATTCCTAGAAATACATAATTCTACTCACTCTATGTTTTATTGTTTTTTTCTTTTTTTTTAAGCTTAGGTAATTCAGGCTTAGGTAATAGAAGATTTGCAATTTTCTATCCCATTAAGTGACAAATTTGTGATTATTAAGGGCTGATAATACAAATAGTTGTCCCCAGAACTCTTGAAAACAGAGGCTGGCAAACTAAACTTGATCTCTTTTGGTATGTAAAGCTTGACAGGGATACAGTCTTGCCTATTTGTTTACATATTCTCTAAGGCTACTCTTGCAAAGCAGAGCTGAGTAGCTGTGATGCAAACCACATGGCCCACAAAGCGGCAAATATTTACTATCTGGCCCCTTGAAGGAAAAAAATTGCCCATCCCTGTCCTAAATGATCAAATTGTTCTTTCAATGCCAAAGACTTTCCTATCATATAATCAAAGTTTAAGTCAAATTAGAAATACAATTTGTTAGGGGGTGGGAACAAATAAAACTAAGTATCTACTTCTACTCTACCAAAGCTCTAGGTAATTATATAGTTAATTACATGCAGTCAATACGAGTTAAGTTGCCCAAGCCATCACAGGACTGTATAATGCCTCTTTCAAAATTAAGGAAATGGCTCCTATACAGTATAAAACACTTAGGCAAAGAAGAAACTGAAAAAGTAAGAAAGAGAGGGAAACAGGGCATCTGGGTGGCTTAGTCGGTTGATTTCAGCTCAGGTCATGATCCCAAGGTCATAGGATCAAGTCCTGCATTGGTCTCTGAGCTCCACACTCAGCACTGAGTTTGGAGCCCACTTAAGATTTTCTCTCTCTTTCTCCTTCTCAGTCTTTCCCCCCTTCCTCCTGTCTTGTGCTCTGTCTCTAAAATTAAAAAATAAAATAAAAATAAAGGAAAGGGAAGAAAGAAGGAAAAGGAGAAGGCCGCAGGCAGGGAGAAAAGTCAAACAAAATGCAAGCAGGGAGCAAACATTTTAACATCAGCTCTTCTGAATTCCTAAACTTTTGGACTGCTTATAAATTCTAGTTTTTCATAATAAAAGAAAGATAACAGATACCCAAGTTACATTAGAGATTAAAAAAAAGGTGCAGGAGCTCAAATATTTCTTTATTATTTTGCAAAACAGATTTAAAATATGTAATAGTAATGTATTTTGTAGTCCTTTAAAATACTATGGTGTCTCAACTGGTTGAGCATCTGACTTCTGACTTCAGCTCAGGTTATGATCCCAGGGTCATGAGATAGAACCCACATTGGGCTCCATGCTCAGCATGGAGGCTGCTTAAAATTCTCTCCATCTTTTTCTCTCTCACTGTCCCTCTTCCCCACTCATTCTCTCTCCCTCAATTAAAAAAAAAAACCAGAAATCAGAAACCTTCTGATTTTTGTGTTAGGGCTTCAATATAAAATATAAAGATTCTTGGGGTGCCTGGGTGGCTCAGTTGGTGAAGTGTCCAATTTCAGCTCAGGTCATGGTCCTGCGGCTCATGGGATCAAGCCCCAGATAAGGATGTCACTGTCAGTATAGGGCCCGCTTTGGATCCTCTGTCTCCCTCTCTCTCTCTGCTGACCCCCCCCACCATCAAGAATAGATAAACATTTAATAATGATGATAATAATAATAAAGATTCTTACTAAAGTATACTTAAAGGTCACTAGTATTGACCTCCCAATTTTGATATGGGAGAAGGGACTCCGAGAAGTCCCAGGGTTACGACATAAGAAATGAGATAACTCACATGCAATAATCTCTCATTTCTCAGTCAATGTGGGGAGAGTGTAGTCTCTCACATTAATGCAAGTTTGGTATTAAAGAACAACCAAAAAGCTGTGTGGCTCCAGAACATAACTGGTACATTCTTTTCCATTTCCTTCTACACGCTGCCGCCATCTAATAACTACTTTTGGAGCCAGAGAGACACCTAATATTTTAGAGATCTTTTAGAGCAAGGATGGGTTTAAATTTCAGGGTTGAGATAGAAAAAAGGGACTCACTTTCAATTTCTGTGTTTCTATGTTTCACAGTACTTGGCAGTTTCTATATTTCATAAACATGAACTTGTAATGTATGCATGAATTTGTATACATATGTGCTAAAGTTCAAGAAAGGAACAGGACAGAAAAAAACTGTATATCATATGCACAAATTCACATAAGAATACACACATCTTTCTCCCTCTAAGAAATACACATAAAATATTAACTTCTATTCTCTAATCCAGAAACTATAGATTATGATTTAAGTTACGTTAGTAGTTTTTAAAATAAATGCTTCTTTCCAGAACACCCATGAAATTCTGATTATTTCCACAGCCTATGTAAGCCTCGCCGTTCCAGAAACGCCAACCCAGGCTGCCTCCTTTGAGAGCACTTTCCCTGGAACAGACAGTCCTCTCAGGTCGACAGTCCTAAGTCTGCACTTACCAATGTCTAAAATCCTCTTCTGCAGAGCTCCGATGAAAAGAAAAGGCTCATCTTTACATGACTGAACCAGAGTGCCAACCAGTTCAGAGTTTGTTGCTAAGATGCAGGCATTTTCTTCACTGAGGTTGACCCCTGCCATGGAAGCCACATCATTGATGTCATCTTCATCTCTAAGAGGGAAAAAAGATAGCTTTTTGGTGGTGGTGGGGAATATGTATATGAATGATTTAAGAGAGCAAAGAATTACAGATCTTTCCTTAAAACTAAAGACATCATTTTCTCAATTCATCCAAGCAAGAGAATTGAAGAATAGCTATCTTTCCCTGGAAGCTTTTAAAATTAATTGATGTGTCTAACCATTAGTATACATTTAATCAGAAAGATGAATCAGAAACAACTCTGTCTCCTTGTGTCCATCTCTCTGTCTTTCAGTTTAGTCAATGAAATACACCAACAGGAACTTGGAGTTAAACTAAGTTATCCACAAATGCCCTGAAATGAAGAGACAAAGAAATGAAAACAGACTTCTTTGTTTTCATCCAAGATGATTAAAAGCTCTTCAGATTTCCCCAGGGCACTCTACTGTTCCATTGAGGGGCAGGAGAAACCCCTTGAAAGGTCCGTACCTACACAGAGACCCCTGAAAAGAAGCTTTTTTGGCTAACTATTCTGAAACCAAATGGTTAAAGCTAGTTTTGATTTTCTGCCTCAGACTTTTGGTGTGCTCCATCTGTACCAACTGAATTCATTAAACCACATCCTCGAGCAAATGGCTCCAAAGGTCTACATATAAGATATAAATTATACACATACGCATACTAACATGACATATGTATAAAACACAAAATGTGTCTGAGTTCCTTGCATCACACCAGCAAAATTAAATAGTTGTTTTTATCTAATAGGATTGCTACATGGCTACAGTGCTAAGATGAGTGTATCTGTTTAAGGGTAGAGAAGACAGAAAAGAAATATGAAAATTTCCTCAAAGCATCCTTATCACCATATGTAATAACAAGCAGGTTACCAACCATAACTCACCTATCAATGCATAACATAATTTACACAAACATGATTATATAAAAAAGATGTTGCTTCTTTTTATTGCATGGGCCAAATGGTATATATCATGTGGTCTTACGTCAATAGATTTAAATTATGAAACTCCCTGTGGTAACACATTTGTGCACGGGGAAGGGAAATAAATTATAATTTTCAAGCACTCAAGAAATGAAGGCCTCTGGTATTCCACTTTAAAAGGCAGCATATTAGGGGTGAGGGGGAAAGAGACCATGCTCAAACATATATGAGAGGTTTAAAAAAAAAAAAAAAACTAAATAAAAGAAAGCTAGACACAGCAGTTGAAAGTGAAGAGAGAACAGTCTTATAATCTGAACAGTAGATTTAAAACCCTAACATTAAAAGGTGTGTCTTTACAAAGGGAAAAATAAAACATGCAATACAAAGAAACTATACAAAAATGCTTGGACTCCACCTTATCAAATGTCACAGAGGTATTGTCAGAAGTATGAATGCCAAAAATGGTTCTAGAAATTATTCTGCCACCTATATAAGTGTTTCCAGAAACATCTAAACATGTAGACAGCTTAAGTGTAAGAATGGCAGACACCATAAACTCAAAGATAGACCATGATCCAAATAAAATAAATAAAAGATCTGAGTAAAAATTAATTTTAAAAACCCCATGTCTCAAAGTGCACCTGGCTGGCTCAGTCAGTAGAGCACGCAACTCTGGATCTGGGGGTTGTGAGTTTGAGCCTCACACTGAGGGTAAAGATTACTTTAAAGTGCAAAAACCAAACCAACCAACCAACCCCCCCCCCCCCCCCCCCCCCCCCCCATCTATCAAGGGAATGAAAAGACAAGCTACAAACTGGGAGAAAATATTTGCAAAAGTCATCAGATAAAGGACTGTTATCCAAAATACACAAAGAACTCTTAAAACTCAACAATAAGAAAACAAACCAATTAAAGAATGGGCCAGAGACCTAATACATGCCTCACCAAAGATGTAGAGATGGCAAAGAAGCATATGAAAAGATGGTCCACATCCTTGTCATCAGAGAAATGTAAATTAAAATGAGATGCCACTATACATCTGTTGAAAAGGCAAAATCCTAACCACTGACATCAAATGCTGATGAGGCTGTGGAGCAACAGGAACTCTCACGCTGGTAGGAATGCCAAGTGGTACAGTCGCCTCGGAAGACAATTTGGCAGTTTATTACAGAACGTACTTTTACTATATAATCCAACAACTGCACTTCTATGTACCCAAAGGAGTTGGAAACTTATGTCCACACAAAAACTTGTACACAGATGAGCCGCTTCAGAGATGACAAACAAAACTTGGAAATAATCAAGATGTCCTTCAGTAGCTAAGTGTATAAATAAACTGGTATATCCAGACAATAGAGTTTTATTAAGTGCTAAAAAAAAAAAAAAAAAAGAGGTGTCACACCATGAAAAGACAAACAGGGAAATGTAAATGCATAGTACTAAGTGAAAAAAAACAATCTGCAAAGGCTACATACTGTATGATACCAACTATATGACATTCTGTAAAACGTAAACTATGGAGACAATAAAAAGACCAGCAGTTGCCAGGGACTTAGCAGGGAGAGAGAGATGAATAGAACACAGAGAAGTTTTAGGGCAGTGAAACTACTCTGTATGATACTATAATGTTGGATACATCATTATACATTTCTAAAACCCGAAGGATGTACCAGAGCAACAGCAAACTGTAATGTAAATTCTGGACCTTGAGGGATAATGACTTGCCAATGCAGGTTTGTCAACTATAGCAAATGGATCACTCTGGTGGGAGATGTTGATAACGAGGGAGGCTATGCATGTGTGAGATTAGGGTGAATTCTCTGTATCTTCCAATCAATTTTGCTGTGAACCTAAATCTGCTTTAATAAACAAAGTCTACTCAAAAAAAGGAAAAGTAAAGAAAAAAGGTCAACTACACATTAATGAAGAGCTAGTTCACTCTAGAACTGAAACCCAACCAAGTACTTACCATCCCTAGGACTCAAATTTTTCCTTAAAAAACGAGTAACTTGGATTAGGTGTTTTTGAAGGTCCCTCTCAGCCAGTTAAAAGAATGAGGCAGTTCTCTTTGACCTGATAAAGAATAACTGCCAAGGACTATTATGAAGTAGGGGGGAAAAAAAGAGGTAGAGAAGAGACGGTCTCTTGGGAAACAGACACACACGCACACGCGCGCACACACACACACACACACACACACACACACACACACACACACAGGCATAACATATCCCATACCTCTGGAAATAAAAATGAGAAATTCTCTTGAGAGGAAAACAGGGAAGTAGGGATAGGAAAGACTTTTTTTTTTCCTGTTTTATTTGTTTTATTTTATTTTATTATTTTTTTTTTACAAATAGTTTATTGTCAAATTAGTTTCCACATAACACCCAGTGCTCATCCCCACAAGTGCCCATCCCCCCTCCCCCCTAAGACTTATTTTATACCACGGTATACTCTTTTCTACCTTTTGAATGCTGTACTATGTACATGGATTACCCAATAAAAATTTTTAGTGATATTTTAATAGTAAACAAACATTTAGGAAAAGAAAAGTGGAAACAGGAAATATGAAGTTTTCCCTTATCAATCTTCCCTTAAAAAGAAAATCAGAACTGGTTAAGGTAGGGGCGCCTGGGTGGCTCAGTCTGTTAAATGTCCAACTTCGGCTCAGGTCATGATCT
This sequence comes from Hyaena hyaena, assembly GCF_003009895.1. Lineage (NCBI taxonomy): Eukaryota > Metazoa > Chordata > Mammalia > Carnivora > Hyaenidae > Hyaena > Hyaena hyaena. Next base: position 1,109,430 of record NW_024080646.1, read on the forward strand.
CACAGTTCCTGAGTTCAAGCCCTGCGTTGGGCTCTGTAATTTCAGTTCAGAACGGAGCCTGCTTCAGATTCTGTCTCCCTTTCTCTGTCCCTCCCCCATTCATGCTCTGTTCCTCTCTGTCTCAGTAATAAATAAACATTTTAAAAAAAGAATTTTCTTGCAGCCCTCCTCTGAAATAAGCAAGGAACTAACTGCCCAAAAAGATTTGTTCTTGCCTGCCTTCCCTCCTCCTATTTGGCCCCAAGCTGAACACAGCTCCCTCTAGTACAGCTGTCAGTTGCTATGGTTACAGAGGGCAGCGGGAATAGCGGAAGACCCCTACTGAGGGAAGAGGAAAAGGTGCCACAGTAAATAGCACCCAAGCCATTTAACACTTCCTCTAAGAAAGGAGGCAGACTGATGGAAAGAAAAGACAACACAATGCTGTAACAGCATTATCAATAAGGCTAAGATAAGCCAGGACATTATTAAAGGCTTTGATGTTGAAGCACAGTTGTGATTCTGGTTTAGGTTTTAATTCTGAAGAAGAAAATGAGACTCTCTGAACTATATCTTGAAGTCTTCTGATCTGATGCAGTGTTTTTGATGAAGGAACTATGAAGAATAATCTGTTCTGTTTTCTTTTTAAGATACGCAAAAAGGAAATTTAATAATGTCTTAGTAAAAAAAACTTTCCAATTTAAGATTCTGTAGGCTGTAATGAGTTACTGTGTAAAAATTAAAGAAGCATTACCCAATTATCATTAATGTCTTGCATTCTGGCTTCTAAAACTGATCTAATTCTTTAGCTTTTGATAAAGTTATCTACTGCTCATGCCTTACTTCTTAAATCTCTTCTACCCTCTTAAGATCTACACCAGCACCCGACTGACTCTTCTAAAGTACAGGGAATCATATTACTTTCCTGTTCAAAAATCTCTCCTGCTGCCAAGAACTTAACCTGATATTCAAGGTTCTCCAGGTAATGACCTTAACTTTGCACTCTTCCCTCCCATTACTATCACACAGTTCGTACTGACTCTTGGCCTTGCTCAGAACACTCCCTACATGCAGTTCTAGTCTTCAAAGTCCTCTTTTATGATCTTTCAGTGGTCAAAGTCTTATCTATATCCCAGTCCTTTTCAAATACCTAGTTTAGAAATACTGTTTTAATTTGTTTTAAACTTGTTTCTATGTCTTTTTTTTTACTTTGTTTTTACACTAATAAAATACTAATACTGATACTTTAAAAAAGCATTTATCCAATTGCTACAACTTTTCAACTTCTGAGAGCATGTTTTGTCTCTCTTATGGTAGATTTCACTCTGCCTTCTATTCTAAAAATCAGCGTATTTCAAGGGATAACCTGTATTAAGCCCCCCTTCCCCCAATTCCCACACTAATAACTTCACTGAAAAGAAATAGAGCAGGTCCCTACTTATCTGGGAGAAGGACTTGGATATTCCAAGGTAGTCTTTACATACTCTGCCACAGCACTTACTCTAGCCTATTTTAAGCACTGGATTACTTGCCTGTCTTCCATACTAAACTATGATTGAGGGTAGAAAGCATCTTTCATTTCCAGGATTATGCTTCATATAGTAAATATTCAATAAATGGTAAATAAACATGGTATTTTGTAAACACACACAAAAATCAGACTGTTTCTCTTAAACTCCAACTAGACTAATTGTATTGATTATATTCAATAACTATATTAAGTATAAAAAAGATTATATTATTTTTATCACCTATCATTCTTAGCAGAGTGGTATGTAAATGGTAAATAGTTGAGGAAACTTCCACGTATTCAGAACAGTGTGCTATTTATTACAAAGTACCGAGAAGAACAACAGTGGGTAAAAATGAGTCAAACTACCCATAGTGTAATCCTGACTGCCAGTTGTTATCTGTGTCAAATAAAGCAAATCAATCTTTCTAGACCGTCACTGTCAGTAAAATGGAGACAATAACAGTCCCTATGTATTAGACTGAAGACTGAATTATAATCATGGAACGGGAATTAGTTTCTTATACAAAGAGCTCCTACAAATAACTAAGGAAGGAACCTATGATCCAGTGGAAAAATGAACAAAGCACAAGAATTTTCAGTTAACAAAGTTTAAAATGACTCAAACAGAAGATGTTCTACTCATAAGAGAAATATAAGATATAACCTTTCACCTGTTAGGTTGGCAAAAATTTGTTAATAAAGTTCATCAGAACACGTGAAAATATGCTATCGTAAACTTTGCTGCTCAGTGTAATTTGTAAATCTAATCTCTGTGGAGATTTACTTGATATTATCTGACAACTTAAAATGAATAAGCTCTTCTTTCTAGAAATTATGTGAAATCATAGCCACTTTATTTTCCTAGTACAAAACACTGGAAATAACTACCCATCATTACATAACTTTGTTAAAAATCTGAAATAACAATGAATATACATTGGTATAGAACAATCTCCAAGATTTAGTACTACTACGTTGTAAAAACACAAAATGTAAAACATAATGTATCGTATGCCACCCACCATCTGTGTTGGAGAAGATTATACTAGAAAGATACATAAGAAACTGCTAACAGTGGTTGGCTCTAGAATGGCAACCTGGGTAACAGAGTGAAAAAGAAGCAAGGGAGAGCCATATTTTTCCATTGTATATCCTTTCTTCCATTTGAATACTGTTCAAAATGTATATATTAGTCTAATAATTTGTTTAGAAAGTATAAACAAAAATTTTATTTTAAAAAGACCAAATTCTTCCCTTAGATTACTAATTCCTGGTAAAATAATTTTGCCTTCAATCCTTTTTTCACCACCCTCAGGCATAACCTCTGTACCACAGCCAGCACATAAACTCACACAACACCCTAATATTCTCTTTCATGCCTCTGTGAAGTTATTTTTCTCATGGGAAATTCCCTTTGTCTTTCCTCTTTTGGGTCAAATGTAGCATAACATACTGCAGGATTTCCCAAACCTTAGTGCTTGATTTTAAGAATCACCCTAAAGTATATTCAAAATGCAGGTCTCACAATCAAATACAAACCAATTCAGCACCCACAATTCACCTTCAGTGGGTCTATGATGGAGGGCTTTTTTTTTTTTTTTTAATTTTTTTTTTTAATGTTTTATTTATTTTTAGGAGAGAGAGAGAGACAGCGTGAGCAGGGGAGGGTCAGAGAGAGAGGGAGTCACAGGCTGAAACAGGCTCCAGGCTCTGAGCTGGCAGTCAGCACAGAGCCCGACGCGGGGCTCGAACCCACGAACTGCGAGATCATGACCTAAGCGAAAGTCGGACGCTCAACCGACTAAGCCACCCAGGCGCCCCTGGAGGGCGTTTTTTAAACAAACATACGTAGGTGTCTGTGAGGCACACACTCTGTGGACCACACTTGGAAAAATACGGAGTTATAAAAATTAAGAGCACTGGGGTGCCTGGGTGGCTCATTCGGTTGAGTGTCCAACTCTTCATTTTGGCTCAGGTCATGATTTCACAGTCAGGTTCAGAGACTGAGCCCTGTGTCAGCATCCATGCTGGGCATGGAGGCTGCTTTGAGATTCCCTCTCCCTCCCACCTTTGCCCCTCCCCTACCTGTGCTCTTTCTTGTGCTCTCTCTCAAAAGAATGAATGAATTAATTAATTATGAGTATCAATTCTAGAGTTAGAGACCAAGGTTTCAGTCACTGTTCTGACAGTTATTATAAGGATGACGAATAAATTTGTTCACATTTCTATTCATCAATTCCCTTATCTAGGGTGGTGAAAACTGTAGCTATTATAGGATTCTGAATGAAAACTGTATTAGAAGCTAGAACTTTATCAGAATTCAAAACTGAGTATGAAGAAGCACCTGGCTAACTCAGTTGATGGAACATATGACTCTTGATCTCAGGGTTGTGAGTTTGAGCTCTATGGTAGGTATAGAGATTACTTAAAAATAAAATCTTTTTGGGGGCACCTGGGTGGCTCCGTCAGTTAAGTGTCCAATTCTTGATTTTGGCTCAGGTCGTGATCTTGCAATTCGTGGGTTCAAACCCCAAGTCAGGATCTGTGCTGATAGCATAGAGCCTTCTTGGGATTCTCTTTCTCCCCCTCTCTTTGCCCCTCCCCTGCTTGCTCTCTCTCTCTCTCTCTCAAAATAAATAAAATCTTTTTTTAAAAATGAGTATTTATTCATTGAAAAGTAATGAAACCATTACGTATTAACATAAATAGCACTTTAATGGAAACAATGCCAAAATTAAAAAATAATCACTCGGGTGGCATCGTGTTCTATTTTTCCAATGTCTTTAAAAAGTCACTGACTCTCTTCACTTTGGATGGATCTTTTACTAATGCATGGTTTTGTAACATCATGTTGGTAATCTGAAAAATACTGGTTCACCGAGTTATACAGATCTCACCATACACAATCCAAACTCACATGTTAATATCTGCACCAATCTAATCAGCACATCTACGATCAGGAAGATGTTATGCTCATGTTAGTGGATACAAGGTTTCCAAATTTTTAATTTTTGCTTGAAAAGCTCAAACTTTATCAATGGCAAAAAAAATGTTGTCAGTTGTTTTCCCTGAAGTGACAGGCTCTGTTTTTTCATTTTCACAAAAATATCTGTCAAATTCCCAGGTCTAAATAACCACCATTTATTTCCCAGTTGCTCTTTGTTCTTTCAAGTAAAAATGGTGCTCGATGAAAAGTGGTTAGTTTGGCTCACAACTGAAACACAAGTGCAAGCACTTGTCCTTGAGACAACCACGAGACCCCAGCATGCAGCCGAAGAGCTTTACGCAAACCTCCCATTTTGTCACACTGAATATTAAAACGGTGTATATGTAAGGGTCGAGACCTAATAAAAATAATAATGTTTGCTGTCTCATTAAAGTATCACAAACAAACGAACACACACCTAGGTTCTTTTCATTTACTGTGAGTGTGTGAGGGTAAAGAAAGAATGCCTACCAGCAGAGTTTTGTGCCCCTGGCTTGATTAATATTAAGGTGCCAGAGGTTTTGCCACTGTAGCTTTTGAACTACCCATTAAATAATATACTGAAAAGGGGAAATAACTATCATTATTTTAGTATTATTACTGTTAAAATTGTTGTAATGTCACAAATTCCCTGAAAAAAGTCTCAGTTTCAAAACTATTTTCTATAGATAACATTTGGAGACCTGGTGGTCAATACTTACAGTCCCAAACCTATAATGAGCAGTAGAAATACTATGAGGATTTTAAAAATACAGATTCTTGCCGAGGTTCGGTCTCCAGAGTTTCATTTTGGGTGAGCCCACAAATCAATAATCCCAGTAAGTTCGTGGGCAGTTTTGAAATTGCTGATCTATGCTATACTAGCAGTTATTTACTTACAAATTATTTTGAAAGTATCCACCACCTCCTTCCTATATTTAATATATGTATTAATTTATATATAGTTACTATATTTTCAATTCAATTACCAATATTGTTAAGAAATATCTATTATAAATAATACCACATAATTATCACTATCTCTTAGCTTTGATCCTTCTTGAAGATGTCCATGACATATAAATGAGATATGCCCTATTCCCTGACAATGTAACTTCAACCTGTGCTTCATGGTATATCTACCTTAATACCTTTTCTTCTTCCAGTTCATTCTGCATCTAAGTACAAACATTTTTCTAAAATAGCATTTTTACCATGACAAAATCTGGCCAAAAACTTTGAAAGACTTCACAATCTCTGGTCTCAAGTCTATTCATATAATTTTCCTGCAAAGACTGTTTTAAGAGCTTAATTTCTATTGAAATCTAGTATAAGGCAACTCCTCCAAGAAGACTGTTCTGTTGAATTTTAACCCTAGATTTAGAGCTAATCTGGGCATAGCTCACATTGATGCTGTATCCTTCCAAGATGAGAGATTTCTTTTGTCGCTAGAGGCTGTTTTCTCTACAAGGCTCTGCTTTGGAAAGATTATATATATTATTTCATAGATTATATAACAATATGTATTATTGGCACACTTATACCTATAAGGAAAAGCAGACTCTTCAACAAGACTAATAATCTACAAAAAAAAAAAAAAAAGACTAATAATCTACACTGAGAATGATTCTTGCAATATAAGAAAAAATGGTATCCAATTTAATAGAGGAATACGGTCTATGCAAATCGCATGTAATCTGTCCTATGTTATTGTCCTAAAAGTGTCCTTTTAAAGCAAAAGTTTAAAAATATCACATTAAAACCCCTAGCTGTTAACATATTGTCACTAACAGAGGAAATATGTATATGCATTATCTATCCATAAATATTTTATTATTTCTTTCTAAAATTTAAGAACTCTTTAAAAAACCTTAACCTTAAAGCATTATCATACCTTCAAAAAAATAAAAAACAATTCCTTATTATCATTAAGCAGCCACTCAGTTTAAGTAGGGTTAACTAAACAAACATGCAAAGGTACTATAATATTTGTCACTTCTGATTCTGAAATATGAAGAATAAAACATGAATCTCTGGCTCCCTCTGGTGTTGAAGTACTATATAGCTTCCCTTATACATCCCAGGTGTGCTGACAAGCCAAACAGAAAATATAATACTCTTAGTGGAAAAAGTCAAAAACAAAAAAAATTTTTTTCAGTTAAGCAAGTAGTTTTGAAAAAAATAGACAGATATCATCCTATGTTATTAAACCTTATCCAGTTAAGTCAAGACAAGGTCTAATGGCACACACTATTTATCTCCTATTTGACCGAAGAGTCAACATCAAGGGTCTTTTTTAAGCTTCATTTTAACAACTGAAATGACACTGATATTAAGTATCCACAATAAATCAAACTTAAGTTAAAAAAAAATGTCACTTTAAAAAGATATGCATATGCCACAAATGACCCAAATTACTATAAAGCATTATAGAAAACAAAAATGTATTAGTGCAAAAATAAACAATATCTTTAAAAATAGCTATGATTATACATAGTTCAATTCTCTTTTTCTGAATTATTTCAGCATATATTTGAATGCTTATTATGGACCAGGCCTTGTTCTAAATATTAGATATACAATGGTAAACGAAAGTTATTATAAACTCTCATAGAGATTTTAAAGGAGTGGGAAACACAAGGAATGATAAACAACCAGGATATTTTCTGATGAGCCCCTCAGAAGACAGCAGGTATGAATGAAGAAGTTACTTTACATTGGCTGGCTAAGCAAATTCTCTAAGGAGATAACTTTTAAACTAAAATAAGAACTGCCAGCACAGAACCTGATGCAGGGCTCAAACCCACAAACTGTGAGATCACGACCTGAGCCGAAGTCAGATGCTTAACCGACTGAGACACCCAGGCACCCCTCAAAGACGAAGAAATAAATTCAAGGCCTTCAGATGAGAATATCAAGTAAATAAAAACAACATAAATATCAAGGCAATAGTGGAGAAGCATTTTTAAAAATGCAATATGAAAATATTACAAAAATGTTAATTTCATATCCAGCCAGCTGCCCACTGTATCAAAGACAATGCAACAATTTTTTTTTTTAACACACAAGAACTTAGGAAATTCTACACTAATCAGCCTTTCTTGAATAGATGAACTTCATTCCAACCAAGAGATAACTAATAAAACTTCAGAGACAGGACTAGATGATCATTTTAATATAAATGTAGACGTACAACTAAAATGCAGGTGGAGATGAAGAAGAGAAACTACTACAGAAATGATTTTAAATTATGACAAAGAAATAATGCAACTAAAAACGGACGAAGGTTGAGGAAGAAGAAAGCAAATATCCATATACTGGTTTTTATCTAGGAAATAGGCAGGAATTTAAGAATATCAATACAAGAAGGACAAACCTAAAACTTAAACTTTTAGAACAAAGCATAGGAGATAATTTTTGTAAGCTAGGATTACACAAACATTTCTTAGATAAAACATGAAATGTATATAGTATAATTTACAAGGAAAAACGTAATGAACCGAACTTAAGCAAAAGTAAATGTTTGCTCTGTGAGAAACACTGGTGAATGATGAAATACACCATAAAGAAAATATTTCCAAATCACTTATATATGGCAAAAGGCTTGGATCTTGAATACATGAAGAACTCTAAAACTCAACCATAAGAGAGGTGCTTGGGTGGCTCAGTTAAGCATCTGACTCTTGGTTTCAGCTCAGGTCATGGTCTCATGGTTCAAGGGTTCATGGCTTTGAGCCCCATGTCAGGCTCCACCCTGACAGGGAGGAGCCTGCTTCTCTCTGCCTCTCCCCCACTTAGGCTTTCTTTCTCTGTCTCTCTCAAAATAAATGAGCCATAAAAAAATAAATTAAAAATAAACCATAAGAAAACAACTCAGTAAGAAAAAATGGGCAAAGGATTTGAACACATACTTCATCAAAGAAGGTATGTGGAATGCAAATAAATATTAAGAACAGATCCTCAATATCTTTAGTCATTAGGGAAATACAAATTAAAACCACACAATAATAACAATAATAAACTCATAAGAATGGTAAAAATCAAAAGAACTGACAATACCAAGAGGTGACAAAGTTGAAGAGCAAATGACCTCTTATCATTGTTGGTGGAAATGATAATGGTGCAGTTCCTTTGGTAAAGTTTGGTAGTTTTTTTTTTTTTTAATGTTTATTTATTTGGGGGGGGGGGCAAAGAGAGAGGGAGACACAGAATCTGAAGCTGGCTCCAGGCTCTGAGCTGTCAGCACAGAGCCCGACATGGGGCTCAAACTCATGAACCACGAGATCACGACCTGAGCCAAAGTCAGTTGCTTAACCAAATGAGCCACCTAGGCGCCCCAAGTCTGGTAGTTTCTTAAATAAACACACACTTACTACTGATCCAGCAATCAAACTCCTAGATACTTACTGCAGAGAAATGAAAACCTATGTTCACATAAAAATCTGTATATAAATGTACATTTTTTATATGTAGGTGCCCCTGTATATAAATGTTTATAGCAGCTTTACATATTACTCTAAAAAATCTGGAAACAACCCAATGTCCATCAACAGGAAAAAGGATAAAGAAATTTACATTTACACAATGATTATATCTCACCAATACAAAAGAACAATCTTCTATATTCAAAATGATATGGATGAATCTCAAAAATATGCCGAGTGGAAAAATATGCAAAAAAGTTAATGTAATTTGTTGTTTATGCAAAGTTGAAGAACAGACAAAAATGATCTATGGGGATGGGGACATAAGAATGGCAGCTGCTGGGGGTGCCTGACTCTTGGTTTCGGCTCAGATCATGATCTTACAGTTTGTGAATTCGAGCCCGTTGTTGGGGTCTGTGCTGACAGTGCAGAGCCTGCTTGGGATTCTCTCCCTCTCCCTGTCTTTCTGCCCCTCCCCTGCTCATGAGTGTGCACTCTCTCTCTCAAAATAAATAAATACATATTTAAAGAATAGGAGCTGCTGGAGGCAAGAGTTAGAAGGTAATTGATCTGAAAGTAGCATGAAGGTAAAGGATACATTCAGCATCCTGATTATACAGGGATGTATAATTCTCAAAATTCACTGAACTATACACTTAAGATTTGTATACTTGTTTATAGACTGTACTCAATGAAGTACTGTCAGCTTTTTAAAAAGGCATTATTATATTTATGTTATTCTGTCATTTTTTTATTAATACTACTTCCTTAAACCAGACCAAATTTTAACTATATATTTTCTTTACCTGAAAGATGTTGTTCCATTCTCTTTTACTTTATTTTTCTGAATAGGAGATGCTTGGAGTGACAGAATTTTATTTCCTGGCAGGGTAATTTGCTTTAGAATGGAAGCTATAAAAACAAAAGAAAAAAAATAATTAAAAAAAAAGCAATCATTCCATATTAGGAAAAATGCAGGACAACAGCTTTTAATATACACAGAATAACCAAACAAAATTTCAAGCTGTCCTAGAACTATGTTTAAATTCAAAAATAGCAATGAATTTATTCCCTGTCTAAAATCATCTTATAAAATCAAGACCTCTCCATTTCTTTTTATGTAGTCTTCAAGCAGTCTGTAGAATTACCAGCATTATGAACATATGCAGAAACATGACAAGTGATACATGTTATTAATATATCATTTACATTTGCAGACTTTAAGAATACATGAAACTTCTTCTATGTATAAGAACAATTTTCAGATGTAGAAAAAGTACATTTCAAAAATAAAGCTATAGGAATTTTTAGAAGTTAAAAAAGTGCTTTATTCACTAACAGATTATTTTATCTAATTACAGAATATTGCAAGTAGTTGTTTCTTTTATTCTAAAACACATATCCGCCCAAAAGTAGCTATGTATATACAAAGAATGTACTAGTGACTTTTCAGTCCTCTCTCCTAGGTCCTACTTTTAAAAGACTACTTTTTCTTAATATGACAAATAAAAAAAGATACTACAAAACCCCATCATGTTCCAAACCCAGCGTGATGGAGCCAGGGATGGGTCGGCGTCTACCTGGAGGAAACTGACTGGTAGGTATTGCAGTGCTCACTGGCATCTTCTTCTGTCCAGATTTCTGAATGGTCAATGTTGAGGAATGGGGAAGCGTGGTCACTTGTTTTGTGACACCTCCTAAAGGCTGCTGGACTACCTGAAACAACAAGAACTATTAATACACTCATTCACGTAAACCTGCTTTAGGAAAGAACAAGTTTTCAGTTTAAGAGTAGAACAAACGATTGTGCTCACCTACCTGTAAATCTACCTTTATGTTAGCACAACAAGAAAGTCTACTTAAAATTTGTATTTGTATGTAGCAAAATTACCTTGCTCGAAAGTGAAAAATATGACTACCTCACACAATGTACAGTAAAACCTTGGTTTGCAAGCGTAATTCATTCTGGAAACAGTTTCACTTTTAATCCAAAACACTTGTATATCCAAGTAAATTTCCCCTTAAGAAATAATGGAAACTCAGATGATTTGTTCCACAACCCAAAAATATTCATATAAAAATGATCATAATACTATAATACAAAATAAAGAAAATATAGCCTATAAAGAAAATAAACAAATTAACCTGCACTTACCTTTGAAAGCCTTCGTGGCTAGTGTGAGGGAGACAAGAGAGAGGAGATTATTGTGTAGGACGACTTTCACTATCACTAACAGAATCACTGCTGTCTATTGGCTCGATGGAATCTTTCTTTCCATGCAACTTTAACAAAGAACCTATCCAACGGCGTCTGCTTTTGCCTCTTTTTGAGGATTTCGTGGAAATGTGACATTGGGTTGTCATTAAAAAGATTCATTGTTTGCACTGCTATAGCCTTATTCGGGTAGTGCTTTTCTACAAAATTTTGCAGTTTCCCACATTTTACACATCTCCCTAATCTCCTTTGTAGTGAGGAATTTCACCACCTTTTTTCCTCCTCTGCAGAGGAGTACTCCTCCATAGCCTCTTGTTGTTGCTCACAATGCAAAGTGACGGTAGGATGCCAGTTGTGGGCACCTTCCAACATTCTGAAAAATCACTGATTTCTGCCAAACACCTGAGCATGGGAGACAATCACCCACAATCCCACAAAGAGATAGAGAAGAACCACTGGCTCTGCTGTGATCATGTGATGTTTGGTGTCACATACTACTCGTATTGCAAGGCATCACTCATTTATCAAGTTAAAATTTATTAGAAACGCTTGCTCGTCTTGCGGAACACTCACAGAACAAGTTACTTGAAATCTAAGGTTTTACTCTATTTTATTTTTGGAGTATAATTCAAATCGGGGCACTACCCACTGCCCAATTTAAATCTCCATTTAGATCATACTGTCATTTTTTAAAAAAGTTTATTTATTTTGAAAGAGACAGCACAATTGGGGGAGGGGCAGAGATAGAGGGAGAAAGAGAGAATCCAACCTCACAAAACTGTGAGATCATGACCTGAGCTGAAACCGAGTCAGATGCCCAACCAACTGAGCCACCCAGGTGCCCCTATTTTCAATTTTTAACTTATGGAAAATTTCAAGCATATACAAAAGTAGAGGGAAGAATAAAATAAAATCACTCATATTATTATTATTACCCAGCTTCAAAAATGATTCTTTACAATCCTGTTTATCCATATTCCTACCCACTCATTTCCTCACCCCCCACAATTATTTTTTTAAAAAATCCCAGGTATAGGGGCACCTGGGTGGCTCAGTCTGTTAAGCATCCAACTCTTGATCTCAGTTCAGGTCTTGATCTCAGGGTCATGAGTTCAAGTCCCATGTTAGGCTCCACGCTAACCATGAAGCCTACTTTAAAAAAAAATTCCAGGTATATTTTTTAGCCCTAAATATTTCAAAATATATCTCTAAAAGATAAAGACTTCTGGGGCACCTGGGTGGCTCAGTTGGTTAACTGTCTGACTTTGGCTCAGGTCATGATCTCGTGGCTTGTGAGTTTGAGCCCTACATCTGGCTCTGTGCTGACAGCTCAAAGCCTGGGTCCTGCTTCAGATTTTGTGTCTCCCTCTCTCTCTGCCCTTTCCCTGCTCGTGCTGTCTCTATCTATCAAAATAAAATAAAAACATTAAAAAAATTTTTTAAAGATAAGGACTTCTGGGGTGCCTGGGTGGCTCAGTCCACTGAGCATCTGACTCTTGATTTTGACTCAGGTCATGACCTCACAGTTGGTGAGAGAGTGAGCCCTACACTAGGCTTTGGGCTGACAGCGCAGAGCCTGCTTAGGATTCTCTCTCCCTTTCTCTCTGCCCTTCCCCTGCTCATGCTTGTTCTCTTTCGCCCTCTCAAAATAAAATAAACTTTAAAAAAATTAATGAATAAAATATAAAAACTTTTAATGAGCTATTTGTTAAAAGCAGCTGGAAAATGACGATGTTAGGTAATTTTCCAAGAGAGCAAACAGTACAAGAAATCTAAAGGACAGGGGCGCCTGGGTGGCTTAGTCGGTTAAGCGTCCGACTTTCGCTTAGGTCATGATCTCGCGGTTCGTGGGTTCGAGCCCCGCGTCGGGCTCTGTGCTGACTGCCAGCTCAGAGCCTGGAGCCTGTTTCAGAGTCTGTGTCTCCCTCTCTCTCTGACCCTCCCCTGTTCATGCTATCTCTCTCTCTCTCTCTCTCCTAGAAATAAATAAAAATATTTAAAAAAAATAAAAAAAAAAAGAAATCTAAAGGACAATGGTTAGGGATAAATGAAGAGAAACTACACTAATAGTAGGGGCTATTTTTAGCTACAAGGAATAAGAAAAAACAAAATAGCAGAGCTTCATTTTTTCACTTCAAAAAAGAAAAACAGCATTGGTGGTATAGTGGGGAGCATAGCTACCTTCCAAAAAAGAAAAACAATCACCATGTATATTTCAGTCAGCTGTTGATAGTGAACTATTAAAAAGTCCTTAAACTCATATATGGATAATATAAACAAGCCAGGAGAGAGACTGGTGAACAGAATTTTAGAGATAAAATTTATTCTATTCTCTACTTTGTACAAATAATATAAAATGTAGTATGTATTACTAAATAAAGGTAACTCACAAGAAACTCAAAATGTCTCAGTAAAAAAATCCCATAGGTCATCATCAAGACAGTATGGTACTGGTGGAAAAACAGACATATAGATCAATGGAACAGAACAGAGAACCCAGAAATAGACCCACAAACATATAACCAACTGATCTTTGACAAAGAAGGAAAGAAAATCCAATAGAAAAAAGACAGTCTCTTCAGCAAACGGTGTTGGGAAAACTGGACAGGACATGAGAAAGAATGAACCTGGGTCACTTTCTTACACCATACACAAAATTAAACTCAAAATGGATGAAAGACCTAAACATAAGACAGGAAGCCATTAAAATCTTAAGAGGAGAAAACAGGCAACAACCTCCTTGACCTTGGCCGTAGCAACTTCTTACTTGACATGTCTCCAGAGGCAAGGGAAATAAAGGCAAAAATCACCTGTTGGGACCCAGGATAAAAAGCTTCTGCACAGTGAAGGAAACAATCAACAAAACTGAAAGGCAAATGATGGAATGGGAAGAAGATATCTGTAAATAACATATCAGTCAAAGGGTTAGAATCAAAAATCTATAAAGAACTTATCAAACTCAACACCCAAAAAACAAATAATCTAGTGAAGATTGGCAAAGGACATGAATAGACACTTCTTCAAAGAAGACGTTGAGATGGCTAACAACCACATGAAAAAATGCTCAATATCACTCATCATCAGGGAAATCACATCAAAACCACAGTGAGATACCATCTTACACCTGACAGAATGGCAAAAATTAACAACACTGCCAACAACAGATATTGGAGAGGACGCAGAGAAAGGGGAACCTCTTATGTTGCTGGTGGGAATGCAAACTGGTGCAGCCCCTCTGGGAAATAGGATGGAGGTTCCTCAAAAAATTAAAAATAGAACTACCCTACAACCCAGCAATTATACTACTAGGTATTTATCCAAAGGATGGATACAGGAGTGCTGTTTCAAAGGGGCACATGTACCCCAATGTTTATAGCAGCACTACTGACAATAGCCAAAGTATGTAAAGAGCCCAACTAATGAATGGATAAAGAGGATGTGGTATATACAATATATACAATGGAATATTACTCGGCGATCAAAAAGAATGAAATCTTACCATTTGCAAAAACATGGATGGAACGAGAGTATATTATGCTAAGTGAAATAAGTCAGTCAGAAAAAGACAAATATATTATTTCATTCATATGTGGAGTTTAAGAAACAAAACAGATGAACCTAAGGGAAGGGAAGCAAAAATAAGATAAAAACAGGGAAACAAACCATAAAAGAGTTTTAAGTACAGAGAATAACTGTGGGTTGCTGGTGGGGTGCTGGGCGGGGGGATGGGCTTTATAAATGGATGAGGAGCATTAAGGAGGAAACTTGTTGAGATGAGCACTGGGTGTTATATGTAGTGATGAATCATTAAATTCTATCATGAAATCATTATTACACTATATGTTACCTAACTTAGATTAAAATTAACAGAAAAAATTTTTTAAAGTAATAAAAATAATAAATATTAAAAAATAAAACATAAGGAAATGAAAAGAAATCCCATAAGAACTAATGCCCATAGAGAAAAATACAAATTGGAATACCTCAACTACCATCACTCTATGAAACTAAACTCTTAAAAAGAGAGAGTTCTTGAAAACAAGGATGTATTTCAGTAAATTGAGATTATAAACTGAGTTGTAAAGTCCTAGGGATTAGATTTATATTTTACCAACTGAGATTTTTATACATGGAGAGATAAAGAAGGTGTGGTATATACATACAATGTAATATTACTCAGCTATAAAAAGAATGAAATCTTGCCATTTACAATAATATGGATGGACCCAGAAAGTATTGTGCTAAGTGAAATAAAGTCACAAACTTCCAGTTATAAGACATGTGAATATAATGTACAGCATGGATAGGGAATACAGTTAATGTTTTAATAACTTTGCATGACATATAATAGCTAGGTTTAGTGTGGTAATCACTTCCTAATGCATTTAAATGTTGTACACCTGAAACTCAATATAATCTTATACATCAACTATACTTCAAAAAAAATTTTTTAGATGTGTATGCATAAAGAAAGGCCTGTAAGTTATAAAACAATTAGTAAATAAACTAATTATTTCCTAGCATGGTAACTCTGCTTTCTACTTTGTATATTTTTTTAACTGTTTACTTATATGTTTTGAGAGAAAGAAGAGAGAATGAGCAAGGAGAGAGGAAGAGAGAGAATCCCAAGCAGGTTCCATGCTTTCAGTGCAGAGCCTCAGCTTGATATCATGAATGGTGAGTTTATGACCTGAGTTGAAATCAAGAGTTAGAGGCCTGACTGGGCCATCCAGGTACCTTCGTTTTTTGTTTTTTTTTTTTAATTATTTATTTTATTTATTTTGAATGTATGCATATGAGCAGGGGAGGAGCAGAGAGAAGAGGAGGGAATCCAAAGCAGGGTCTGCACTGTCAGCATGCATGAAATCAGGACCTGAGCCAAAATCAAGAGTTGGATGCTTAACTGATGGAGCCACCTGGTTGCTATGTTTCTATTACATATTTTATATATATTTTATAGGTATCTGCATTATTTCCTTTTTATGATTAGCATAAACTATATTTATAATTACAAAAATAAGGAAGTTGAATTTTCAAACTAATGATGAGAATATTACTAGAAAAATAATAAATATTACAATGAAATATGCATTCAGAGTTACATTTATGTACTCAGACTGAAACTTAACAAATAATCCTAACAATTCTGGCCTCTCCCTATTCACTCACATTTTCTTCCTTAATATCCTTTACTACATATTCTTTTTCAATATTTTAATTGTGAAAAACAGTAAAAGAATATTACTGGAGGCTGCCTGGGTGGCTCAGTGGTTAAGCATCTGACTTCAGCTCAGGTCATGATCTCACCTTTCGAGAGTTCGAGTCCCACATCAGGCAAGCATGAGCCCTGCTTCTGAGGTAAAAACAAAAAAAACAAAAAACAAGTAACAACAACAAAAAAACCGTGAGCCCCACTTCTGGGTGAGCTCTGCTTCTCTGTCCTTCATGAGATTCTCTCTCTCTCTCTCCCCCGCCCTTACTCACTTGCACCCTTCTCTAAGCGCATGCGTGCGCGCGCGCACACACACACACACACACACACACACACACACACACAAAGTTATAAATGCATTTGAGTTAGTCTTCATACCATTCTGGCAGGTGCTCATGCAATATCCCGAAGCTCTGTCCCTGAAGTGGATGCAGGCCCCACACAGCCTGGCTGTATGCACCGTGGGCTATAATGAGTGGGGCTGGGGCAGATGGGAGTAGCCCCCATGGGACTGAGGCATAAGTATGCAGCCCTGATAAGAACAAGCTGGGAAAAGCAAGCCTCAGTGCCCACCCATAGAATCCCAGGTAAGCATGGCCCTGCCTACAGCCCATATAAGGTCTAGATCATGCATATGGTGGGAGACAAATATGCCAGTTAAAAATATATAAACATATCTTTAAAAATCATAGTTATAATTGTTATATGTATTATGAATATAAATATTTTAAATTTATAAATATATATCATACATGATATTTATACATATCACAAAGTTCTGAGCTGGGATTTAATAACCCTGGATCCCCATTATTCCTCATCCTAATGATTACAGCACTTGGGGTGGCATGTGCAGCACACTGCACGCTTGCTCAACAAAATACGAGTGAGAAAGCAGAAGAGCATTCATCAGCGTTCTCTCAAAAGTACCACTTAAAACCACAGTATTAGGCATCTTATGGAGATTGAGAAATTATTGTAGAGAGATGGAAATTCACCTGAAGAGATACTTACTCCTACTTGGCAAGCAAAAGAAAGAGCTATTGTATTTTTTAAAACTTAAGTTCTTTATTTAATTTCCCTCCAAAAAGTGACTAGAAAGGAAAATTGCTAAGTAGTACATACCTTAGCCTTTTGTCTTGACATGTAAAATTCTGATGTTTCATTTGGATGTTAACATAAATTAATATTCTAGTAGTTTATAGAAATATAGGTCTAGGACTACACAATATTACTTGGGGTTTTTTTTTTTTTTTACACTAATTACAATTTTTACATTATGCTCTGGGATATGTGACAAGGTACTATTGCTTTCTCTGTCTTTCTCTCATCTACTCCCCTATTCATAAATACACAGCAATCAAATGTTTATCTCTAAATAACTCAAGTAGTACATGCACTTGAGTTACTAGAATCAAGCACTTAATATCTCCTCTAATTTCTATACAATATTCAGTATGTGATTACTGGAATGAACTCAGTAAGGCGGAGTTCCAGACAATAGAGGACCCTAACTAACTGCAATGTAAAAGTCAAGAAATACATGTGAGTTGCCAATTATTTCTCAGGAATAGCTAATACATGGCTCTTCTACCACTATTATTCCTTATCTTCTGGGACAATGGCATATACCACTAAATGCCATCACTTCTATATGGCTACATTCAGCCTCAGAATCTTAACACAGAGCTCCAGTCAAATCCTACAGTGAATGTTGAAACTTATTTGCCATGCCCCATCTAAATTAAATCTCAATCTTGGTAAACCCCAGAACATGCGGTTTCCTAATGTAATAGGCCTTCTACACACTTTAAAAACATCTACTCGGAGTGCCTGGGTGGCTCAGTCAGTTAAGCGTCAGCCTTCAGCTCCCATCACATCTCGTGGTTTGTGAGTTCGAGCCCTGCATCAGGCTCTGTGCTGACAGCATGGGGCCTGCTTTGGATCCTCTCTCTCCCTTTCTCTCTGTCCCTCTCCTGCTCATACTCTAAGAAAAACATTTTTTTAAATGTGCTCAAATGAAGTATAGAAAGTATAGTAATTGTAAACAGAATCTAGATGGCTGGTGTACAGGTGTTCACTATGAACTTCAACACTGCTGTATTTCAAAATTTCCAAAACAAAACATTTTCTTGGATAAAGCAAAAACAAGATGACCTAATACTGTAAATACTGTTTCTAAATAGTTTATTTTCCGTCAATTCTAATGTATCCTTTCCAATTAAAAGAAAAAATCCTCAAGTAAATTTAAATGAACTAGCATTAATCAATCTATATACCATTATATAAACTCTGATTAAATACGGCATGTGGAGAATCTTCTATGCAACCCTAATTACACATGGGTAAATAAAAGTACCTCACATGAATTCAATCTTTTTCTTCACCAAACCTTTCTTCAGTCCCTTTTAAGTAGGATTACCATCACCAACCAGAATTTTACCTCTCCTCTCACTCTTAACAGAATGAAAATAAAGAATGAAAAAAAATACAAACTGCTTAAATCTGGATCCTTAGGTCAGTCCAATACAAAACTGAGAGTGAACTACTTGAGCCAATAAAACAATTAATGATCCTTGTTTTGCTTTTTTCTGCTTAATTTTTACTTTAACTTCTCTAATAAAAATACTGGCCACTAGCATACTCACAAACTAAAATTTATACACTGAAAATACTTCTCCATGTCCAGTGAAAACTGAAGTCAGAGTGGGTCAGGAGAGTTAAATCTCATAGAGTTATTTCATATAAAAATGTATTTGTTGGGGCACCTGGGTGGCTCAGTCGGTTGAGCGACCGACTTCAGCTCAGGTCATGATCTCACAGTTCGTGGGTTCAAGCCCTGTGTCAGGCTCTGTGCTGACAGCTCAGAGCGGGGAGCCTGCTTCAGATTCTGTGTCTCCCTCTCTCTGCCCATCTCCCACTCGTGCTCTCTCTCTCTCTCTCTTTCAAAAATAAATATTAAGAACACAAAAAAAACAAACAAAATGTATTTATTGAAAATTCTTCAATGGTTCCCTTACTTCAAAATAATTAAGTACCAGAGGAAAATACAATGCAACAACACCACCTCTTTTCTAATACTCTGGATCAATTTATTTTAAGAAATCAGCTTTCCTTCAATGGAATGAAATGGAAAATTACCTCATTTAATAATGAGGTATCATTTAATAATGCGCTAATCTTTGTTTTCATCTGATATCCACAAAACAGTAATATATGGAGAATGACCTTTGGACATACTTGGCCACTTATTTATCAAATGTCTACATTTCTGTTAAGGAAGAAATGCAGGTAAAAGGGTCAAATATAAATTAAATTATATATATATAAATATATATATTTATATAAATATAAATTATATATATAAATTATATATATTTATATAAATATAAATTATATATAAATATATATATTTAAATATGAATTATATATATTTATATAAATATAAATTATATATATATAAATTATATATATTTATATAAATATAAATTATATATATGATGTTTGTTTTAAGCGAGAGAGAGTACGTGCACATGCACAAGCAAGGGAGAAGGGTGTGAGAGAATCTTAGGCAGGCTTCATGACACAGGGCTCGATTCCATAACCCTGGGATCATGATGTGGGCCGAAATCAAGGATCAGACGCTCAACTGACTGAGCTACCCTAGGCGCTTGGGGAAATATATATTTGAAACAAGAAAAATATCCATGATAACATTAAAGCTTCTTGCCCTATCTCGAAGTAGAAACTATTTTTAAAGCTACTCAATTAACATATAATACAATATTACAACTAAGAGCAACAACATTCAGGTTGCTAAAATTATCAACATTTAAAAAAAAAAATACAGATCAGGAATTTTGAATTAACTTTCTCACTCACGAATTTCATTCACACATGTGGATTTGAAAGGCTTATTGTTTAATTTTTATATGGTAAAATTAAATTTAGTATATCTTAACTAATTTTTAAAATGATCAGACTGAAATTAAAATGTAATTCTCTATTAAATTAGCTTTTGTTAATTAAGTTTAAATTTAAATTATATTTTAGCTTAAATTAAATTAAGCTTTTGCTCAATTATGAGTAAACCACTTTTTTCACAAATATCCTAAGAAAAATGTTTAAGCATTGAAACTCCTGAAAGCTTCTATTTATTACCTATCCATCATCAGTAGACTATAATACAAATCATCCACTCTCTTTCACTAACTTTTAGAGGTAAAAATGTTAAGCTTAACATTTAGTCACAGTGTATAACATCATATAACACCTGCTATGCTAGAATTGATAGATAGTAACTTTCACCATTTATAAGAACTATATTCTCAGATAAAGTCAAAAGAACTACTGACTAGGTCCATATTTCAATAATTCAAGCATTTGAGGACTAAAATATACAAAGCAATGAACTACTGGCACAAAATGAAAAACTTTTATCTACAGAAGCTGTGAACAATTTTAGGAAATTCTTTTGATGAGAACTTCAGCAGATCTCCAGAGGTTAACATACAATAATCAATGAGACAATAAAGATAACATGTAGCAATAAATCTAAATTTCTTTAAAAAAAAATGGGGAAGAGCCTCTTTAATCTGGAATAAAAATGTATAATTTCATAAAGCAATAATTCTATAAAATCTAAACCCTGCAATGGAAGTTTAAGAGGATTCTTATGGCTCAAAAGCATGATACAGAAAACATCTAGAAAGCAGGAAACCTATACAATTCTCCAGAAAAATCAGTACATGGTAGGAACAAATAAAGAAGGAATTTTAAAATTCATGATTATTAAAGGAAATAAATTTTAAAACTAACATTGAACAGTAATACTTGTATTCAGCTCATTTTTAAATATTTTTTTAATGTTTATTATTTTTGAGAGAGAGACAGAGACAAAACATGAGCAGGGGAGGGGCAGAGACAGACACACAGAATCTGAAGCAGGCTCCAGGCTCTGCGTTGTCAGCACAGAGCCCCACGCAGGGCTCAAACTCACCAACTGTGAGATCATGACCTGAGCTGAAGTCCAATACCTAACCAACTATGTCACCCAGGTACCCCATTCTTCATCATATTTTCAGAGACTATATCCTGAGTTGCACAGACCACAGATTTGATCCAGTATGGCAATTCTCCTATCTTAAATTATTATTTGCCATCTCCCTTATAAGCTGCATTGAATACTTTCCTATGTTTCTAGCACCCTGAGTATTTTCCGTCTCACCTATCTGGGATTAAATTAGACCATGGTTTAAAATGGGTTCACCTGGGGGAACCTGGGTGGCTCAGTCGGTTGGGCGTCCAACTTAGGCTCAGGTCATGATCTCACAGTTTGTGGGTTTGAGCCTTGCATCAGGCTCTGTGCTAACAGCTAGCTCAGAGCCTGAAGCCTGTTTCAGATTTCTATCTCCCTCTCTCTCTGACCCTCTCTTGCTCATGCTCTCTCTCTCAGAAATAAATAAAACATAAAAAAAATTTTTAAATGGGTTCACCTGACTAATACTAATTTACATTTTGGTAAATATTAATTTTCTACATTAGTTAATTTGACAAAATATCCCAGTTGAGTCCTCTCTCTGGCATTACCAAACAGAATGGCTTATCTTGTTTTGTGCCCCAGGTAAAAATGTGTTACAAAACAGATTACAATGCGTCTTCAGTGTCTAGTTGCTCTAGTGTTTGTCATTTTTAAATATGAAGGTATGAATACTGACATAAAATGTGTTGAGTAAAATTAAAACAAAGGCCAAATGGGGTGTCTGGCTGGCTCAGTAGGTAAAGCATGTGACTCTCAATCTCAGGACCCTGAGTTTAAGCCTGACCATTGGGCATGGAGCCTACTTTAAAAAAAAAAAAAGTGTAAACAAAGGCCAAACAGGAAAGCAAATTCACAAGGAAAACTAAAGTATTTGACATTCTTATATGAATGAAAATAGGAAGTCAAAAAAAATCCCTTTACCACTGGATTCATTCATTCTCTCTCTCTCTCTCTTTCTCTCTCTGATTTTATTTTTAAGTAATCTCTGTACCAACGTGGGGTTCAAACTCACTACCCTGAGATCAAGAGTTGCATACTCCACTGACTGAGCTAGCCAGGCACCCTCCCATTGGATTTTCTGTTACATTTTTTCTTGATGGAAAATGTTCCTAATGTATAACAAGTCAAACCTACAAAACATCAATGCCATCAAGATATATTATCACATAGTTTTTCTGTTTCAGGGTACTCTAGAAACCTAGAAGTTCTTTCCATGAGTACCATACTCTAATGGGAAAAACACTAGGTTCTAGTCTGAGATCTAATACTTGTGGGATGCCAGTGATGGGTCACTTAAAATTTCTGGATTCTTAGTTTTCCTCCTGCCTTTTCTTTATCATAAAATTATTTTAAAACCCATAGTTAATACATGACATGCTTTTAAAATTCTACATAGCTCTAAAGTGTAATTTCACTTCAGGAACTAGTAATAGTATAAATGTTCAATCAAGATTAGCACTGGTTCAAGAATCACTTATGACCTGTAAAGAGGATTTCAATTCTATTCAGTGCTACCAAAAAGAGGCCTTTCCTTGAGGCAATTACTCTGTTTCAGTGGTTCCCAAAGCTGGCTGCTCAGACTGATGTTTAAGAATCACTGCTTCTTAAAAAGGCTTCATCTCTGAGATTTAACTCAGACAACCCAACAAAAACCCTGCAAGGCAAGCACATTTCTTTATTTGAAAATCAGACCCTGAATAGGAAAGTATGAAAAAGATTAGCACTCAGAAAATGACTATTACTTCCTACCTACCCAAGAGTTTGACTACTGTCCATACTGATCTTCCTTCTTTCATCCTATGCCCATAGCTACCTTCTGCCTTGGAGGCAATCATCCACAGATACTAACCTCTGCTCCTGATCACAAAAACAAGGCTAGTAAGTTTCTTGGATTTATTATTCCCAGAAACAGAATAAAAACTAAAATAAAGAGATTCAATAAACTATGAAAGAAGAAAAAAAGAGATTCAACAGTCTTTAACACAAAGATTTATAAAAGAAAACAAGGGCAATTACCAAAAATTAAAAGAACAGCTAGTATAACAGGTGTTATAGTATAAGGTAAGCAAGAAATTAAGAAATGTAATTTTTATTTAATTTATTATTCTTTTAATGTTTATTTTTGAGAGAGACACACACACAGAGTGTGAACAGAGGAGGGGCAGAGAGAGAGAGAGAGAGACACAGAGTCTGAAGCAGGATCCAGGCTCCAAGCTGTCAGCACAGAGCCCAATGTGGGGGTTGAGCTTACAAACCATGAGATCATAACCTGAGCTGAGGTCAGACGCTCGACTGACTGAGCCACCCAGGTGGCCAAGAAATGTGATTTTTAACCCACCATGTACTATCTCCCAGATTATTAACAACACTCTCACAATCTGTCTTGAATCAACTAAAGTGTCCTAAACACTGTGAAAATAAGGGGAAACCTCATGAAAATGAGTCAGGAGACCAGAAGGGGAACTTCTCACACCTACAACTAGTCATCAACTGCAGACCCCAACACAATGAGAGGTACCTTGCCTTCTAAACAAGAAGAAGCCTATCCTTTACTACCACTGCAGGAGGAAGAAAGATTTTCACCTTGCCCAGCAACAGCTCAGCTGCTGAGAAACTGTCACAACTCTGCCAAGGAGTAGCTACTACACTTTGAACTCCATTTACTCCAATGGACTTTTGCTTCTAACAGTCTCTCCCACCTTCCTCCTTTCCTCTATACAAGGTCATTCTCCTTTGTTCTCAAGAACTGCCTGTGATTTTGCCATAGCTTGCCTGTCCTGAATCTAATGCTCTGCTATTCCCAAATAAACCCACTTTGCTGGTAAAGTAACCAACAGTTTTATTTCTAAGGTTAACGCTAATTGATAAACTGCTAAGGTTTCTTTCATCCAAGAACCTCCCAATCTACCAAGTTTAGGAAAAAACACAACTTCATACTCATCATTCCCCTCACCATTTCCTTCCCCTCTTAGCATATTCTTCCAGAGAAATGTTACCATAATATTACCTCTGTAATAACCCTGCCAAAGAGATTTAGTCTGAATCTTATGTTGGGGAAACAATTAGACAAAACAAAGGGCATTCTGCAAAACAACTACCCTGGGCACTTAAGCTATTTCAACATAATCAGTGACCATGAAAAGCTGGGCACCTGTTCTGGATTAAAGGAGCCTAAAAAGGAAAGACAGGTAAATGTAATACGCGGTTCTTTATCAGAAAAAAAGTAGCTGTAACGGACACTGCTGGGACAACTGGAAAAATGACTGTAACAATACTAACTTTCCACATGTGGTAATAGGTACGGGTCCTTATGTTAGAGAAAAAATCCTTTTCCTTAGGAGATACACAGTACTTAGTTTAGAGGTGCGATATCACTACTTCTCCATAAACTCTCAAATGGTCAAGAAAAAGTTACGTGCATGTGCTTGTGTGTGTGTACAGAGAGAGGAAGAAACTAAACGAATATGGCAGAATGTTAACTTTTCAAACTCAGTCAAGGATACTCAGGGGCTTGTTTTACTAGTCTTGCCAGTTTTCTGAATGTTTGAAATTTTCAAAAGAAGACACTGAGAAAGAAATGAAATGTTACTCACTAGTTGTTTGACTTTAACTGCCTGTGGAATACCAGCCGGCTGAGAAAGGACAGGGCCCGGGGGTGCAAGTTTGATCTGGACTGGAGCAATGACAGGCTTGTCAGATGTGGTCCCAGCAGAGGTCATGACAGGTTTCACAGACGGAAGACAGATAGCTGCTGCTGAAGGTTCTCCGAAAGTCACCGCGGGGAGGGCCAGTGTGACTGCTGCCCCAGAGACACCTGGCTTCTCAGGCGGAAGGGTGACTGCTGTGACTGTGTTCTGTATAGATGTCACAAGTGGTTTTGGAGTCTGAAGCAAAACAGTTCCAGCTGCTGTTGCTCCTGGTGCAGCAGGTGGGCCCACAGAATGAAGTGTCACAGCTCCTGGTTTTGCTCCCCCTGGGCCAGCAAGTGGATTCAGAGCTGGCACTGACACAGTACTGGGTGCTGCTGCTCCAGAAGCGACGATGGGTTTTTCAGACTGGATGGAGCAAACTGTTGTCGTCACCACGGGAGAAGTTGCTGCTGTTGTGGTACAGGTAGCAATGGCTACCTCGCTACCAGTCTGCTGAACACACTGCTGAATAAAGCTCTGGGAGTTGGGCATGAGTTGTCGTAAGGCAATCACACTTTTCTAGAAACAGGGGAGAAAAAAGAACCTGATTAAATAAATCAACTGCTAGTAAAACTAAAGGATTTAGTATTGCATAGCTTTGGCTTTTTCATAGCTTTACAACATAAAATAAATCAAAAGTATATCAGGTGTTTCAGTTGAGGAATTCTGGTATCACTTCAAATTCATATCCTGTCAAAATTCAGGATACAATCAATTTAAAGCCCCAAAGTGCTTTATTTTTTCCATAGGTAATTATATCTCAGTATTAAACTTATTTTATATACCTCAATATCAATAAAAACACTGTGTCACACTTGTTTATATTTACCTATACCCCATAATAAATCACTAATAACTTTAGTACCTATGTTTGTTTTATGATAATAGAATCTGCAAAAAAAGGTTTTGGTAAGTAACTTTCAAGCTTTGGATAGACAAGAGTCTTTATTTTATTTTTTTATTTGTTTTTTAAACCTTAGTTTTATTTATTTATTTATTTTTACAAATAGTTTATTGTCAGGTTGGTTTTCATATAACACCCAGTGCTCATCCCAAGTGCCCTCCTCCATGCCCATCTCCACCCCCCCAACACCCATCAGTCCTCAGTTCTCAGCATTCAAGATAGACAAGAGTCTTTAAATCAAAATAAAATACAAAAAAAAAAAAAAACAAAAATAAAACTAATACAAACAAGGTCAATTTCCTTAATTGAGCTAGAATATTTTCATTCATTCATTCATTCATTCATTCATTCATTCATTCATTTGAGGGAGACAGAATGCAAGTGCATGCATGCAGGAGAAAAGCAGAGGGAAAAGAAAGGAGATAGTCTTTTTTCTTTTTTGGGGGGTGGGAGGGGAAGGAGAGAATCTTAAGCAGGTTCCACGCTCAGGATGGAGCCCAACTCGGGGCTCAATCTCATGATCTGAGCCAAAACCAAAAGTTGGACACTTAACCGACTAAGCCCCTCAGGTGCCCCAAGTTAGAATATCTTGACTGGATTTTACATTGGTATCTCTTCTTATATCTTTTTAAAAGAGTAAATAAAGGCAGGGGTGCCTGGGTGGCTCAGTCGGTTGGGCATCCGACTTCAGCTCAGGCCATGATCTCACGGTTCATGGGTTCGAGCCCTGCGTCAGGCTCTGTGCTGACAGCTCAGAGCCTGGAGCCTGTTTCAGATTCTGTGTCTCCTGTCTCTCTGACCTTCCCCTTCTCACGCTCTCTCTCTCTAGGAAATAAATTAAAAAAAAAAAAAAAAAGATAAAAAGAGTAAAGGCAGTTACTTTTTTATAAAAGGTAAAACATTCTTTTTGTCCCTGGGGATTTTGTTTTCAAGTAAGAAAAAAGAAAATGGAAAGGGAGTCAGATAGTAGGTTATCTTTTAGTGAAGTCAAGGACTGTTTGGAAGTTTTCCTTGTTTTGACACTTAAATTCAGTCAGGCTGCCTTTGTTTGTTTAAGAAGCAAATGAGAACCAGGTTGTCTGGGTGGCTCAGTGGTTTAAGAAGCAAATGAGAACCATTGTTCCTTCTTTCCTTTCCTTTTAGTTACTTCCCTTACTTTTTTTAATTAAAAAGAATTGAAAATCTGCCTAAAGGTTTTCAAATATGTATATAAATGGTAACAAAGGAAAGTAAGAAACAAAGTCTCTCATAATCTTTTTCCAAACTTTAAAAACAAGTTGCTTTGGAACCACATGAACAGATGAAGCGATTTGATCAAATTTAAGTTAGAATTCTAATATGATGGGGTCCTGAGAACACATTTTTCAATTGTGTAACTGAAAAAATGTTAAAATAATGAGACTCAAAAAGATAATAAAAAATGTATGCCTAAATTATCTCTTGATCAGATGGCCAGAGTTAAGCTTAAATGTTGAATCCCTCATCTTTATGCCATAGTCAACATCCAAAAGCTTTCAAAGATGAGAGGGAAAAATTCTCAAGGAAAAAAAAAATCACAAAGCTTAACAGGTCCTTAAAAAAATACATACAGGAATATCTGGGTGGTTCAGTCAGTTAAGCTTCTGGCCCTTGATTTCAGCTCAGGTCCTGATCTCACTATTTGTGAGACTGAGCCCCACACGTTGGGCTCTGTGCTGACAGCATGGAGTCTGCTTGGGATTCTCTCTCTTCCTTTCTCTCTGCCTCTCCCCCTCGCTAATGCAAACATGTGTACATGCATGCGCGCACTCTCTCTCTCAAAATAAATAACCTTAAAAAAAAATACATACAAAACACAAATACTTCCTAGTGTAACATTTGATAACTTAAAGTTAGTATTATCAAACAAGTAGAATAAATTCTGGACCTGTGACCTTGATAAAAAAATTAGTCAATTTAAATAGTTTTTATATCTCCAAAATAGAAAATACTATGAAATCTAGCACCTAGTAATCTCAAAAAGACTGATAACGAAATTTAAGTGCAAACAACGCAAATTTAAAAAGTATCTAGAAAAGCATAGGATGCGTAATAGAAGCCTGCTGATTATCTCCATTCTCCCCCATGGTGTCTCCAGGGAGCATGAAATATAGATAAATTCAAGAGTTTTCTGTGTCATGTAGACAACCTATAGCTCACAGAAATTAGGCATTGAAAGGGACCCAAGGAAGAACTGCCTCTAACTTCTCAATCAAGAGGGTCATCCAAAAGCAGGGCAGTAGCCATTTGATATTAGGCATTACGCTGAACCTGCAATCTGCCTTTTCCCAGACCAAGTATCCTCTAGCTAAAAACATTCTCAGTTTCTATAGCCACATTTCATATCACATGACTGGCACCCTCCTAATCAACGTGCTCACCCTTCTAGTGACAGTTTCCACTGTTTAGTATCCTTCTGAAGGGGTACCCCACTTCCCTTCCAACTCTTCTTTCATGAGGCAACCCAAAGGAGTCTTCCACTGTGACACGTCTTGCATCTCTCCTAGACAATGACGCCAAATATTTCTAAAGGTAACGCCTCATTCCATTATTTCAAAATTTATGGGATGACTCTGTGGTTCACTATAATCCCAGGTCTTTAAGGACTGTATAAATTTCAATTTGATTCCTCTTCAGCTTCTGAATATCCAAAAAAAATTGACTTTTATAGTCTCTTGTTATCAAAGTTACTGTTCTATTTAATTCAGCAATTCTTCAAAAAGAGCATTCCTACTAAGAGTTTTTAAAAATAACAGCTCTCCCACTAAATTTGGCACTATGTGATTTGTTATTTCTAGCACAATATAAGTCATTAGGACAAAGCAGAAGGCCCTACTTTGAAGGAAAAGTCAAGATATTTGAGGATATAAGCTTTAACAACGTAATCATTACGTGCTGTTCATGAATGAGATGTTACTTCTATTTTCTCAAAGTGCTCCAATCCAAAGAATATGGACTATAAATGTTCTTAACAGATAACAACAGTTGAGAGCTTTCTTCTACATTGTTAGTATCTTCTCATTAAACTATCATATTGAAATATTCAGGTTTTCAATTATTTTTTAAATGATTATAAAGTAATCTAGTCCAAAGAATTTCTTCAAAGTAACACACAACTTTACCTTAAGAAAAGGAACTAAATGAGGCTGAGGTGAAGACTTGAGTTCAACATACAGTTGTCTAGTAAATTCTTCTGCTTCAATTTTTGCATCCTGAGGAACAGGAGAAAGAACAATACTTTTAGGTTTACAAAATTCTAAAAGAGAAAAGGTATGTAATTCATTATTGATGTAAGGAGGTAAAAGACCTACCTGTATTCTGAAAACTGTAAGATGTTAATGAACAAAATTAAAGAGGACACAAGTAAATGGGAACATATACCAAGCTCATGGGACTGGAAGAATAACATGTTCATACTAACCAAAGCAATCTACAGATTGAACGCAATTCCTATCAAAATACCAACAGCATTTTTCACAGAACTAGAACAAATAATCCTAAAATCTGTATGGAACCACAAAAGACCCTGAACAGCCAATCGTGAAAAAGAAAAAAGCTGGAGCTATCACAAGCCCAGATTTCAAACTATACTACAAAGCTACGGTAATCCAACCAGTATGGTATTGACACAAAAACAGACTCACAGATCAATGGAACAGAATAGAGATCCAAGAAATAAACCTATGAGTATATGGACAATTAATCTACAACAAACGAGTTGAAAATATACAATGGGGAAAAGATAGTCTCTTCAACAGTGTTGGGAAAACTGGACAGCTACATACAAAAGAATGAAAGTGAACCACCTTCTTAAACCATATGCAAAAATAAATTCAAAATGGATTAAATATCTAAATGTGAGACCTGGAACCATAAAACTCCAGAAAAAACATAGGCAGTAAACTCTTAGACATCAGCCTTAGCAATATTTTTCAGGATATGTCTTCTCAGGCAAAGGAAATAAAAGCAAAAATAAACTACTGAGACTATATCAAACTAAAAAGCTTTTGTAGAACAAAGAAAATCATCAACAAAACAAAAAGGCAACTTACTGAATAGGGAGAATGTGCAATATCCAAAATATATAAAGAACTCATACAACTCAATACCAAAAAAAAAATCATCTGATTAAAAATAGAGGACCTGAGTATACATTTTCCCAAAGAAGACTAGGATGGCAAACAGACACATGAATAGATGCTCAATATCACTAATCACCAGGGAAATGCAAATCAAAACCACAATGAGATATTATCTCACACCAGTCAAAATGACTAATTTCAAAAACACAAGAAATAATAAATGTTGGCAAGGATGTGGAGAACAGGAAACCCTCATGCACTATTGGAAGGAATGTAAATTACGTAGCTGTTATGGAAAACAGTAGGAAGGTTTCTCAAAAATTTAAAGATTAAAATAACACATGAGGGGTGCCTGGGTGGCTCAGTCGGTTGAGCATCTGGCTTCGGCTCAGGTCATGATCTTATGGTTCATGGGTTCGAGCCCTGCGTCAGGTTCTATGCTGACAGCTCAGAGCCTGGATCCTGTCTTTGGATCCTGTGTCTCCCTCTCTCACTGACCCTCCCCTGCTCACGCTGTCTCACTCTCCCTCAAAAATAAATAAAACAAGGGGCACCTGGGCGGCTGAGTTGGTTAAGCATATGACTTCGGCTCAGATCATGATCTTGTGGTTCGCAGGTTCGAGCCCCACATCAGGCTTTGTGCTGACAGCTAGCTCAGAGCCTGGAGCCTGTTTCAGATTCTGTATCTCCTTCTCTCTCTGACCCTCCCCTGCTCACGCTTGTCTCTCTCTCTCTCTCAGAAATAAATAAAACATTAAAAATCATTTTTTAAAATAAATAAAACATTACAAAAAAATTTTTTTAAATAACACATGATCCACTTCTGGGTATTTACCCAAAGGAAACAAAAACACTAATTTGAAAAAGATATATGCACTCCTGTGTTTACTACAGTATTGTTTACAATATCCAAAATATAAAAGCAACCTGAATGTCCATCATTAGATGACTGGATAAAAAAGATGCAGTACCTACATACAATGGAATATTACTCAGCCATAAAACAGATTGAGATCTTACCAATCACAACATGGATGGACGTAGAGGGTATTATGCTAACAGAAGTCAGACAGGAGAAAGACAAATACCGTAACATTTCACTTACATGTGAAATCTAAAAAATAATACAGAGAAGAAACTGGGGAGGAGAAAACAGGCAAAATAGGTGAAGGGGCTTGGGAAGGGCAAACTTCCAGTTATAAAATAAGTAAGTCAGGGGGATGGAAAATACAGCACAGGAAATATAGCAAATAACATTGCAATAACTTTTATGGTGACAGATGGTAACCACATTTACTGTGGTAAGTACTGTGTAAAGTATATAATTGTCAAATCACTATGCTGTACACCTGAAAATAATATAATATGGTATGTCAACTATACTTCAATTAAAAATTAAAGTTAATTTGATTTATTTATTTTTTTTATTTTTTTTAAAATGTTTTATTTATTGCTGAGAGAGAGAGAGAGAGAGAGAGAGAGAGAGACACAGCGTGAGCAGGGGAGGGTCAGAGAGAGAAGCAGATACAGAATCGGAAGCAGGCTCCAGGCTCTGAGCTAGCTGTCAGCACAGAGCCCGACACGGAGCTTGAACCCATGAACCATGAGATCATGATCTGAGCTGAAGTCGGACACTTAACCAAATGAGCCACCCAGGCGCCCCTAATCTGAATTTTTAAAAATGCTTGAAAGTCAGATTAACTTGTTTATAGGACTTATAATTTTAAATATCTAACATAGTTTTCCCAAGTGGAAAGCTGTTTCAAATGTGCTCTATTTCTAACAAATTATGGGTAGCATAAAAAACAATAGTAAAAAGAAGCTATTTATAGAGCATACTTGTTTTCCTGTACAATATTTGAAATATACACATCTTCTGCTAGGAAAAATTGACCATTTTTATACAAAAAATACACAAAATTCTCACTGTATGGTCAGAGAAACATATAGACTTTAGTAGTTCAAAAACTTCAAAACTGTATTTATTATATCTTCAGCATAGGTCTTAAGCATATTACACGTAATATTTGCTAATTTCCACCTTCATCTGCTTTAATGTATGTAGGCATTTTATCTGAAAGATATAAAAAGTTAATTATATATAATATGATAGCTAAAAAATATAGCATCTTGGAACTTGTAACTCAAAGTTCATCACATTTTAAAAAAATGTTTATTTAGTTATTTTGAGAGAGACAGAGAGTGCACACAAGTGGGAGAGGGGCAGAGAGGAGAGAAGGAGAGAAAGGCTCCCCACTGTCAGCACAGAGCCCAATGCCTCTTGATCTCACAAAATGTGAAATCATGACCTGAACCAAAATTAAGAGTTGGACACCCAACCTACCGAGCCTCCCAGGCACCCCGAAGATCATCACATTTATTACTCTTCTCATTTAAAGAGAAGGAAAGGCAGACTTAATAAAATTAACTTACTTTTCATGGGTTACAAAGTTTGTTGTCTGAACTTACAGGCTGGCTTTCTGGCATTTGCAATTCTAATAATAATTTTTTATTTGACCAAATAGTCAACCTTCTCTCAAAGGCCCTTTTTAGGCTAAGGCATACAGAAAATAATATACAATAGATTTACTTGTCTCAAATTTTATCATTACAAAGCTTTTAAAAAGCAAAAGCAGGGGCACCTGGGGGGCTCAGCTGGTTAAGCATCTGGCTTTTGATTTTGGTTCAGGTCATGATCTAACAGTTCATGTTTAGAGGCCCACCTTGGGGTCTGTGGTCTGCTTGAGATTCTTTCTCTCCCTCTCTCTCTGTCCCTAACCCCTTGGTGCTTTCGTTCTCTCAAAAGAAACTTTAAAAAAAAAAAAAAAAAGGCAAAAGCACGGCTTATCAAAAAAAAAAATCCATCTAACATAAACTTCACTTAAAGATACGTCCCATTTAAAACATGTTCTAAGAATTCTGACAAGAATTTTCATGTTTTCATAATACTAACTTACCAAAAGTTGTTCCACCAGTTTCTTAACATTCTGCCCCATTTCTGGGGACTGTGATCCACTACACGCTAGTTTTATTAACATGGCAAGGAAGTTCTTACATTTCTTCACATTTTCTAGCATCGCCTAAATAAAGAAATATATATAAACACAAATGTTAGCTAGAAAACAGAATTCAAGAAAATGTGTCAAGGGCTATATTCATGTAAGGTAGAAGTGAGAGCTTACCGGAGAAAGATCTGCCTGAGCAGCTACTGAGTTCTCTGCTTTGAGACTGGACTCATTTGACAGGGCAGGTGATGCTCCCAAAGTTGAAGGCTTCAAGGTAGTTACAGAATTCAAGGGCTTTCCAGGAGTAACTGTGACAACATTGGTTGGCACAGCCACAGACTGAAATGAAAAGTAGTGTATATTTAGATACATTTCTATAATATATATCACAGTTGGTGCCTTATTTCACACTTATCAGACTACAAATGGATCTTGACATCTTCGCTTTCATGTTATGCTCTACTAGTGTGAGGCAATGGCACACTTCTGTAAGAGCTCTGGACTTAAACAGATCTGGGTTTCATTCTCATCTACCTACCTACTTTTTATTGACACCTACTGAGTGTTGCCCTCAAGCAAGTTACTTAATCTTGCTAATCCTTTGACTTCTGTCTGTAAAAATATAAGGACAGAAATGGTACCTACCTACTCTCCTAGGGTTGTTTGTGAAAAACAGTATCAAGCATATGGTCCTCAAAAACCATTATTAATACTTCTCTAAAAAGAATTTGAAATAGTAAGTCTTTATATGAAAATACAGAATTTCCTATTCCGTAATTTTTCTGCTTTTTCTTAAGTATAAAGCAGAGAGATCTATTGATATTATATTCAGGTAAGCTACTTTTATTAGACTACTAGAGGAAACATAACAAATATTACAAACTGTGATATCTTATTTTAACAGTGAAAAAAATTTTGGTTCTTTTTTCTACCCTCTATAGAAATGAAGTGTGATTCTAGCACCACCTGCAGGATAAAAAGTCTAATACAAGAAATCACATGTCAGGCAGTTAAAAATGTAGATAACTATACTGAAATAAAGCAAAAATCTTATTTTAAAACAAACACTGAAAGTTACAGAACAGGAGTCAAGTTTAGGGGGGATGAGGAGACAAGAGTATTTTCAATTCACACAGAAAACTAAACAATGCACCATCACTTTAACTGAAATACTTGTATTCTAAGGCAATACTTGTATTCTAAGGCATACAACACAAAAAGGGCAGGTTGCGATTACCTTCAAGGAAATTTCCTTTGGTAACAGTCACAATAAGTGAATTCAAAATTTCCCACTTTAGAATAAGTACTGGAGCATGTATTAGATAAGCGTGTTTTAAGGGTAAAAAATGGAAAGAAATTAAAAACCCTGATTAGTGAATGATGAAATGTTAAGCAAAAAATTAAAAACTGCACCTAAGTCAGTAAAATCTTATTAAATACAAGCAGATCTCAAAGGCAATAATGAAAAGGAGTTCCCTTCCTATTCCCAGCCTTAGTCTTGCTCTTCAAAGACAACTACTGTGCAGTTTCTCTGAATCTTTTTGGACACTGTCTAAAAAACTTTTTTAGGTCAATGTACAATAATGAAACATTCTTTCTTCAGTTGAGTCTATATTCAGTTGAGTCTAGATTTATACTCTGCCCTTAACTACTTATACTACCTTATTTAAGAACATACAATCTAAAACTTTAGCTGGTGATTATGATTACCTTCCAGGACCAAAGGGAAGCATTCCTTGGGGAAACCTCAGGGTTCCTCTCCCTTATGAAGCAAAATAGGCTCAATGAAATGTGAGCTCCAGAAAAAGCATCCTATTTTTTGTGAACAGATGAAGCATTTATGGCACTTCTACTTTCTTTGTCAATGCTTAATTGTCTCTAGTACAAAAATCTGTCCTTCGTAACTCTTTCTAATATAGTTACTAGCTGTACCTTACCAGATATCCACATCTTCCATGACAATTCTGCCTCTTAAAAGACATAGAGAGGTACACAATCCCAGTCTTACTCTATCTACACAATCCCACTGCAGTAATGGATGGACCAACTCAAACTCAATCATAACTCCTGATATTCTAGACCAGCCCATGGTATTTCCATGCTTTGCAAGACCACACTGGCACTGATTATGAATGTCTAGGGGGCATGACCCAGAAGGCACAGGTGAAGTGCAAACTCAGAGGCAATACTCAATGAGGATGGGATTTTATCTTCCAAGACTCAATGTACTCACTGTATCAAGACATCCTTCATGGCACTATGTCTCTGACAGGACAAATACATGAAAATCAAGGACAAAGGAGTAAAGGGATGAATGGAATCACTTATCACTCCTGAAGACATGCTGCGGGACCCTGTACTTACCATTTCTGCCTGCAAGGGGCACACTTTCACCAGAGGACACAGCAAGAGTTCCCATAAACTAGACACCATGGCTGCCTCCTGGGCACCTCAGGTTCCTTGTGTCCAGGGAACAGCAGTAAAGAGCTTATCACAAAAGGGTAAGTGACCTGATCTCTGGGAAAGGTAGGGTTGCTAGCTTACAATGCCGACTGAGAGGAGTATGTGTGGTGAATCCAAGTCATCTACTTAAGTGACTGCTGTTATTTCTTTGCGCAACTGTAATGTTATATGGACAAGTACAGCAACACTTGCCTCAAAAGAGCATGGGGATTAGGACCTCAGACCCCTCAGGGATGAAGGTCTGGTCCCACTACCAGTTAAGCTACAAAGACCAGCAGAGTTATAGGATAGTAATGGATGGAGATGAAGAGTATCAGCCACAGCTGTAGTTCATCCTACTAACCTCCTCTGTTTCCCCTAGGAAGAAATCCACTGGAATTTCGAAAGATCTGGTCTTCAACAATATTTGAGGAAGTAGTTCCCAGTGATACAAGGAGTAAACTTTGATATACTATCACAAAGAATTCTGTGTTGCCCCAGCTGTTGGGAATGCTATTATATAGCCTACAGGTGTCCGTTCTTTCAGGGTTTGCCTCAACTACAGAGAGTTACCTTGCCCAACAGCACAACTCTCCCTGTGGAACTGACATCCAGTGACTTACCACAGAGGAGGAATTATGGCCCAGCTGACCAAAGCTAACACATAGGACAACTCCAACAAGCCATATTTGCTCCAATGTTCCCCACCCGATTGATGCAAGTTTTACTGGGCCTGCATCTAGTTCAAAGTCTTATTCTCCTTCTCTTCCGCAGGTATCAATGACTAATAAGTATCCCCTACATCAAAATTCTGTCCTAGCACCTGCTTCTAGACACTATCACATGTGGCTATTGGGTGCATTTGTATTAATTTAATACATTCAAGTAAATTTGATAATCCAAGAACATACACTATGTTTATCTTGTGGTTTCCACACCTCCAACAATTCCCACTTTGATAAGTGTCACCAAATATCACTGAATTGCTCTTCAAGGTCACATGGCTGTTCTGACAAACCTATACATCAGGCAGGAAACAGCTAAATAAAGATGAGAGAATAAGCAGTGCACGCATGGACACAAGTCAGTCACAACTTACCTGTACTGAGGAAGGCTTTGGAACAGTGGTTACCACAGTAGTTCCTATTTGTGCCAATTTTTTAACAGGTGCCACTGCCACTTTCTTAACTAACTGTGAACCAGAATTCTGGGTAAGTGGGGGGGAGGGGGGGAGGGGAGAGAGATAATAGAGTCGTAAGCAATAGTAATTTTAAATCAATCAGTACTATGGTAAACATTAAATATTAAAATACTTCAGGGAGCCTGGATGGCTCAGTCAGTTAAGCGTCCACTTTGGCTCAGGTCAAGATCTCAGGGTTCATGAGTTCGAGCCCCACATCAGGCTCTGTGCTGACAGTACACAGACTGGTTTGGATCCTCTGCTCCCTTTCTCTGGCGCTTCCCCACTTGTGCACTCTCTCTTTCTCTCTCAAATAAATAAACATTTAAAAAAAATTTAAAACACTTCACCACAGCAAACTCCTTTGTTATAACTGGCTTTATATAACCTTATAGATTTTAAGCCCATTCTCCACTGTGAACCTAACAGGTCAATTGGCCAATTGACACTATTTCACATCTCTTAAGAAGGCATCTTAACAAAAAATATTACAGTATTTTAGCATTAAAATCTTAAACTTTATTCTTTAGCTCATACAGCAAACATATAGATATTTTTCTTTAAAAATATTTTTTTTTAAGAGAGAACACAAGTTAGGGAGGGGCAGAAAGAAAGAAAGAATCTTAGGCAGCCTCCACACCCAGCTGGGAGCCTAATGCTGGGCTCTGGGCTCAATTTCATGACCCTGAGATCCTGACCTGAGCCAAAACTGAGAGTCAGATGCTTAACCAACAGAGCCACTCAGGAACCCCAAAAACATATGGATTCTTATTTAACATCCTATTATAAAAAAGTCTGCTAACATATTTTCTCAACTCACAGCAGTTAGATAAAGCAAACTAGAAAAGAAAGGGGCAGAGTCACCTGGGAGGCTCAGTCAGTTAAGCGTCTGACTTCTACTCAGGTTATGATCTCACAATTTCTGAATCTGATCCCTGCTTTGGGCTCTGTGCTGACAGCTTGGAGCCGGAAGCCTGCTTCAGATGCTGTTTTCTTCCTCTCTCTCTGCCTCTCCCCCCAACTTGTGCTCTGTCTCTGTCTCTCTCTCAAAAATAATAGACAAAAAAAAGGGAAGGAGCAGCTATCATTGAAAGATACAGTAACAGAGAAAATGGTTGGGAATCTAGAATCAAATATTAGAGAAAGGAGAGCACAAAATGGGGGGTGAGGGTGGTAGACAAAACTGGCAAAGAATTTACCACAGTACACTATGCAATCTTTCATTAGGATGAAACTGACTCCTCAAGAAAATGCTACTACATTCAGCATTTTTTATTTTAATAGAGTTAGATGCTATAAAAAAATATTTATTTTTTTAACCTCTGCCACACAAGCTTCAGTTACCTAGAAAGATTATCATGTATGTAAAATAAACCATTTTCTAATAACTGAATTAGTGAAATATTACAGACTTCTTAAGTCATTCCTGTAAGATATGGATACAAATGAATAGTATAAAACTGTAGTGTTAATGTTTTACCACAAATTAGAATTGAAGCATAATGATTATTTTCTTTCCATTTAGACATGCAAATAGCCCTTGTAACTAACACTCCCTTGAGAAACACAAATCTTCAAGTATGAAGACTGAATCTTTACTATTTTAGCAATTACCAAATGACAAAACCAAACATCTTGATTAACACATTCAAAGAAAGTGGCTAAATTCAACAAGTTGAGCAGAATCATCTATTATTTCTGTTCACAAATACACATATTTACATGAAGATAATAGCTAGAAAACCAATAATAATAATAATAAAAAAAAAACCCTAAGATATATTACCGGCACTGTACAAATTTTGACTGTATGAGTATTCATTGGTACAGCTGGCCTTGAAGTTATGTTACTAGTGGTCTCTGCTCTTGTCACAGCTTGCTGAGGAGACACCAACATCAATTGGCCACTGTTACTTTTGATTAAAACTGTTCCTAGAATTAAAAGAAAAAAACATGACCTGTAAGCTAATAAACATAATCATCATATATTTTGTGTTCTGACCATTTCTTTCAACACTATAAAATATTCTGAATAAATATTTAATACACACTAAATTTCATGTATACTAGCTACCATATATAATATAGAAAAATGTTTTCACTCAAAGCTACTTAAAATACTAAAAGTCCAAGCCTAAGGCCCATACTCTTGAAGAAGCCAAAACACTTTTTCTATATGACATCAAACTGTAAAACTACAGTAAGTAAGATGATATGGTAATGGCATCAGACTACACAAAGTGACCAATGGAATAAATCAGAGAATTTCAAAGTAGACTCAGGCAGATATATCATATCAAATCTTCCTAAGAGGCACTGCAGATTAGTAAGGAAAAGAGCAGACTATTCAATAAGCATGGCTGGGTCAATTAGTTATTTATATGGAAAAGATTAAAAGTATCATACCACATACAAAACCCCTAGGGCATTAAGAATACAAAAGTAAAAAGTAAAACCTTTTAAACTCTTAGATAATGTACAAAATTTGCTGAACTTGGGATACGGAGAATTTCTTAAATAAATTTGATACATTCTACTATACCAAAAAACCACTTTTGTTTAGCACAAGACACCATGAAGTAAAAAAAACAAACTACTAAACGGAAAAA
Source organism: Hyaena hyaena (assembly GCF_003009895.1). Lineage (NCBI taxonomy): Eukaryota > Metazoa > Chordata > Mammalia > Carnivora > Hyaenidae > Hyaena > Hyaena hyaena. The sequence continues at coordinate 1,148,708 of NW_024080646.1, forward strand.
AGTTTTTAGTTCACTTATGTTCGAAGAATGAATATCCAAAATGCACAAAAGAAACACAGATGCCAATGATAGGGAAAGGTAAATTAAGACCACAGTGAGATATCACTTTATATCTACCTGGACAGGCAAAAACTAAGAAGTCCAAAGACCACATTAAGTGTTAGAAAAATGTACAGCGACAGGAACTCTAATATCTTAACGATGGTAATGTAATATGGTAGAATTGTCTGTTCAACTTTACACGAGTGTGCCAAATTCATTCCCATTTGCACTCTCTAACCCAGCAGCATTTCTAATCTAAAGAAATTCCTGTCCATGTCAGTAGGAGGCATAAACAAGAATATTCACAGCTGAAGTTCCATTTCTAAAATGGGAGCATAAAGAGCTCAACAAACCTGCTCCCTAGCAAAGCAAGCATAACTGGTGAAAATTATCTTTAAAAACAGTATTTAAAGTCTTTGGAAACTACCTGAAGGCATACAGAAAATGACTACACCATTATTATAGAGGATTTATTAAACTCAGTAAAAACAGCAAGAATCTGTGGCATCTGAACCATGCATGACCTGCTCCCTTTTCCTTCTCAGATCAGGCAGTGTGGTCAACACAGGGCCTCCTCCTCTCCCAAGCTCCCAGATGAGGGCTATGGTATCTTCCCTGGGAGGAGCAGGCCACCAGCATTTCTGATCTCTCCACAATGAGGTGCAGACAACAGAGGACAAATTTGAGTTAAGTGCATCCAGAAGTTTCTAGGGTTCATCTTTTACTCATCTCCACTCAATAAAGGAAGGCTCTACCTCAGGGATGGCACATTAAAACTATCTGGACCCCAGTCTCCTTCACCCCAGTTATTTTGTAGGAGTTATCCTATGCTGGGAGAGGTAAGCAGATAAGTGCACATGGTACATTCTCCAGACAGACCACATGTTAGGGCATAAAATAAGCTCCAATAAATTTGAAAAGACTAAAATCACACAACGTATAGTCTCCAACTACAATGGAATGAAATTTGAAATCAGTAACAAAAAGAAATTGAGGGGAATTCACAAATATTTAGAAATTAATTACTTTTAAGTAGTCAGTTGGTCAATGGAGAAATCATAATAAGGGAAATTGGAAAATACTTTGAAAGCAGTGAAAATGACATAATATGCCAAAATTTATAGAATGCAGCTAAAGCAGGGCTTAGTGGGCGATTTATAGTTATAAATAATGGTATAAAAAAGAAAAAAGATTCAAATCAATAACTTAAACTTCCATCTTAAGATACTGGGGGAGGGAGGGAAGCAAAATAAAAACTAAACAAGGAGATGAAAAGAAATTAATGAAGATTAGAGCAGAAGTAAAGAGAGTATAAAAACAATTGAGAAAAAGAAAAACAAAAGTTGGTTCTGGGAAAAGACCAGCAAAAGTGAAAAACCTTTACCAGACTGCTGAAACTACTAACCAAGAATGAAAAAAGTAAAAAAAAAAAAAAAAGAGGACATTACTACTAACCTTATAGAAAGACAGATAAAGGAATACTATTAGCAACTGTAAACCAATAAATTAGATGGCTTATATGAAAAAGACAAATTACTAAAAACAAAACTACTATAACTGACTCAAGAAACAGGCAACCTGAATAGGTCCCTAACAAATGAACTGAATTATTAATCAAAAAGTGTCACAAGATAACCCAGGTCCAGATGGCTTCACTGGTGAAGTCTACCAAACATCCAAGGAAAACTTAATACAAATCATTCAGAAACTCTTCCAAAAAGTAGAAGAGAACGAAACACGTCTCAACTAATACTGTTAGGTCAGTATTACCATGATGCCAAAACTAGACAAAGACATCACAAGAAAAGAGAGACCAGTATGCCTTATGAATATAGATACAAAAGTTCCCAACAAAGTACTAGCAAACTGAATCCAGTAGCACAAAAAAATATTACACTCCATCAAGTAATATCTATCTCAGTGCATACTGCAAAACAACCTATCAACATAGGACAAAACCACATGATCATCTCAACAGAGGCAGAAAAAGCATTTGACAAAATCTAACACCTCTTTTATCACGATGCAAACTCAAAAAATAGGAATAAAAGCAAACTTCCTCAACCTGATAAAAGAGATCTATAAAAGACTCACACCTAATGTAATAGTGAAGGATTACATGATTCCCCTTTAAGATTTAGGAACAAGACAAAGATATCTGTGATGAGGAATGAGACAAGGATAATCTGCAATCACTACTTCTATTCAACACTGTACTCAGAGTTCTAACCAGGGCAATTAAGCAAGAAAATGAAATAAAAGGCATCCAAAGAAAGAAGTCAAATTATCCATTCACAGATAATACAATCTTATATATAGATATCCTACAAATCCATGAAAAACTGTTAAAACCAATAAGCAAGTTTAGCTAAGCAGCAGCATACAGAATTAATCTATAAAAATCAGCTGTATTTTTATATACACTTGCAAAGAATGACTAAATAGAACAAAGAAAACAATTTCATTCACAATAGCACCAAAAAGAAAATTATACTGACAAATTTAACAAAATAAGTATAACACCAATACTCTGGAAACTACCAAATGCCGTTTAAAAAATGTTTTTGAGAAAGATAGAAAGCATTGTCAAGTGAGCAGGGGATGGGTGGAGAGGGAGAGAGAATCTTAAGCAGTCTCTACCCTTAGCAGTGGAGCCCAGGGGATGGGTGGGGGAGTTGGATCTCATGGCCCGGAGATCATGACTGAGGTGAAATCAAGAGTGAGACACGTTGAGCCACTCAGGTGTCCCTGGAAACTACAAAATGCTGTTGAAACAAATTAAAGGCCTAAATAAATCAGGTGGCTCAGTCAGTTAAGCATCTACTTTGGCTCAGGTCATGATCTTACGGTTCGTGAGTTCAAGCCCCACATTAGTCTCTGCTGACAGCTCAGAGCCTGGAGCCTGCTTCCGATTCTGTGTGTGTGTGTGTGTGTCTCTCTCTCTGCCCCTCCCTCACTCATTTCTCTCTCACACACTCTCTCTCAAATAAACATTAAAAAAAAGTGACCTAAATAAATGGACAGACACCCCACATTTGTGGATGGAGAGACTTAATACTTACCTTGCAGGATCATTAAAGGGGATTAAATAAGACAATACTTCTGAGCAGACTTTTGAATTTTAAAGTTATCAATTGTAGTAGTTGTTATGAAAGTCAAAAGGTCTACAATCCAAACTGTTCTTCTACTAAGCACTCAAACAGCAGTAGGAATATTAAAATAGTTGCAGACATACGATACTGAGAATAAAATAATAAGAGTTCATCTAAACTCAATGCTCTTCTGAAGTGTTTATCCCAAAAGTCCAATTCCAATGAGCAATAACCTAGTGAAAAGCACTTACAAACATATAAAGGAAACTGAATACTAGTCTCTCTTCTGAAAACCACCTACCAAGTCTCTATGAATCAAATCCTGATAAATATGATTCATTTTCCAATCGTAAAAAGACAGTTTTGCCTACTTATCCCACAGAAATGTAAAAAGAAAGTAATTATACGTTAGGTTACAGAGCACCTTTCCTCTAAACATATTAAGATGTTAAAGTGTAAAGTGGTCTGGTGTTCACCCTGTCTCTGGTACATAATTTAACATATTCTACCTGTCTGCCCAGTGAACTATTATACGCCAAGGTGCCTTTCCTATTTTGTTTGCTTGCAAGTTGATCTGGATGGCGGCTCTAATTTGTCCATATTCCCAGCAATGGTAAATACTGAAATAGCAGGCCTATTCCTTCTGAAAACTTTAGAATTCATCTATTATTAACTTAATTATCTATACATAATTGCCTGACTGGTGACCTTCTAGTCTCTACTGAAAGAAGTCCAGGATTAGGAGGGTAGAGATGCATAAATGCCACCACTTCACAAGTAGACTAGAAACACAAAGTTATTCCTTAATATGGAACCAAAATAGTCTTCCATATTCAGAGAGAGGGTGGTCCCTTGTGCAATCACACAAAATAAGCCGACTTTCATTACCACAGGACAGTACTTTGAACACTTAAAAGGCAGCTACACAGACCCAAAGCTGCATTCTTGCTCAGGCACCATGGGCCCTATTCCTTTAACTTTTCAAATCAGTTTCCCTTATTGAGCTTAAAGTCACTTAAATTTCTCTCTCATTCTAATAATTCTTTGAGTGAATAAAAGAAAAACTTAAAATCAGTAAGTTTTTATGCCAGATTCTACTACCAGTTATATAGCACATCTCCTCTATCCTCCATTTACAGCTGATTTGTCAAAATAGAACTTCTATTTACCTTTATTAAATATCACCTTTTAAAAGTAGAATATGTTTTCAGGTGATTTTACTTTATTTTTAACTTGTCATATTTGTTTTTATATATGCATGTATTAGTTTACAAAAATGATATTGTTGGAGAAAAATTAAGCCCAAAATAATCTAAAGAAATTCTCAGAATCTATTTGATTTCCAGGAGAGGAACTGTGTCTACCTTATTTACCACTGCATCCATGGTACTGAGCATAGAACCTAGCATACAGTTAACACTGAAATATATTAAGTAAGCTAAAAAAATATATATGAATATCTTTAAAGTACTCATATTTCCTTCATCCAGAAATCCCAAACTTATTATCTGTCCCAAGAAAATAATCAACACAGAAAACCACAACCTAAATACAAGACATTTGGTTTACTTTTACTTATAAGTAATTTTTTTTAAATATTTCTTTTTAACTTTTTTTTTTTTAATATTTTTTATTTATTTCTAGGAGAGAGAGAGACAGCGTGAGCAGGGGAGGGTCAGAGAGACAGGGAGTCACAGACTGAAACAGGCTCCAGGCTCTGAGCTGGCAGTCAGCACAGAGCCCGACGCGGGGCTCAAACCCACGAACCGCGAGATCATGACCTAAGCGAAAGTCGGACGCTTAACCGACTAAGCCACCCAGGCGCCCCTCTTTTTAACTTTTTAAATGTTCATTTATTTTTGAGAGAGACAGAGACAGAGCACAAGTTGGGGAGGGTTGGAGAGAAAGGGAGACACAGAATCAGAATCAGGCTCCAGGCTCTGAGATGTCAGCATAAAGCTGACATGGGGCTCGAACCCATGAACCATGAGATCATGATCTGAGCTTTCGTTGGATGCTTAACCAACTGTGCCACCCAGGTGCTGCTATAAGTATTTTAAACAAAATTAAGCAACCTAAATGAATAGAGAAAAGGTTAAATAGTGGATTACACCCCATTAAAATTAAACTTCTGAGGTTATAAGATACAAATCATCACTATATAATGGTAACTGAAAAACAGGATATAAAAATTATATAATAGAATCCCAATTATGTAAAAATAGAGGAAGCACACATACATTTTTTTCTCAAAGAAAGCACAAGCTTTAGGGGAATGAAATGTTCTATAACTTGGAGTGGTGGCTATACCTTTGTCAAATTTTTCAAAATTTACTGTAAATGGTTTCTTTTTCAAAATAAATGCACATGTAAAAAAACTGTAACTCCATAAAGTTTACATTAAAAAGGAGACTAAAAGATACACTTAAAATATATGAGGGTATTTCTTCAATATTTTCCAAATTTTCTATAACAAACAAAAAAATGGGGACACAAAGACATTGAAATTATTTCAAAATCCATCTTTTTGCATGTAGCCAAATGTGGGGCTTGAACTCATGGCTCTGAGATCAATATCTGGATTGAGATCAAGAGTCAGATGCTTAACCAACTGGGCCACCCAGGTGGCCCTCAAAATCCATCCTTTTAAAGTACGGTGAGTTTGGTGGATGTCCTACATATTAGACAAATAGCACCCAGAGTACCTACAATTGCTATACAAGTACCTTAAATACCCCAGACATGCCTGCTACACAACTCTGTATTCCATACAAACGGTGTTCTCTAGAGTTCTGTGACATATAGACCTATATACTTATCTTAAGTTAATCCATATGATACTTCTGTGAAGGTATGATCCTATTTTAGACGTCAGAAACCTGACATTGAGGATAAGGTTGATAAACTTGCCCAAGATCACAAAGCTATTAAATGGTAGAGCTGGGATTCAAATCCAGGTCTGATTCCAAGGCCAATATTCTGCCCTTTATCACTACACTTCACTACTTTCCACAAAAGCTAACTCTCCAAGCTCCTTGTTATCTACAAATTTGATTAGCACTCTTATTCCTTACTGTGTGGCCCTGAACTAAACCTTCCCAGCTATTGTATACTATATACTTACTTTACTTCATAAAAACAAGAGCCCTCTTAGGCACAGTTATTCAGTAAGCAACAAATCTATAACATTTGTTATATATATCATCCAGCCACATTTTTCTACACTTAAAGTCTCTCTCCACTCAATTATAGGGCTCATCTTCTGTTAATGTTAATTAAAGTCTGGAAAATTACTATTAGTTTCCATAGGTACCTCTTTAAAATTAAGTATCAACATTGTTGATTACGCATTTGAACCAACTTATGGGGATAAAATTTCATAATCCTATTAAAAGATTACCTTTTGAACCAACAATTCCACTTCTCGCAATTTATCCTTTAAAAACATTTATAAAACTGCACAAAAATACACCAAGATGTTTATTAATAGCATCATTTATAATAACAGAAAGTAGTGCAAACAACATAAATGTCTGCGAATAGCAGAGTGGTCAAAAAATGATGGTACTCTGATACAAAGGACTACTAAACAATTTTAATAATGAGGAATTAAAAAAAAGAAAAAATGAGGAAGACTTATAGGTACTAATATGAAAAGGATAACAAGTTGTTAATAGTTAATACTCTGGTGAAGGGTGTATTACATTTCAGTATTGCTTTTTTTTTTTTTTTTTGCAAGAACATATGCCACTTTTATAAACAGAATAAGCAAAGAAATTAAGAGTAAAATACACTGAAATGTGTAATGGCCCTTGGAATCACTTAGGGGTTGCAGTCCTATCACCCTCTCCTCTCTCCACATACACTAATCTGTGCATTCAAACTCTCCAGTGCCTTCTATGAGCAAGGAACTTAGCTAGGTGCTGGATAATAAAGTAGGCGTCCCTACCCTCATGCAATACCCTGGATAATAAAGGCAGGAGTCCCTATCCTCATGCAGTATCCTTTTGATAAAGCCAGGGTAGAAACAAGAAGCACTAGCTTATCCGGTACCTGGTTCAGGAATCTAAGGTACAAATCCTATGCCATGTCTCAGCACGAAGGAGTTGACAAAAAAAGACCTGAAGCATTTTACAAGTTACTTTCACTAACTTCCGTACAGTATGACCATCAAGCAGAATCTACCACAGTTTATGTCCTAACAGAAGCAACCAAATCCTTGATCATCATTCTCAAACAAGGGAAAGAAGAGACACAGAATACCAAAAACAGAATGAGCCACAGTCTGGCCTAAAATTCCACATGTGCATAAAAGAGAAGACCAAAAGAAATTACCAAAAACATCGAACAGAATAACTTTCAGGGTCTCTGCTACAGCTTCTTTCATTTCCTCACAATGCCTACCCTTTTTATTTCCAGCCCCTGCTCCCTAGAAACACTCTGGGTGCATATTTCTAAAAACCAGTTCTGTTCAGAGAAAATTCTGAAGTAAACAGAAATCAAATACTTAAAAGCATTCATTATCTTGGAAAAAGAAGAGTGGACATTATGTTTTAATCACCCCTGAGTAATCAACTACTAATCCTCAGGATGTAAAAGAAATGGTACAAGACTCATAAATTTTACTCAGTGTTTTCATTTCATTCCTCAACTACTGGTTATCTTATTGTGCACTAGCGAGAGCACAAATGTTAGTACGCTCTTCTGCCACTTACCAGCTGAAATCCCCAAAAGCTGCTCTTCAAAGCGTCTTCCCACCTCCTTTGTAAATAACAATTCCTAAAGGCGATTTATGTCCTCTTCAGTGGAAGTTTCTCCATGGCCAATAACCTAAACTGTGTTATTGTAGTGCACACCTAAGTTGTGGTTTTGGTTTATGGCTATGCAGCTCTGGTACGTTTCAGTTTTGGTTTCTTTGTGTACAAAAGATTAGGCTCTAAAATTCTATGTCGCTCTTAGCTCTGATACTCAATCAGGCATAGTCTACACACACACCAAGTGGTCAGCATAGTGTGTAAAGGTAAACAGACCTGGATTCAAATTCCCTCTGACACCTATGAGGTGTCTGCCATTGGACAAATTATTTACCCTTAGAGACCTCTTTCCGTATCTGCTACCTATTATGACCAACAAAAGAATATAAATAATATATTAAAGTATATAGCCATTTGTCTTTGATTAGTGATTAGTTCCCACTTACCAGCAAGTTTTCACTCGTGACAGTTCCTCTATTTTAATACTTTTTTTTATTGTTTCTAAACAATCCTCACTGACAAATTTAGTTTTTAGCAAATAAAGAGGTGATTTATTTCAAACACATTCATAACTTCTTTATAAGTATATGCAGGATGACAATTTAGAACTGGCAGAAAATGTATCCAGTGGCATACACAGCATAGCCTGAAGTGTGTGTACACATATATATACAGGATGTACATATACATATATATACACTTCCTGTATATATATATATATATATACACATCCTGTATATATATATATACACACACACACACATATATATATACTTCCTGTAGAATACAAAACTGAAACAGAACTTCATCAAAAGTGAAGCACATGATCGTTCCACAACAGTTCCACAACTGTTCCACAGACAGAACATTAGCTACAAAAGAGCCCCTATCATTTTGCTAGGGGATACTGATCTTGAATCAAATGCTTCACTCCTTTACCATCTTTGCAGGTCAGAGTTCCCATTAGTACTAACAAAATAAAGAGTGGACAATATAATTAGGAGTAGAGTTCACTCCAAAGAATGTGAGATGTGCCTTTTTTTACCCCAATGAAACTCCAAGACACCTTCAGTTGAAGAAAGTACACTCAAATTTACCATATGCTGATCACAAGGCAAACTCTTTGTATAAATCATGAAAACCAGCCCAAACATGTAGACGCTCTGATAAAAAGTGGTCACAGGCTCGTTAACTGTAGCATTCACACACTGCTTCAAATTTAACAATCGCATGCCTCTGATCCCTCAATTCTGGCACTTGCTGGGAATGAGTGGTAATCTTCTGACTGAAAATTACAATCATCACACATCTAAAGATTGTGCAGGAAAGAGCATTATTCATTTCTGGTACTAGAAAAGCAGAGAACTTATTTTAGTTTGCTTAAATTTAAAATCCTCTTTCAACAGACAAGAACTTAAATAAACTTTTTTTTAAAAATATGGTTATCTAACTGTGTGGATATAAAAACTGGTCTCTTCTGAACATGAAAATAAACTTTAGCTATATCTATCTTCCCCCACCTAGGAGCTAGTGCCTCAAAGGCCCTCCTGAATATACATACTGTTCCAGCTTTCACTGTGTCACTTAGGTGAACAGATTCTTTCCTTAAATATGGAAAGAAAAACTGTGCAGGAATGACTCAAAGAGGCTGTATTAATTCTAAAGCCAAACCACTGTCTTGCAAAGTCAATTATGAATGGTTCTCTTAGCTGAGTTTTGGGGTTTTTTTTGTTTTTTTTTTTTTTGAGCTAATAGCGTGAAGGCACAATCCGGAGCTGCGACGTTTCCCGTGTCACCGCTGGCTGGACCGACGGAAAAGCTGGAAAAGGTGATCGACATACCTGGAGGAAGCTGCAAATTAGCAGGCAACTGGATTGTTGTGGTGTTGGGGGCTTTCACAGCGACTATCTGAGGAGCAGGCAGCGGAGGGCCGCTGCTGAGTTTAGGAAGAGCACTGACAGGAGCCACTTTGGTCACCAAGGTCCCCACGGGGGACCGCAGGGGCTGGGACACCGTGGACTCCACGCAGACACTGACAGGAGCCTTAGTCACGGCGCCCAAGGCCATCGGAGTACTCTCCACCCGGACAGGGAGAGTCCCAGCGGGGGCCATGGTCACGGTCCCGGAGGCGCTCACACCGGCTGGAGGAGCGGCGCCGGCCGGTTCCGTGAGGCCCGCGGGCATCCCCCAGGTGGATCAGCGGCAGCTGCGACGCTGCCGTTCCGGGAGCAGAGGCGTAGGGAGGCTTGACAAGCGGCAGCCGACTCCAGAGCAGTTCCGGCTCCACAGCATCGCTAGGGAGAGGCGCAGGGGCCGCAACACAAGTCAGTGGCGAACGCCGGCTGGCCGCCGACCCGCGCGTCCCAGACCTCCCTCCCGTTACTGCGGCCCCGGCTGCAGCGACACCTGCCTGGCCGCTCGCAGCTTCCTCCGGGACGCTCACACGTGCGCCGGCTCAGCACGGCGCCTCAGCCTCGGGTCCCGCTACAGCGGAGCCCGGCTGCGCGGTTCCCGGAAAGCCGTCACTTCGGCTCCCACCACCCAGCAAGACTCTGCGCCCCAGTTCCCCCGCCAGAAAATTCAAAACTACAAACCCAGAGCGCCCCAAAGCCCCCTACACACACTCGGCGTAGCCCCGCCGCGCGGCCACGCCAGCCATGTTTATATAGACACGCGGAGACCTCGCGCATGCGCACAGGCCGCCGCCGCCGCCCCGGGCTTCCCCCGGAATCCGGCTCGGTGATTGGCCACCGACTGGAATCGCGCTCGTGACGTCACTAGGGACGCCTCCAGAGGGCGTTAGAATCTTCCCCCAGAATCAGGAGGAAGGAGGGTCAAGTTGCCAAAAATCTACCATGTGGGAGGGGCGGGCCGCACTTAGAGAACTGCGACATTCGTGTTCCTCTTCTTGGTATTCCCAGTTGTATGTTCCTTTAAAAGCGAGGAGTGTAATTTCTACACGCTTCTACTTTTTTAAGGAGAAATGTGACGGACTGGTTTTGGAGAACGGGAACTCAGTAAGATTTAATCACGCTGCCTCTTCTGCGGGCTTTGCCCTACAGCGTCGCAAAATGAAGAGTTACAGTTGACGTTGTGAAAAATATTGCCTATTTCTTTCTTTTAAATGTTTAAGAATGGCGTCTGATTTTATAGTCTGTGAAATATGCCTATTTTCATATGACTTTAGAGCTGAACTGCCCCAGGGGAAAAATCTTTTTCTTCCTTTGTGCGGCTATCGATACCTGTCTCCTCTAAACGTGTTTAAATTGTTTACGTGTGTATCTCCTTGAAAACTGGGACAATGGATTACCACATCCTCAGATTTGAGCAATTAGATCTTAACTGGAATCTTAGATATTATTTGAAAAAGTGAAGTGTCTGTTAAATGAATCAATAAGCCCGATATAGAGAAAAACTTGCTTTTTATGGATCTAGTCAGAGAAGATGCCTTGATTTCAGGCTTTTGTCGTAATACTGTATTTGTAGGACCCAACACTATACCGAAGGAGATTTTGCAAGTAGGCTGGTAACCTGACCTTTACAGCTTCTAGTTTTCTCTTTCCCGGTAAACTCCAATGGACTGCGTCTACTCACAGCCCTCACACTTACTACATTTGCTGTTTCTCCCATCTCGACCAGTCCAAAGCAAGAACCCATCTTACGATTCAAATCATTTACGACCTTCCCCATTCCCTGAAGGCTTGCCTGATAATATAGCTTCCAGAAAATTCATAGTGGAGTTGGGGAGAGGAAAACTAAATTTATCCAGGGCCTCTTGTGTGCTGGTCACTAAGAGATACATTTTCTTGTTTCTTTTCTTTTTTTTTATTTTTCTCTTTTGAAACAATCACTTCATTGTACTGGCTTAAAAACTGCAGTTAAAAGACTAATTTTCCAAGAACCTGGGATCCAAAACAGTCTGTAGGAAACCAAAATACATCTCTTTCTATATCTCCACAAATATCTGATTTATCATATATTGCACTCCGCCCTTGCAAAACGCCTTGCACATAAAAGGTGTTTGATAAATATTAGATTCGTGAAGCAAAATGATCTAGTGGATTCGAATCTTAGATCTGTTTTTTACTAGCTGGGCAAATTGTTTACCTTGGTTTTTCTCCCTATATGTTCATTAAATACTTGTAGATGGCTCAAAGTTTCCTCTAATGACTCTCTCCTTCCAAACTTTCATTAGACCCCACCCCCAACCCACATACTTTGTTTAGAAATGTAAATAACCTCAATCAAGTTACAAAGAGACTTGGCTGAGGAAGTATACTTTCTCTTTAAGTGACCTTGAACGTTGTTATACTTGTTTATATTTGTTTTATTATTTATCTCATTGATGGGAACTTTAATATTCTAGTTGCAAAGAATATACTTCTTACCCAGCACAGGTAACTACTGTCCTAAATCCAGAGTTTAATAAGAATTATGTATTTAAAAAGGGAGTGGGGGCTGGCGCCTGGGTGGCTCAGTCTGTTGGGTGTGACTTCGGCTCAGGCCACGATCTCACAGTTCGTGGGTTCGGGCCCGCCTCGGGCTCTGTGCTGACAGCTTGCTCAGAGCCTGGAGCCTGCTTTGGATTCTGTGTCTTCCTCTTTCTCTGACCCTCCCCTGCTCATGCTGTCTCTGTCTCTGTCTCAGAAATAAATAAAACATTAAAAAAATTATGTTTACTACATTCCTTTCTATAGGAACTTCTATTCACACAGTATACATAGGGAAGCAAATGCATTTTATTTCTCTATGTGAGAAAAGAAAAAAATGCAGGGAAGGAGTATGCCTTGATTTTATTATGTTTATTTGTTAAAATATTTGGATATTGAAAATACTTATTTACCTTCTGTCTTAATGCTGTCTTCGGGCTGCTGTAACAAAATACCACAGACTGGGTGGCTTTTTTTTTTTAATTGAATTATACTTGATACACAATATTATATTAGTTTTGGGTATATGACATATCAAGTCAGCATTTTTATACATTGTGAAATGATCACCTAGATAGGTCTAGTTACTGTCACTCTACGAAGTTATTGTAATATTATTGCCTATTCCCCATGCTGTATATTACATCCCCATGACTTGGGATTTATTTATTTTATACTGGATGTTTGTACCTTTTTATTTATTTACAGAGAGAGAGAGAGAGAGAGAATCCCAAGCAGGCTCCATGCTGTCAGTGCAGAGTTCGCTCGACAAGGGGCTCAAACTCACAAACTGTGAGATCATGACCTGAGCTGAGACCCCTACAGTTAACCTGCATGCCGCTGGATGTTTGTACCTCTTAATCTCCTTCACATAGGAAGATTAGATGATGGATGGCTTATAAACAGCAGAAACTTATTGCTCATAGTTTTGGAAGCTGGAAATCTCATATCAGAGTGCTAGGTTCGTCGGGTGAGGGCTCTTTTCCAGATCACAGACTTCTCCCTGCATCCTCACATCATGCAAGGAACAAAGAATCTCTCTGGAGCCTCTTTAATAAGGAAGAAATCCCATTCATGAGGGTCCCACCCTCAGGATTTAAGCACCTCCCAAAGGCCGCACCTACTAATACCATCACATTTGGGAGTTAGGCTTTCAACATATGAATTTGGGGGAGACACAAACATTCAGACCACCCTATAAATGAGGGACTAAGCCAATTGTCCAGATACTCTGCTCATCAATTCAGGTAATGAAACAAAACTGAACAAATACAGAATTTATATTTCCATTATTTTACTATTTTACATACACACAAACACACACGCACTTAAATCTGGCCAAAAACAAAGGCTAAGGGTACAATTATTGAGTGGACACTGCAAATTACTCTTATTATTCTTCTGATTTTCCATATACCTATAGGCGTCAGGCTCCAGATTTCAATTCAGGTCATGACCTTACAGTTTGTGAGTTCAAGCCCCATAATGGTTCTTTGCTGGCAGTGTGGTGCCTGCTTGGGATCCATTCTCTCTCCCTCTTTCTCTACTCCTTTCCTGCTTGCCTTCTCACCCTCTCTCTTTCTCTCAAAAAATAGACTTATGGGGCACCTGGGTGGCTCAGTTGGTTAAGCGTCCAACTTCGGCTCAGGTCATTATCTCACGGTTCTTGGGTTCAAGCCCCGTGTCAGGCTCTGTGCTGATAGCTAGCTCAGAGCCTGGAGCCTGCTTCAGATTCTGTGTCTCCCTCTCTCTCTGACCCTCTCCTGCTCATGCTGTCTCTCTCTCTCAGAAATAAATAAAAACATTTAACATTTTTTAAAAATAGACTTATAAAAAAAAAAAAGAAAATGCAACTCTTGGTCTTAGGGTTGTGAGTTTGAGCCCCATGTTGGATGTGGAGATTACTTTAAAGATAAAATCTTTTAAAAAAAGTTTACTACTCTAGATTTTAAGCAGGAAGCCTTTATGTGTGAAATGAAATCAGTTGAAAAGTCTGCCTGAAAAATCCTATTCTAAGATGGTGATGACCTCAACTTCAAATTGAGTCAGAAACAAATGACCTCAAGTTCTGTACCTTGAACCAGATCCAGTAACTGTGCTTTTACATCAAAAACATTTAAGTACTTTGCTGCAGTAGAACACATTCCTATAACACCATTCTGTCATTTCTTTCTCCTTAAAGGAATGTGTCTTAAACTCTTAAATTTGACTTCATTAATGACTTCCACTAAAGGTTTAATGAAGTCTCAGACACTTTTAATGTTCCTACAAAAAGTGGACACGACTGAAACATTCTATCGAAAGAGATGCATCACACTATGGAATACTACTCAGCCATTCCGTTTATACTTACAGAGGTATATTTATGGAAAAATGATCATGGTATATTGTTAAATGAAAAAACTAGGTTATACGATAGTGTATAAAATATGATTCTATTTTTTGTAAATTAAAAAAATTGGGGGGTGGGCACCTGGGTGGCTCAGTCAGTTAAACATCCAACTCTTGATTTCAGCTCAGTCATGATCTCACAGTTTGTGGGAAGGAGCCCCACATGGGGCTCTCCCTCTCTTTCTCTCTCTCTGCCCTTCCTCCACTCATTCTCTGTCTCTTTCTCTCCGTCTCTTCCTCCCTCTCTCTCTGTTCCTGTCTCTCTCAAAGTAAATACATAAACTTTTCAAAGATTTAAACCAATAAGTGGGTAGATATATGCTCAGAGGAAAACCTAGATTATACACCAAACTGTTAACAGAAGACACCTGTTTAGAGACATTCTAAGTGATCATTTTCTCTTTATATTTGTGTATTTTCTAATTTATTTGCATAACCAAAAAGTAATACAAGCTTTTTCTTAAAATATATATTCTAGGTGGCAACTGAAATCTTTTAAGTACAGCGAAGTCCTCCCTAGTCTCCCCCCGTCATAGCACTCAGGAAACCACTGGACGTCTTGAAACTGGGCAACTATATTAGCCTGCTTAAGCTATGGCAGGCAGAGGCTTATAATGAACATTGCCTTAACCTGGGAAGATGGACATTTTCTAAAAGTGTGAGTACTCCCTACCTTTAATTTCATATTAAGTATAGAAAACGCAATGACTGTCGAAGAAGCCATAATCTCATAAATGATCTTTTATTTTCTAGAAGATCCTGTAATCACAGAACTTTTTATTTGTATTGTCTATTTTAGTACTCATTTTCTTGAATGATACCTTCTTAGCAGATCCTCCTCCCCACTCCCTTCAGTCATTCATTCACATAACCAGTGTTCATTGTATGCTTACTCTGTGCTTGGCAGTAAAGAGTTTATCAATGTAAAAAAGAAAGGACAGAAATCCCTGTCCCCATGAAGCATGCATTTCAGTGGAAAGAGACCATATGAAAAAAAGTAAATTATAAAAATGTAAATAAAAAATGAAAAGGTAAATTACATAGTATACTAGATAGTGATTCATGTCATGCAAAAGGAAATCCAGCAAGGACATAGGAAGTACTGCTGGTACATGGAAGAAGAAAGAAAAGGAGAGCAGCAAAATCATATTGGACTGTGTAAACCTGAGAAGGATCTTGCCTTTTACCCTGAGAGATGTAAAGGCATGGGGAAGATTCTGAGTAGTAGAGTAACATTATCTAACTTTAAAAAAAAAACCTTACTCTGGCTGCTCTACGAATAGTCCAAGAGGGATAACTGGATAGAATAATTATAGGAGAGTATACCAGGATAATAATACAAAAATAATTATAAAGAGATGACTTAAGGAAGCTAGTAGAAAATCCAGGTGAATGATGATGGTGGCTTAGACAAAGGTGATACTGGTGTAAGTGGTAAAAAGTGGTCAAATTCTGGGAATATTTTGATGGGAGATCCAACAGGTCTTCCTGATGGATTGAGTGTGAGGTATTTGAGAGGAGTTAAGGACTGGCCAAGCCAAAGTGGAAGTATGAGTTGCTATTATTTGGAATAGAGGTGACTGCAGTGGTGGTTGGGAAATAAGGTGCCCAATCTGGGATATTTTAATTTGAAATGCTTATTATCTCTACAAATAGAGTTTGGGGTAGGCAGCTGGATATGTAAACCCAGAATTCAAGAAACAGGTCCAAGCTGGATAAAAATATATTCACCAGCATGTAGATGGTATTTTTAACATCACTGGACTCAGTCTGACCAAGGTGGAAGAGAGTATAAAGAAGAAAAGAAGCCAGAGTCCTGAGTTCTCTAATGTTAAAGGTCAGGTTGATGAAGAGGACCCAGCATTAAGAGATGGAGAATGACTCTCCCTTGATAACAGGAAAATCAGCAGAGTATGGAGTCCTGAAAGCCAAGAAGTGGCCAAGTTTCAAAAGAAGAGAATGATCAACTGTGTCAAATGCAGCTGACAGGTCAAGTAAAATGAAGACTGGTGATTGGCCAGTAGATACAGCAACACAATATGAGGTCATTGGTAGCCTTGCTAAGAGACAAGCTGTGGCATGTGGAAGTAAAAGCTTGTTTGGAGTATATTCAAGAAAGAATGGAGGGGCACCTGGGTGGCTCAGTTGGTTAAGCATCCGACTTTGGCTCAGGTCAAAGCTCACAGTTTGTGAGTTTCAACCCCATGTCAGGCTCTCTGCTGTCAGTGCAGAGCCTGCTTCAGATCCCACTCTCTTTGCTCCTCCCTCCCTCTCTCAAAAATGAATAAACATTAAAGAGAGAGAAAGGATGGCAAGAAAGGTTTTGAAAACTATGTGAAGTTTTGATTCAAAGAGGAGAATAAAAATGGGGCAGTAGCTGGAGGGGATGAGGTCAAGGAAGAGGTTTTCTTCATGATAACATTATACTGTATGCTGATGGCAGTGATCCAGTAGGGAGAGAGATTATTGATAGAGGAGTAAAGAGGGGAGCCTTGATGGAGCCATGTCCTTCAAGGCAAAAAGGGATGGAATCTAGTGTATGTAGAGGGGTTTAGCCTTTATAAGAGCAATAGACTATTCATCTATGGCCACAGAAACTAAGCTGGAGTTCTTGGCCACAGATGCTGGTAGGTAGATATTTGTGATGGTGGCAACTTGTGGAAATTCTCTTCTATTCTTTCTCCCTTCCTCCAACCCAAGCCATGTCCCTCATCACTTCTAGAACAGTCTTCCTAAAATGCCAATCTACTTATATAACTCCCACTGACAAGTTTTTCACATCTTCCCATTGCTCGCAGGACAAAATCTCAAATAGGTAGCATAGCATACAAAGTTTATTAGGACTTGGCACCTGCTAAACTGCCCAAGCAGTCTAATTCTGCCATATTCCCATGGCCACCTACCACTGGCACCATAGATAACTACAGAAATTCCCCAAATGTCCAAACTCTTTGTCATATTCATGCGTCTTCATACCTTACTTCATCTCCCTTGAAAGTCTTGCTTGAAAAACTTTCCCCATTTGAAACTCAGGTCCTACCTTGCCAAGTCCTATTTGGCCTTCAAAAGGCAATAACCTACACTGGATGAATTCAGGGCCTCTCCTTCTTCTCCCATGATACTTCTCATATTATGGTATTTCGGTTGTTTCTCTTGCCTATCCTCTGACACTAAATTGTGAATTTTCCTCATTGTTGAGGTCATGTTCACCTCAGAATCAGAAGAGAGAACCTAATACATAGGTAGATACGTTACCAATACAGTACTTCTCTGACTCTTATCCCACTCCCAACCTCTAAACTGGCACACAGGGGCAGGAGTTTTGTCTTGTGTGGGTTATCTCTGGTACACATTTTATTGTACATGAATACAGTTCTCCATACAGTAATAGGAAGTCCATATTTCAGCTTTCTGTTTTTAGTCTGTACTTCCTTGGGTGAAAACATTTAATTTGATGGCTTAATTTCTAACTATCTATATGTTTGTGACTTTCAGACCTATCTATCTATCTTTGGGCCAGATTTCTGCCTACTTCTGCCTGGATGTTTCACAGGCTCAAACTAAACTTATTATCCCACCTTCACACCTGCTGCTTCTCCTGTGATCCCTATCTCAGTGAAACAATCAATGTCCTTCCAGTTGTCTAGTCTTTGACTCTTCCCTCTTTTTCACTCATTTCAATAAGTCATTAAATCCTGTCAATCCTGGCATCATATCTGTAATATCTCTAGAATCCATCAAATTCTGTCATTCCCACTGTTATTCTTAGTTCAAGCCCAAGTACACTCACTTAAATTATGCTAACTGGGCGTTCTCAATAACTCCTGCATAGCTCCTCCTTTGTTCTCTAGTCTGTAATCAGATATTTATTCAATATATTCCTTTAAGCATTAACATTGCAATTATTTTCATTATTCTTTGATTTAGGATTGTTCTTTATTACTGAAAGGAACCTAAAAAGAACACAGTTACTATTTTTAACTATTTATAATTCCATCACTCTGCATGAATTTTTATTTTTGCATATTACTTTCTAATCCTTGTCCATTATACGCTTACTACTATGTGAAGTATACATATGGTTTTCTATATCATTTAGAATCAACTGTACCTAAGTAATTTTCCATGCCTAAACTAAACATTTAAATCAGGTCATGTGCATAATTTCATACTTCCAAGTTATCTTTATAATTGTCATACTGTGCATAATATTTATTAAACAAGAACACATAAGTATTTGCATATATAATTACAAATTATGATAAATGCTACAAAGGAAAAGAAGAAGGTACTCTGAAAGAGGATAATGGACAGGATCTAATTTAGCTAGGGAGTTAGGTAAGTGTTCCAGGAATTAAAAGAATGCCAGAGAGACTGGTGCAGAACAAAGTAGAGGAAGAGTTGCCTAAATGAGATTGAAGAGGCATAGAGGGGTCATGTGATGTGCAAATGAAAGCATTCACTCTCTCTTTCTGTACGTGTTTGTGTGTGTGTGCGTGAGTGTGCATATATACTCACACACACACATGTGCACATACACACACACATATACTCAATCCTCATTACTCACAGATTCCACATTTGCAAATTCACCTATTCCCTGAAACCTAAATAAATGGTGCTCTCCAAATCAATACTTATGGTATTCTGGAGGTCTTTTGCAGGCATGTGCAGAGTAGCCAAAAATTTGAGTGGCCAAATACACATGTTCCCAGGTGAAGTCAGACAAGATGAAGCTCTGTCTTCTTGCTTCAGCTCTCACACTGTAACTAGTTGTCCTTTTTGCTGCCTATTTAGTGTCATGTTTTTCATATTTTTGTGCTTTTTGTTGGTGATGTCCCTGCTTAAAATAGCCCTCAGGCATAGTGCTGAAGTGTTGCCTTTTGTTCCTAAGTGCAGAAAGGCTGTGACGTGCTTTACAGAGAAAATATATACGTTAGTTAAGCGTCATTCAGTCATGAGTTACAGTGCTATTGGTTGTGAGTTCAGTGTTACTGAATCAACAACATGTATTAAACAAGGTGTCTTTAAACAGAAACACACAAAGGGCCACCTGGTGGCTCATTTGGTTGTGTGTCTGACTCGATTTTGATTCAGGTCATGATCCTCAGGTTGTAGGATTGAGCCCCATGTTGGGCTCCATGCTGAGTGTGGAGCCTGTTTCTCCTTCTACCCTTCTCCCCCCTACTTGTGTGTGCACTCTCTCTCTCTAAAATAAAAAATATATACATTTTAAAAAAGGAAACATGCATAAAACAAGGTTGTGTTCTGATGGGTAGAAGAAAATATTACAAATAAAGGCTTACAGGAACCCAATTCTGTGCTTCCCCTTGGAGTGATGGTTGAGTATGAGCTAATTTAGGGTTCTGTAACTTAATAGAACATAACTACCATAGATCATGAGAATCAACTCTATACACACTTTGCTCCTTGATCTACCTAAAAGTAAGTTGCAGACTTGCCCCCTTCTTCCAAATACTTCATTGTCTATTTCTTAAAACCAAGGACATCCACTTGCATTACCAAAACACAATGAACAACATTAGGAAATTTAACAATGATACAATCATTTAGTCAATAGATCTTAAGTCAACAGATCTTTTTCAGTTTTGCCAAGTGTCTCAATAATGTCCTTGATCACATTTTTTTTTCTAGTTCAAGGTCCAATCCAGAAACATTCATTGTACATAGTTTTGTATCTCTTTAGTCTCCTTTAATCTAGTGTAGTTCCTCTGCCTTTCTTTGTTCTTCACAATATTGCCATTTTTGAAGAAAATAGGCCATTCATTTTGAAGAATGTCCTCAACTTGGACTTGTCTATTGTTTCCTTGTGATCATATTCAGGTTAGTATTTTGAGAGAAATAGTGGATGAGTGGTGCTATATTCTCTATATCATATTAAGAGACATATGGTGGTGTAAGTTGGTATTATTATTATTTACCTTAAATTTGGCCACTTGTTTATGTTAGTATGTCTAAGGTTTCTCACTGTAGTTAATATTTTTCCTCTTTGTAATTAATAGGTTCTTCATCAAACTTTGAACTGTTAATTTTAGCATCATTTATTGGCTCTTGACTGCACCAATTCTAATTATGAGGGTTGCAAAATGGTGATGTTTTAAAACTTATTTCTTCTACATTATCATTTGACATTCTACTGGCAGAAGTAGTTCTCTCATTTCTCTTACATATGTATCATTGTGTATTGTTGCAATCTTTCTTAGTCTATGGGCTGTGGCCAGTTACTATCATAATTGTCTTGATTATTGAATTATCCCCGATTTGGACAGTAAGATCTCCTTTATTTTATCTCCTGTATCCTTTTGATGGATCCCTATCAATTTATTTTTATTTCTTTATTTTTTTAATGGTTATTTTTGAGAGAGACCGACAGAGGACCAGTGGGGGATGGGCAGAGAGAGAGAGAGGGAGACATAGAACTTGAAGCAGGCTCCAGGCTCTGTGTTGAGAGCTCAGAGTGGAGCTCAGTATAGAGCTCGAACCCGCAAGCCATGCGATCATGACCTGAGCCGAAGTCGGATGGTCAACCAACTGAGCCACCCCGGTTCCCCCCTCATCAATTTCTGAGTAACTTACATTCTTCAAAGATCATTCTAGTTATTATATGGACAAACGGACAAGGGCATATATGGGGAGGGCACAAGAACAAACAAACTAGTTAGATGGCTATTGTAGTGGGCCACATGAAAGACGAGGGTGGGTGAAATGGGCTCATGGTAGTGAATATAGAAATAGGGTATTAGCAGTGAAGGTAAAAATTTGATGGTAAAAAATCTATGGATTTTTGTGGTAAATTGAATAAAGTAGCCAAGACTGAGAAATGTTAAGGACTTTCACATTTCTAGCTTGAGAAACTGGGTAGATGGTGATTTCATTCACAGTGATGGGGAAGATTGGAGATGGAGCAGCTCTGATGGAAAAAATCGAGAGTTCAAGTTCAAAAAGGATCAAATGGAACTTGAAAGTGAAACACAGGCTAGGTGTTATATTACCTTTCTGCCTGCACTTTCTGACACAGTATAGATTATACTTGAAGTAATGGGACTGGATGTTATCACCGAGGGAGAGAAAGTACAGTAAGGAGAGAAGAATCCACTTCAAACCTCAGCATTTAGTGGGAGTCTAGAAAAAGAAGCCAATAAAGGGAAGAGGAGAGGAGGAAAGACTGGAGAGGTAGGGAAGACAACGCAAAATGGGTAAGTCAGGAAGCCAAGATAAAAGTTTTCACTAGGCGAAATGCTGAGAGGTCAGTAAGACTTCAGTCCGTCTCTTTTGGAACGATGCTTTAGGAAAACAGGGATCTTTTATTGTTGTTTACTGCTATATCCCCATAGCCCGGAACAGTGGCTGACCTGAACTAAGTGTTTCATATATATTTGTTGCCTGACTGAATGAATTTGTAGATCATATATTTTTGTGGTACTATTGCATTGATTAGATATAATCTCCAGTAAAATACTGAATAATTACAATGATATGCTTCCTAGTCTTCTTGATATAATATTTCTACAGGTGGTTTAGTTGCCTTAATGTTTGCCCTTCCATACTTAGTAACTTTCCATAGGCTTGCCTCACTGTCACCACCCTCTCCTCCCTCAGTGCCTCAAGAATAAAACCCAAATGCAGAAGAGAAGTCCTATGATGGTATGACTCCTGGCTGGCATTCCTTCTAGCAACCTCCCATTTCCCAAACCTGTCTTCTTATGATGCTGTGCTCCTCTGGCCAGGCAAAGAGGTGGGGGATGAGCTTTCCCCAAGGAAGTTTTCTTCAACCCTCCTCAGCAAATACCCTCCAATGTATTTCTCTTCCTCTTGGTAGATCCTCTTGGTATATCCCTTACTTTCTTAACTCCCAGCAGACTCTAGGTTCCTTTCAGAAGGGCCTGTGGGAGCGCCAGGCTGGCTCAGTCAGTGGAGCGTGTGACTCTTGATCTTGGGATTGTGGGTTTGAGCCCCATGTTGGGTGTAGAGATTAGTTAAAAATAAACTCTTAAAAAAAAACAGAAGAAGTACCTGTGTTATTTTGCTGTTTAAACTGCAGTTTGGAGCACAGTATCATGAGGTTTAATGGTAGGAAGGTGGGTCAAAGTCTCAGGCAAAACTCGGTTGAAACCTCCCACCTACCATCGCCTCTCTGTTTCCAGGTATTCCTTCCAGAGACTCTTCTGTATCTTCTTCTTTTTTTAATGTTTATTTATATTTGAGAGTGCAAGTGGGGGAAGGGCAGAGAGATGGGGACAGAAGATCCAAAGCAGGCTCTGTGCTGACAGCAGTGAGCCCAATGTGGGGCTCAAACTCACAAACTGTGAAATCATGACCTGAACTGAAGTTAGATGCTCAGCTTACTGAGCCACCCAGGTGCCCCAGCTCTTCTCTGCCTTCTTCTTTTCTTTTTTTTTTAAACATTTTTTTATCATGAGACAGAGAGAAACAGAGCATGATCATGAGAGGGGCAGAAAGAGGGTGAGACACAGAATCTGAAGGAGGCTCCAGGCTCTGAGCTGTCAGCACAGAGACTGACGCGGGGCTCAAACACACAGTGAGAATATGACCTGGGCCAAAGTCAGATGCTCAACCAACTGAGCCACCCAGGTGCCCCTCTGTCTTCTAAGTTTTACCAAGTTTGCCTTTTATCTTCTTGCACTCTCAAGTAATCCCAGTTCATGTATTTCATTTTGGTTACATTGTTTACGAGTTAGGTGTGATCTCCTCATCTTTTATTTTTGTAGGGCTGGCTTAGTGGTGATGAATTCTTTCAATTTTTATTTATTTGGGAAGACTTTTATCTCTCCTTCTATTCTGAATGACAGGCTTGCTGGATAGAAAATTCTTGGCTGCATATTTTTTCTGTTCATCACATTGAAGATTTCCTGCCATTCCTTTCTGGCCTGCCAAGTTTCAGTAGATAGGTCTGTAACCACTCTGATAGGTTTCCCTTTGTATGTTAGGGCCCTTTTATCCCTAGCTGCTTTCAGAATTCTCTTTGTCCATATATTTTGCCAGTTTCACTATGATATGTTGTGCAGAAGATCAATTCAAGTTATGTCTGAGGGGAGTTCTCTGTGCCTCTTGGATTTCAATGTCTGTCTCCTTCCCCAGATTGGGGAAGTTCTCAGCTATAATTTGTTCAAGGACTCCTTCAGCACCTTTCCCTCTCTCTTCCTCTTCTGGAATTCCTATGATAAGGATATTGTTCCATTTGATTATATAACTAAGATCTAGAACACTCCTTTAGTAATCCTGGATCAGTTTATCTCTCTTTTTCTTGGCTTCCTCTTTTTCTATAATTGTGTCTTCTAATTCACCTGTTCTCCTCTCTGCCTCTTCAATCCGTGTATTTGGATGCCTCCATTTTATTATGCACCTCACTTACAGCATTTTTAAATTCATCACGACTTTTTTTAAGCTCCATAGTCTATGTAGCAATAGCTTCTCTGATGTCTTCCATGCCTTTTTCAAGCCTAGCGATTACTTTTATGACTATTGTTCTAAATTCTTGTTCAGTTATGTTGCTTATATCTGTTTTGAGCAGCTCTTTAGCTGTCATTTCTTCCTGGAATTTCTTTAGAGGAGAGTTCTTCCATTTCGTCATTTTGGCTAGCGTTCTGTCTCTTGTTAGTTTGAAAAGCTCGTTATGTGCTCTGCACCTGCGAGTACTGCTGAATTAAAGAAGGCTCATTGACTGTCCAGGGGCTATGTGTTCAGGAAGTGTTCTTTTAATGGTGTCTCTTGGTTTCCCTTGTTGAGACTTTGGTTATTTTATTTCCCTACTCATAGAGGTATTTGGGACTCTCTGCCATGTGTACTTTGGCTTGTTTCTTGAAGTAACCCTGGAAAAGAAAACAGAGAAACAAACACAGGGAACAAAGGCATGCAAATGCACAGACAAATCCAACAAATAAACAAACCAAAAGGAAAAAAGATAAAGAAAAGAAAAGAAAAAAGAAAAAACCCAAAAGACAAAGGACAGTCTAAAAGCATAAAACCAGAATTCCCACCTACAAATAAAGAGTAGGGTGTATGCAGTGCTGATGGAAGAGTGTATACAAAGAAAGAAATGACAGGGCGGGGAGGAAGTGAAATTGGACAATGACCAGGCAGAGAGACTAAGAGGCTTAATTCAGAGAGAGAAAGAGGAGAATATGGTAGGAGGCAAAGAGAAAGAAACGAAGATAATGTTACTCAGAGAAACTATATAGTCTGATTACTCCAGAGAGAGAGAGAAAGGTAGTGGTGGAGTGTAGAATCTACATCTAGAGAATGGATTAAATGTGACTGTTTAAGCAAACCAGTGATCAGAGTGCCCAGTCCAGCAGAGGGGAGGGATACAAATGAGACAAGGGAAAATATATCTGAATAGAAAGCATTGATCTAGAATTAATCATGGCAGTGCATCCATGTTGGTCTTGCCCTGGGCTCCAGTTAAAAAAAAAGGGGGGCTCTATAGCGGGGATGGGCGTGGTTTGGTGTAGGCAGGTCTTGCTATCACTATGTCCCACTGGCCACTCCCTGAGGTCCTGGCCTAGTGGTTGTGGAGAGAAAAATGGCGTTGCCCCAGTCCCTTCTCAAACCAAGTGCTGCAAATCACTCTTTTGGGTCCGATCTCCCTGTGCCATGGGTGTAGTCAAAGTGGGCCGTGTTCTATGTCCCAAGCCCCACCTCATTTCTAGGTCCCAGTCCGTGCCCTTTATTGATACCGTCCAAACACAATCCGCAGGTCGGGTGCTTCCCAGCTGCAGATGGAGCCAGGAGAGCAGTGGAGCAGTTTCTCCTGGCGCCGCCTGGCACCGGGGCACCCAGCCCAAAGTCAGCACCACAGCTAGAAATAGGGACACTCTCCGACCCAAGCCAAGGTTTTGCTCTTCTCCAGGGACAGTACTATGAGCAGCTTCAGCCGCTCTTTCTCTTCCCCTGGACTCTTTGCGGCTCCCTGAGAAGGGGGTTCCCTCCATTCCCTCCGTGTCTCTGGGTCCTGGCCCGTTTTTATCTTCCCTAGTCTGCACTCACACACCTATGAGGTTGCTTTCCCAGTGTACTCTGTCTCCTTTTCCTCCCAAATTCCTGCAGTTCTGTGTCCTATGGCTTCAGGTCTTCTCTGTTTGAGACATGGGGGTGAGTGAAATGTACAGAGCTTCCTACTTCTCTGTCATCTTCTCTTCATTCCTCTTGTTTTATTTTTAAAGGAACTTCTGCATGAGAAAAAAGATTTTAAGGTTTTTTTCCAAAAAGTTTTTAAGACCTAAAAATTGTCAGCCTTACAGTCTCCTACAGCTTTTGTATATGTTAATCTGGGTTTAAATTCAGATTTGCAAGGTGCATTAGTATCTCAAAAGCTCCAAGAAGACTTGCAATAAAGCAGTTCTTTTCAAACTTTTACATTTTGGCAACTTATACACTATGAAAACTTATTGGGGACCCCCAAAATCTTTTGTTTATATGGATTATATCTATCCATGTTTACCATGTTAGAAATTAAAACTGAGAAAATTAAATGATTGATTTATGAGTCCATTTAAAAAATAGCAATAAAAGCCTCATTATATGTTATATTAGCCAGGGTCCAGTCAAGGGACAGATATCACACCAGTTATTTGAAGGGGGAAAATGTAATAGAAAGAATTATTAGCTAGTAGAAGAACTGCCAAAGTGGGTAGAAGAGGACTCTAAGGCATCCAGAAGTAGCAAGTGCAAAAAAATGCATTTAGTCCCTTCTGCCAGAGGGAGAGTAAACATTAAAAGTACCAGGATTAGGAGAAGGACTTCCCTAATGGCTGAGACTCAGGCTTCCTCAAAGAGAACATGGAGCACACAGTCCAACAGTGAAGGAGAAACTTGCCACAGGGAATTGGGCCATTGCTAGTCTATGAAGCCACTGAAGGTAGGGAAAGCATGGCCTGAGGGTAAAGCTGGAATTCGTCTGCACTGAATAATAATAATAACAGGGTACCAGAATCAAGAAGTTAAACATTTACCTGCTGTTACGGCTCAGTGGCATCACTGCCCTCTATTGACGAAGCATAGCATGGCACTAGCTGGCAAAAGAGAAATGCCTTCAGAGTCCAGCACTGTTATCACAAAAGAGGGCGAAGAAAGGCAGATTTGTAGCTGAGAGATAAGAAACTAGCACACATAGTACCATAAACATTTTTACCGTAAATATTTTAAACAAAAAAACAACTATTTTTAAAAATGGTGAAAGTATAACACTGTTTTATATTTTTGCAAATGTCTTTAATGTGTGGCTTACTAGAAAACAAATGGATTTTGCATTTACTTTGCATTCAGTTTGCTGCAACTGATTATTTTGGGTCAAGTCTATGAAGAAGGTCTGGCCTCATGTAGATACGTAGTTGGAAAAGGGAAGAGTATTTTAACAGCCTTTTCAGATTGTTGTGGATATTCTTTGCTGCTGCATTAACCTTAACAAGTAGAAGCTTTTTAAAGTTTAGTTGCAAAGTGGAAGTTGAAATCATATCAATTAACTTTTCATACTTTATAAAATTGGATTCCATTGGTTGCATTGGATGTCTTTGAGTGGATCTTTTACCTGAGCATGATTTTGTTATATTGAGCGTGTCTTTGGAGAATATTGGTTCACTGAGTGATTCAGATCTTCCAAATGTTGACATATTCCATTATGCAATATCAACAAGTCATATTTCTCAATAACACCACCAATCTCATAAGCTTTATGTATTGGGAAGTTGTCAGTCTCACAATAGTATATATATAGGTCTTCCAAAATTCTAATTTTTGCTTGAAAGTTGAATTTTGTCATTGGCAATAAATGCTGCCAGTTATTTTTGTTGAAGTGATAGGTTTACTGTTCTCATTTTTGAGAAAATGGTTGCTAAATTCCTAATTTGAAAAAAAAAATAGTTTGTCAGTATGTTTCAGAGAAAACATTGGAAAACATAGTTTCCTCCTTGAGAGAAATGTTGGTCCATAAAAAAAAAAGTGGTTAGTTCAGCTGGCAATTCAATCACTTAAGTGCTTTTCTCAAGTCAATCATCTTACTTTAGTAAATAGCACATTGGTAAATGTGTTTTTCTTACTTTATTACACAGAATACTTAAAAGATACGTAATTTTTACTGCTTCATCAAAGACATTCTTTTTTTTTTTAAAAGTTTTATTTATTTCTAGGAAAGAGAGAGAGAGACAGTGTGAGCAGGGGAGGGTCAGAGAGAGAGGGAGTCACAGACTGAAACAGGCTCCAGGCTCTGAGCTGGCAGTCAGCACAGAGCCCGACGCGGGGCTCGAACCCACGAACCGCGAGATCATGACCTAAGCGAAAGTCGGACGCTTAACCGACTAAGCCACCCAGGCGCCCCAGTTCATCAAAGACATTCTTAAGGGAAATTACCTTGAAAAAAAAAAAACAGTAAGCAGATGGCAGTGAAAAATACAATGACTAGGTACAGGTTTACCCATCACTACTTTTGCACCATCAGCAGAAATGTCCACACTGTGAAAAAGCAATCATTTTAGTATTAGTATGATATAAAAACAATTAAGACCTTGTGAAATGGTTTCAGATACCCAGGAATAGACAACACATTTTGATGACCACTGCAGTAAAGAAGGCTGCTTTATTCTGTTAAGCCAGCCTTTCACCAATTTCCCCAGCCAGGAACACTTTGATCACCTGACACCCATCAACACGGAACAAAGGAAGCTTATGTGGAATAAGTTTTGGAAAACTGTGCTGAGGCTCCTCTGCCCAATATAGCACCCCCCACCCCGCCCACCAGAGCCAGTTTTTAAGGAGGGTGAGTCCTCTAACCAATAATCTGCTTAACTTTTCCATCAAAAAGAATCCCTCCTAGCGTGCCAGGGTCAGTCAGTTAAGCATCCGACTCTTGATTTTGGCTCAGGTCATGATCTCACAGTTCATGGAATCGAGCCCCACAGCAGGCTCTGTGCTCTTTTTCACGCCTCCCCAACTTGTGGTCTCTCTCCCTTTCTCAAAAAGAATAAATAATAAAAAAAAAAGTCTCTCAGTCCCTCTTCTTTTTCAGGGATTGAATAATAGATTTTGCCTACTACTTCAATAAAGTTAAAACCTTTTTAAAGCCTTTATTTAGTGGTCATTAAATTGAGGTCCCAAACTTTAAGGTTACAGTTCTTAGCCAGAGATGCTTACACTCTAGTAGGAGATATAAGTAGGAAACAATTACTAGACATTATGAGACAGATTGCAGTAAAAAGCTATGGAAACACAGCAGTCAGGTTTCTAATCAAGCCTTAGGAAAGGCTTCTTGCAGAAGACTGTCGGTGGTGAGTCATAAGAAATTTCCAGAGTTAGCTCAATTAATAAAAAGGAGGAAGACAATGTCTTTCAGTGAGCAGAAGCATGTGTATGCCACCCAAGCCAGTCTTGAAGCTTCTGGTGGTGAGCTGGTCCAAACACATTTTCTTTTTGCAAATTGGGAACCTTGGAAGGAGAAGGGACGTTAATTATGGAAGCTAAAACTACATGATCACAATTGAAACAGAAGCTGGAGAGGCCATAATTCACATGTATGTGCTAGATGCTTATGTAAGGGAAAAGGAACCATGAGTTAACATAAGCAATGAGTTAAAGAACTAAAATGAGTCTGAGAGACAGTGGAGGGAGAAGAACAGAACAGATGTGTGGAGAGGAACTGATCCACTCCTTTAACATTAGAGTTAAGATCCAAAAGTTCTTTTTTTTTTTTTTTAATTTTTTTTTTTTAAGGTTTTTATTTCTAGGAGAGAGAGAGAGAGAGACAGCGTGAGCAGGGGAGGGTCAGAGAGACAGGGAGTCACAGACTGAAACAGGCTCCAGGCTCTGAGCTGGTAGTCAGCACAGAGCCCGACATGGGGCCCGAACCCACGAACCGCGAGATCATGACCTAAGCGAAAGTCGGACGCTTAACCGACTAAGCCACCCAGGCGCCCCCCAAAAGTTCTTTTTTTAAAAAAATTTAATGTTTTATTTATTTCTGAGAGAGAGAGAGAGAGAGCGAGCGAGCGAGCACGGGAGGGTCAGAGAGAGAGGGAGAATCTGAATTCTCCCAGAATCTGAAACAGGCTCCAGGCTCTGAGCTGGTAGTCAGCACAGAGCCCGACATGGGGCCCGAACCCACGAACCGCGAGATCATGACCTAAGCGAAAGTCGGACGCTTAACCGACTAAGCCACCCAGGCGCCCCCCAAAAGTTCTTTTTTTAAAAAAATTTAATGTTTTATTTATTTCTGAGAGAGAGAGAGAGAGAGCGAGCGAGCGAGCACGGGAGGGTCAGAGAGAGAGGGAGAATCTGAATTCTCCCAGAATCTGAAACAGGCTCCAGGCTCTGAGCTAGCTGTCAGCACAGAGCCCGACGTGGGGCTCGAACCCACGAACCATGAGATCATGACCTGAGCTGAAGTCGGACACTCAATCAACTGAGCCACCCAGGCGCCCCAAGATCCAAAAGTTCTTGATGTGGACATTTTTAATGCTGCCATTCCTAGTAGGCAAAGTGATGCTATTGTTCTGAGTTGGTACTTCCCTATGAAAGCCCTTATTTCCTTGTATCCCTCTGGAGTGAATCTTTGCTTCTTTTAACCAAAACATCCCAACTGAAGTGGGCATAGAGAAAATATGACACAAACAGCAAAATCCAAGTACAGGTAACATGTTTGAATAGGTGTCTTTGAATTGTCCCTGAATTTTCAATGTAGCTGGGCCAGCTGAATATGCATGATACTCACGTTATGTACATTTCAAAGACAGAATTATAATTCATAGTAAACACATCATTTGGAGAACTTTTTGAGATCTCTTTCCTGTTGTTTTATCCATTATCAATAAACATTATGCTAGAATAAGATAATTAAAATAAGATAATTAGATAAAATAATTAGAGTAAGATCATTAAAAATATATAATCTTAGCCAGTAGTTTCATATACCTTTGATACATATATTTGATATATAAATTGAATCAACTATTATTTGACATGGGATTTAAAAGTTTTCATCTAAATGAATGGCTCTTGACTATTTATTAAGTACCTACTCTATGCCCAGCAGTGTTCTAGGTCCTGGCCATTTACCAATGAATAAAACAGATACGGAACTTATAATTCTAATGGGGAGGGGCTTTCAGGAAACACATACACACAAATGGGGATTCCTGACTGGCTCAGTTGGTTGAGCATTCAGCTTTGGCTCAGGTCATGATCTCACAGTTTATGAGTTCAAGCCTTGCATCAGGCTAGCTGCTATCAGTGCAGAGCCTGCTTTGGATCCTCTGTCCCCTCTCTCTCTGCCCCTTCCCTACTCATGCTCTCTCTCAAAAATGAATAAAACATTTTAAAAAATCAGAGAAAGCCTTTCTGATAAGGTGACATTTGTGCCACAAGTGAAAGGAAGTATAGAAGCATGCCCATAAAGGCAGAGTGATCCAGGCAGAAGATCCAGAAGACCCAATTAGTGGCAAGGCCTGAGTCAGGAGCTTGCTTAGTGTATACGAGGAACAGTAAGAAGGCCACTATGGCTATAGCTGAAGGAGGGAGGGCAGCAATGGCCTGAATGGCAAGAGATGAAGCAGAGAGCTGTGTGTGTGATGGGGGGAGGGTGGTGGTGGTGGTGGTGGTGGTGGTTGTGGTGAGGAGATAGATCACATAGGCTACATGGGTTACATGTAGATTTTCCCTAAGGACTTAGCTGATGAGGTCTAACAAGTTCCTGGCTGATGCAAATACATCCTAGACATCGCCTGAGAGCTGAGCAGAAAAGACTCTTGGGCTTCACCCCAAACCTACTGAATCAGAGCCTATGTGTGTATGTACACACACACACACACACACACACACACACATTAAAGTATAAAAGTATAAGAAACACTGATTCAGATTATGTAAATTTACTTTCCTTCATAAAAAAAATAGAAGACGTAAGAAGAAATGAGAAACCACAATGAGCACTTTGTCTTTAATTTTTGGATTAGGATGAATTTTTCTATTTCTGCAAAAAACATCATTAGGATTTTGATACAGGTTGCGTTGAATCTGTAGATAGCGTTGTGTGGTATTGGCATCTTAGCAGTAGTAAGTCTTCCAATCTATGAATGCACATGACTTTCCATTTGTGTCTTCTTTGATTTTTTTCAGCAATGTTTTGTAGCTCTCAGTGTGTAAGCCTTTGACTGCCTTGGTTAAATTTATTCCTAAGTATTCTTTTTGATGCTCTTATAAATGGAATTTCTTAATTTTCTTTCTGGATTGTTTTAGTATATAAACCTCAACTATATTTGTGTGTTGATTTTTTCATTCTGTAACTTCCTTTTGTATTCTAAGTATTATATAAGAAAAAACCCCAAAACTGTTAGAATAAACAAATACCTGCAAACAGATTGCTTTACTTCTTTTATTTTTTCCAATTTGGATGTCTTTGTATCTTTTTTTTTTTTTTTTGACCAATTGCTTTGGCTAAGACTACCAATCCTCAATACCATGTTGAATACAAATGGTGACAGTGAGCATCCTTATCTTTGTCCTGATCTTAAGGTAAAAGCTTTCACCACTGTGTATGATGTTAGCTTTGGGTTTTTCTAAAATGCCCTTCATCATGTTAAGGAAGTTCCCTTTTATTTCTAGTTTACTGAGTGTTTTTTTTTTTAAATCACAACTGATGCTCCCAACTCCCCATTTGGTAGCTTCATGCAGATGGACACAGAAGTCTTGGGAATGTGTGAAAATGGAATGTTGGGATAACCTGGCTGGCCCAGTGGGAAGGGCATGCAACTGTTGACCTTGGGATTGTGAGTTCAAGCTCCATGTTGGGTGTGGAAATTACTTAAATGAAGATTTAAAAAAAAGAAAAAGAAAGTAAATAGCATGTTGAAGATGGCAGAGCCAGAAAATGGAGTGGAAGTGTGGGGAGCTTTATGTCCTAGATTTGTGCTTGGAGGATTGCTATCAGCAATGGGATTGGTGATTGAGAAATAAACTTTTACTGTGTGGATTCATCTATTACAGTAGCCAGCATTGCCCTAGCACATGTGCAAAACAGGAATTTCCCAAATATGTAGAAAGCTGTTACAAAGCAATGAGGGAAAAAACCCTCACACAAAATCCATTGGAAAAATTAGGTAATGGGTGTGAATAATCAATGGAAGGAAAATTCAAAAAGCCTTTATTTATTTTTATTTTTTAAAAAGATTTTATTATTTATTTATTTTTTAAATGTTTGAGTGGGGTGCCTGGGTAGCTCAATCATTGATGGTTACCCATCATTGGTTGGTTAAGCATCCAACCTTTGATATTGGTCCAGGTCATGATCTCAGGGTGGTGGGATTGAGCCCTGTGTTGGACTCAACATGGAGCCTGCTTAAGATTCTCTCCTCTCTCTGCCCGTTCCCCACTTTCTCTTTTTCTCTCTCTAAAAAAATTTTTTTAAATGTTTACTTAGAGAGAGAGCACACATGGGTGGTGGGGAAGGCAGAGAGAGAGGTGAGAGAGAATCCCAAACAGGCTCCACACTCAGCACAGAGCCCAACGGAGGGCTTGATCTCATGACCGTGAGATCATGACCGGAGCTGAAATTAAGAGTTGCTCAACCAACTGAGCCACCCAGGCGCCCCTATAGATTTTATATTTTAAGTAATCTCTACACCCAATGTGAGGCACAAACTCACAACCTCGAGATCAAGAACTGCATGCTCTACTGGCTGAGCCAGCCAGGTGCTCTCAAAAGGCATTTAAACAAACATAAAGATGTTCAGCATCATCCATAATAGGAAAAAATGCAAATTGAATATTGGAAAATGTTTTAAAAAGTAAAAATGCAATTTGTAATTTCACCTATTTATTGGCAAAAGAATGTTTGAAGCACTATTGTATTCAAAAGTTAAAAGAAGTGAACTTGATCAAAATTAAAGTGAAACCTCTATGATGCAAAATTGGCAATTTTCTATATAAATTATATCCATCCCAATTGTGGGATTTGATGGAGAAGTCTCTGCAAGGCTGCTGCCTCTGTCACTCTGATCTGCTCAGTCTGGTCCTCAGGAAGGAAAGTGGGATGGGAAGTGGGGAGGGTGAGAATAAACTGTAACCCATGAGGACAAATTGTAACCACATGTATCTTTTACCACCTGAAATCTGGGGATGCTGTGACCTGAAATAACCATTGGTGTCCTTTGTCATGAAGCTGCTCACATGCCTGGCCCAGTTCCCAAGAAGGAAAAGATCCCGCAGAATGTGGAAGAACTGGAGTAACTCTGGTCCTGAATGTCGTCCCACACTAACCACGGGGGCCAGTAAGCCAGCATTTTTTGCAAGCTGCTACAATGCCTCGTGTCTTCTTACACTGAGCTGCTTCCTTTCTGACTTTCAAATCTTATGCAAATTTCTCTTGTGTCCAACTCAGACTTGGAACTGTACAGGAAAGAGAATTCTGGGCAATAGTTTCAGGTTAGCTGAGTTGACAGCACACGAAGCCAGCACAACTACAATGGGAAGGTGTAGAAGAGGAGAGATTCTCACTCGCTATTAGGAGAAATAAAATTGTGTCACATGCCTTTCACCCTGCAGTTCTACTTCTAGTGATTTATCCTATAAATATTCTTCCACATTTGTGAAATGACAAGAAGTTATTCACTGCAGCATCTGCAATAGCAACACTATCTACAGTTCAACAGTATCAACATGTTCATCAATAGAAGACTGATAATTTAATGTTACATCTATACATTGGAAAGAATGATCCTCATATGAGAAGATCCACAAATATATAAAGTGAAAAACGCAAGATACAGAACAGTACACAAAGTATGGTACCATCTGCACTAAAAGACATATTTACATGTGTTTGTTTCTATACGTATCATACATCAATAGGAGATATTGTCAACATCAGTGGAAATATCCTGAGAATATGGTTGCCTCCAAGAAGAGGAACTGAAGTCACTGGGGGGCAGAAATGAGATGGAATATTTGATGATGTAATTTTAAAAATTAGGGTCGCCTGGGTGGCTCAGTGGCTTAAGTGTCTGACTCTTGATTTAAGCTCTGGTCATTATCTCATGGTTTGTGGGTTCAAGCCCTGTGTGGGGCTCCGCAACAGTGTGAAGCCTGCTTGGGATTCTCTCTCCCCTTCTCTCTCTGCCCCTTTCCCCTCATGTACGCACTTTCTCTCTCTCAAAAAAAAACAAAAACAAAAACAAACCAACCTTAAAAAAGGTTATGTTCTATTTCAATGTATTACTTATTAAAAGAGTAATCATATAAAAATCCTTTCAATGAGATTATTCCATGTATTTCTTCATGTTGTTTCCGATATATGCCTCTTGCAATCAAGATCTTAAAGGTACCTTTATAACCCACTATTAGAACACCATGAAAAGCCTTGTAGCTTTTAATCAGATTAGGCATCTTTAGAACTGCTCAGCAACTACTGAACATGCATGTGGAGTCACGAGAAAGTAATTGCTGGCACATTGTTCTCCCTGGCGGAACAGATGGCACAGAAGTCCTGTCTTCACTGTCCTGAACTTTGCAACAACGATCCCTTGCTTTCCTTCAGTGTTGCCTAAATGCGGTTATCTTCTAAACACTACAGTTAGCTTTGTTGGTTTTGAAGCTTTCTATAAACATCACGTTGTGTGTACTTTCTCACAATTGGCTTTAGTTTTTGCTGAATATGATTTAAAAAAAATTTTTTTTTAAAGTAGGCTCCGTGCTCCCTGCTCTGAGATCAAAAGTTGCATCCTACAGACTGAGCCAGCTGGGCACCCCACTCACTATGACATTTTTGAGATAGATCTATATTGAGGCATGTAGCTGTAGTGACTTCTTTTCCCCGACTATATGGTATGCTACTATATGAGCACGTCATGATGTATTCAGTCAATTCAGTCAGTCCATAAACATTAGGTTACTTGATATATATTTCTATATATGTTGCTATCACAAACAACGTGTGTTTATTTTTATGCATGTATGTTAGACTTTCTGTAGACTGTATGCCTTGGAGTGGCATTGCTGGCAAAAGAGCACATGCCTCCTTGAATTTACTAGATCTAACTTGCTGGCTAAAGCAGCCGGCCTGGTCTACAGTCCTAATAGCAGTAGATCAGAGTACTTGTGGCTCCAGATACCCACCACCATTTTATACAGTCATTTTTAATTTTTGCCAATCTGATGGATGGAAAATAGGGTCTCGCCATCATTATGATATGCATTTCCTGGATTAGTCTGGTAGAATGTCATTTAGTAAGTCCTTCATAAAGAGAGAAAATCATTCAGCTTTCCTCTTCCGTGAACTGCCTGTTTAAATGTTCCACCGATTGTTCTGTTGCATTGTATTTTTTATTCCTCTGAATCAACAGTTCTTAATAAATTCCAGATGCATGCCTTTCATCAGGTGAAGGTGTTACAAATGTCTCCTCGCATTTGTGGCCTGTCATTTCACTTTCTTTATCTTTCCATGTAGAGGAGCTTATATTTCCAGGTAGCTGAATTACCAGTCTTTTCGTTAGGTGTTAGCACTTTTCGTATCTTGTTTAGAAAATCTATCCTTACCTTCCAGGTCTTAAAGATATTTTCCTATATTGTTTTCTAAAAGTTTTGTCTGGTATGTCCAGATGTTTAATTCATCTGGAATTGATTTTAATAGAGTGAAGTAGAGATCCAATTTTCTTTTCAAATGGAAAACCAGTTGTCCTGTCCCCATTTACTGAAGAACTTAATTCTTTATCCACTGATATGAAATACTAGCTGTCGTAAACCAAGTACCCCAGTAAGGGTGGAGATGTTTCTAGGTGCTTTCTGTTGTCTAATTCTTAGTTTGCTTTTATTCCTTTTGCCAATACAAACAGCACAACACCCGCATCTGATCAAAATGCCTTCTCAGATTTTCAAATCCTTTTGTTTTAGGCCTCTAGGGATTTTCCTCGTTATCAGCTAAACTATGCATTTTAAAGGATGTTTGTTAGAAAGTGTTTCTATGCCTGTAGTGAGGGATTTTCAGACTGTCTAGCTAACCCTAACCCAGTGATGTAAAGTGCAGTTGCTTAGTTGATTCCTAAAACCAAATGTTTGTGCTTATCTCACCTTGAGGATATGATGCAGAAAAAACACAAAGTGCTTCCATATTGGGGATTTTCTCTCAGTAAAAGACTGAGGCATTTAAAATGACATTTTAAATAACAAGCATGTTAAAGTATGTTTTGGTTAAAACCCCACGTTAAACAAAAAATTGTTTTGTGCATATCAGTGTAACTTGGTCAAAATAACAAATTTCCAAAGTAAAACAAAGCAAATGAGCTGAAAATAATCAGACCCTCATCCCTGTTACAGGAAGAATAAAGCCTGTCAAATAGATAAACAAGTCCTATCATGAAACAGCTTTGTGGGGGAGGGATGTAGGAAAAATGTGTTCATTCTGATGGACAGCTGTAGTGGCAAAGCACAGGTCAGCACTATGGACATCAATTACATGTGTCTCATGAGAGTTGAGAGATACTTAAATGAGTTAATGTTTGTAAGGAACTCAAAAGTGTCTGGTATGTAGTAAGTACTGTAAGAGTTCTTGTTAAATAAGAACAAGGGGTGGGGTGCCTAGGTGGCTCAGTTGACACTTAAGACACTTAAGTGGTGGACACTTGGTTGGTTTTGGCTCCAGTCCTGATATCAGGGTTCCTGAGTTTGAGCCCCACATCAGTGTCTGCAATGACCACGTGGAGCCTGCTTGGGACTCTCCGCCCCACCCCCCCCTTTCCTGCTTGTGTGTGCTCGCTGTCTCCCTCTCAAAATAAACAAATAAATAAAACTTAAAAATGAAAACAAGGGGTGGAATTACAACCATACCCTTTGGATAATGTGTCCCTATTAGTCCCAGATAGGAAGCGTGGAAGCCACACAGCTGAGCAGTGGTTGAGAGAAGAGTCGTTAACATTATATCTATTTATAGCCAAATCCACCTAGCGGTATATAGCTTGTCCTATCCTCAGATGAGATAGGAGAAATTGGGAGACAGGGAGGTATTACCACCTTCTTTATTTTAACACACAAAAAAAGGTTTCATTTCCCTTTTAAAAGATCTGATGTTGTGTGCTACATTTACTAGCAAAGATTTAAATAAATTACTCCAGAACCATCAGCAACATGCTTTATATTAAGTTCACAGATTATAGGGGAAATATACTTTTCGTTATTCATATAACTTGTCAGAATGGGCTCAACTGTTTGGCACTATGACCGCTTCAACACAAGGACCGTATCTCGTTCATCTCTGGTACCCAGCACAAAGGGAATGTTCAATCAGGCATGAGTAGTTGGGGAATGTAACTTCAAGTTACTCCACCTTGAGAAGGCTTTCCAGGACTATAATAATATATTCCTCTCTTCGTCAAGTCCTCTCATTTTTATTTCACCAGGGTCGGAATCCACTTTCAGGGGCACTGCCTGCAATACATTCATTGACCATGTGATGTCTTCCCATTACTGTAATGTTCAACAAGGGCCAAGAGAAATTAGGAAATTGACTTCTACACTGAGAGATTAGAGGATTCCTGTCCCCACTCTCAATTTCTGACATTTGCAGTAATCTGCAGAAGTCAGCACAGCTCAACAACCCTGTATTAAGTCTTAATGACAGAAAAATTGTGGAAACAAAGATGAAAGAGAGGTAAATCCCAACTCTGCCTCTTGTAGGACTTCTAGTTTAGAAGGGAAAACAGACACAGAGCTTCACAGCATTAATCCCAATTTGGGATTAATAACCATCTTTTCACTACACAGTAATGAGGACAAATTAGGAGTCTATTCCTTACCACTATATCCCTAGCACCTAATAGTGTCTGCCACTGAAAACACTCAATATTTGTTACATATTATCAAATATTGTATCAAGAGCATTAAGGATTCACAGTGGGCTCACAGCAGTAGAGTAGGGTAATGTGAACATCCTGCCCTTTATGTTGTATGTTGGGTGTGCATGTGTGTTGACATACCTTCAGAGGGAGCTGAGCATTGGTTTTCAAAGTTGTGGGGTTCTTTTTCCAAAATGCTAAATTTTTATTCAGCAGGTCTTCCACTTGGGAAGCATCTTTGCTTCTGGAAAGCTAAAAGGGGCCAGAAGTCACATGGAACAAGTATTTATCTTTGATTCTAAGTTTTAAAGAAGAAAGGTATAGTATGACTCAAAGCAAAGAATCATAGTACCCCAAAACAAAACAGAGGAAGGACAGAGGGGGCCACAAAATTCCATGGTTCCCATGAAACTGGAAGGGCAGTCAGAGTGACCTAAGTCAGAGTAGAGTGAGTCAGAGTGGCCTGAAGCAGAGTGGAATACAGACTGTACCTTCTGCCTTAGAAAACTCCCTGCAGTGCTTCTGTCTGAAGAAGTGAAATGGATCAGCAGCAGACCACAGGAATTTGGCCCAAGATGAATACCAGGGAATGAAAACCAGTGAGGTGGCCTTGTTAAGATCTTTATCTCTCGCACTTTTTTAAAAATCTAAGTTTTGTTTTATTTATTTTTTTATTTGAGAGGGAGAGAGTGTGTGCGCAGGGGTGGGGGATGGGCAGGAGAGACAGAGAGAGGGAGAATCCCAAGCAGGATCCATGTTCAGTGCAGAGCCTGACATGGGGCTCGATCCCATGACCCTGGGATCATGACCTGACCCAAAATCAAGAGCTGGACACTTAACCGACCAAGCCACCCAGATGCCCCAAAGTCTTTGTATCTCTTACATTTTTTTAAAAGCAGGCTCCATGCCCACAGGGCTTGAACTCAAGATCAAGACCTAAGCTGAGATCAAGAGTCAGATGTCTAAACAACTGAGCCACCCAGGTACCCCTATATCTCAGAAAAGTCTGACTCTGCTCTTTCCTTTCCCCTAGCTTCAGAGCATCACAACCACCAATGGCTTAGATTGTCTTATGGTAGCTGTTTACCCAAACAGATTCTTTTCTGTTAACATCTACTCTGAGCTTTTCATTCCTCTGCAAAAACTCAACCTCTCTCCTATCTGTTTTCAAAAAGAACATGAAAAAGAAAAAAGGGACACCTGAGTGGCTCAGTCGGTTGAGTGTCTGACACTTGATTTCCACTTAGGTCATGATCTCAGACCAAGATCTGAGCCCTGCTTTGGGCTCTGCACTGAGCATGGAGCCTGCTTGAGATTCTCTCTCTCCCTGCCCCCACCCTCTCCCCTGCTAGTGTGCTCTTTAAAATTACAGAGAGAGAGAGAGAGAGAGAGAAAGGAGAAAGCTCTAAAATACTAAGATATAGAAGCTTTTGTTTTTATGCCGATTAATATCCTCTGTCTTCAAAAATATAACCTCATTACAAGAATAAGCACATTCTTTGTGGGGGCCCTTTGTGGATAGGGATCACTTTTTATTTTTTTTATTACTCCTAATAAGCCTAGCCCAATGCCAAGCACATAGTAAGCACTCAGCTGATGGAACACATAACAAACCTAACATATGGGACACTAAGATAAAATAAAAATTGAAACTAAGAATTATATGTATTCATTTCTCTCCTTGTTTTCCTATATATAGTACCCCATTCAGATGCCCTTACAAGCTCTTACCACACTTTATTTTAACTGCCTATTTAGATTAGCCCTTAATATTCATTTCGTGAAAAAATAATGTGCTGCAACTTATAAAATGACAAAGGTAAAATAAATATGATAAAATGTTTAAAAATGAAGAAGGCTCTGACAAAATTTTGGCAATTCACCAACATAAGGATGTTTTTATCATTCATGCAGAAGCATGACTCGGTATTAGGTTTATTTTGGAATAGCTATATCTTTACCTAATGTCAATACTCAAACATCAACAGATTATTAATTTTTAAAAATTAAACTTTTTTCTTAAGTTTGCATAAATGAAGAAAAGTAACACACTGAACAAGTTATTAAGTGCAGTCTCAGGCTTATGTGGAATTATGACTTTCAACAATTACTGACACTTCTTTTCAAAGAATACCTTCATACTAAGAGAAGTCTGTCTATGTAACAGACTGAAGAGAGCCCAAATGTGGCATTCTCAAAACAGCACATAACTATTAAAGGTAATGCCGCAAACAACTTATTTCCTTTAAAACTTCACTAAGTAATTCCAAGGAGTACGACAAAACATTAAAGGCTTCTAA
Source organism: Hyaena hyaena (assembly GCF_003009895.1). Taxonomy (NCBI): domain Eukaryota; kingdom Metazoa; phylum Chordata; class Mammalia; order Carnivora; family Hyaenidae; genus Hyaena; species Hyaena hyaena. The sequence goes on from NW_024080646.1 coordinate 1,189,563, forward strand.
TGTTCATCCTAAGAATTAGGTAGCCTTCTTGGACTTTTTCTTCTCTGCTTCCTCCTTTTCCTTTTCTATTTCAGTTACTTGTAATTCAATTTCTTTGGCACTAAACATCTGAAAAGAAAAAAATTTAAAAAAGCAAATTTCAATTATACCAGTAATTTCTAAATATTTCCAATATAAATTATATTTTATACATTTATATTTTCTTTTTTTAATGTTTATTTATTTGTTTTTGAGAGAGAGAGTGAGGGAGGGGCAGAGAGAAAAAGAGATCTCAAGCAGGCTTCAAACTGTCAGGGAGAGCCCACTGTAGGGCTCAAACTCACAAATCACAAGATCATGACCCGAGCCAAAATCAAAAGTTGGATGCTTAACCACCTGAGCCACCCAGGTGCCCCTATACATTTTCTCCCTTCCTTCCTTCCTCCCTCCCTCCCTTCCTTCCTTCCTTCCTTCCTTCCTCCCTCCCTCCCTCCCTCCCTTCCTTCCTTCCTTCCTTTCGTCTTTTTGAGACAGAGAGAGAGCATGTAAGTGAGGCACAGAGAGAGGGATGGAAGGGAGAGAGAGAGGAGAGGGGGCAGAGAGGGAGGAGAAAGAGAGAGGTAGAGAGGGGAGGTAAACAGGGAGAGAGGGAGAAAGGGGGGAGAGAGGGAGGGGGGAGAGAGGGAGAGAGAGAGAGAGAGAGGGAGGGAGGGAGAGAGGGAGGGGTCATCTGAAGTGGAGCCTGTGTTTTTTTGTTTTGTTTTTTTTTTGTTTGTTTGTTTTTTACCTGAAACAGAAACAGGGCTCATGGTCATCTGAAGTGGGGCTCTAGCCCACCAAAAGTGGGGCTCTGCTCACCCAAAATGGGCATTTATATTTTCTATTTAAAATTTAACTTTATATCTGCACATATGTAATGAAATACATATATAACCAACATATTTATAACAAATATTGACAAAACTTGAACTCTATGACATTTCCACTGTCATTGCATTAAAAAAGAAAGCAGGGCAGGAGCGTCTGGATAACTCAGTCAGTTAAGTGTCCGACTTCAGCTCAGGTCATGATCTCACAGTTAGTGGGTTTGATCATTGCATTGGGCTCTGTGCTGACAGCTCAGAGCCTGGAGTCTGCTTTGGATTCTGTGTCTCCTTCTCTCTCTGCCTTTCCCCTGCTCATGCTCTGTCTTACCGTGTCTCAAAAATAAATAAATATAATTTTAAAAAATTTAAAAAAAGAAAGCAGGGAAAAATGTTATATTGCATTACATATCCTATATATGAATATAACTCTGAAAACATTTTAATGCAGGCTCATTCTATTTATGAGCAAGTAACTCATTACTGAACTCCCTCCTCCTCTCCACTCTACTGTCTGATTCTCTGATAGGGTTTGCCTATTTTATCAGCCATTAGAATCGCCAAAGCAGCAGGGAAAAGATGACTTACACTGCTTTGTTTACAACTCCTTCACTACAGTGTAAAGCAAAAACACCTTTTATTATATATCAATTTTATTGTATCTAAAATTAAAGATGGGAGCAATTTGCCCAAGGTCATACTATTAAATATATCAATTTCCTGGAACTTAGGTCTATGTAACTCTAAACTTAAACCCAGGTCTATCCAATTCCAAAGCACATGCCCTATTTGTTACACAGTATATTGGGAAATGCACGTGGCAGGGCAGTGTAACTTTGCTGCCAGCACACATACCATCCTAGCACTCCTAAGTAAAAAAGATATGCCTGCTGGATGTGTCTATCCATGTGGGTATATATGTAAGTGATGAAGCTGGAGAGGGAAATCTGGCCTCAGTGCTTTTGTGTCCTTGTGGTTTTGGTGCATCTGTTCTGAGATCCCTGATGGCAGGGGTGACAACATGGCCCACTTCTCATCTACACTCCATGCTCAGCACTATGGTTATTTTTGTGGGGTCCTGCAGAGGCAGAACCTCCCCACCTTTCCCCATTTCTCTTAGTCATTGAAGCTTTGCTGCTGCCTTATCCTCACATCGCCATCTACTGGCTGACTAGTAAAAGGTGCGATTGTTGTGTCTTAACAATGACAACAACACAACTCAAAAAACCAAAACCCCACTGTTTCACCCAATGCTGACTTTAGTACTATATCCCCTTGAAATACTTCCTTTAAAGTAAAAAGTATATGTAAAATAATCCTTTGTAGTATACTTTTCATATAGTTAACTGTGCTTTAAGTGCTTTTTACACTCTCAGCTAGAGAGCTGGCAAATTGTACTGTGTTCCGTTCTATCTACGGAACAATAGTGAACGAAATTTCACATGTTCTTTGGCCAATGAGTCCTCTATCACAATACTCTGGACAATTTATTTTGTGCTTCAGCAGTTTTAACCCATAATGGTTAACAAAAGGTACACAAATAACAATGTTAGACTTGGCACAAAGAAATACGGAAAGGTTATCACACTAGGTATTAAAATTTATGTTTTACAGAGTCTAAAGACACTTGTAAGTGAAAAGTAGAGAAAACAGATAAAAACCAGTATACAATCAAGAGGAGCGGAGGGTTTTTGACATAATGAAGGATAATATTATGTTAGAAGCCTGGAGGGCCAATAATTATACTAATGGTAGCTGAATGACATTGGCTGGAAGCATATCTTGATTTTCAGAAGATATAAAAGGACAGGAAGAATCACTGCTTTCTACAGAATACCTTGTTTTATTGTGCATTGCAAATACTGCATTTTTAATAAGTTGTTGGGATTTTCTTTCTTTCTTTTTTTTTTAAGTAAGCTCTACACCCAATATAGGGCTTGAATTCACAACCCTGAGATCAAGAGTCACATGCTCTACCAACTGAGCCAGCCAGGCACCCCTGCATTTTCTGTGAAGGTATGTGGCAGCCCTCCATCAAGCAAGCTTAGTGGCACCACTTTCCTAACAGCATTTGCTCACTTTGTGTCTGTGTCACATTTTGGTAATTTTCATGTTTCAAATTTTTTGAAATTATATTTGTTATGGTGATCTGCAATCAGAAAATATAACTCACTGACAGCCAAATATTTGCTAGATGACAGCAGTGAGTCCAATGCGGGGCTTGAATTCATTAACTGTGAGATCATGACCTAGCCGAAGTCCAATGCTCAACCAACAGAGCCACCCAGGCACCACAGCATTGTGTTTTTAAATTAGGTACATTGCTTTGTTTTAGACAAAATGCACATTTAAGAGACTATGGTATAGTGTAAACATAACTTTTACATGCATTGGGAAACCAAAAAATTCATTTGACTTGTTTTGTTGCAATATTGGCTTTTTAAAAAAAATTTTTTTTTGGAGAGAGTGTGCATGTACAAGAGTAGGGGAGGGTTGAGGGAGAGAATCTTTTTTTTTTTCTTCTTAAATAGTTTATTGTCAAGTTGGTGAGGGAGAGAATCTTTGAAGCAGACTCCATGCCCATGGTGTGGAGCCTGATGCGAGGCTCAATCCCATGACTATGAGATCATGACCTGAGCTAAAATCAACAGTCGGATACTCAACCAACTGAGCCAACCAGGTGCTCATGCAATATTGGCTTTATAGCAGTGTTTGGAACTGCATTCTTAGCATCTCCAAGGTAGGCTTGTTTATGGTGCTGGGGATAAGTATCCATAGGCAATAATCTATACTAACCCCATATATGAGTGGCTCAGTAGGGGTTCCTACTTAGAAGAATATATACTAAACGGGGTAAGCCTACATACAGATCTCAACACCTCTAAGTCTTCACAAAGGACCAGGGATAGGTAAGTGCTCGCAATAAGCACATCTGAATTGGTGAACATAAGCCTACAGAAACAAAACAGAAGTCATCATGGTGTCAGTGGATGTTAATGGATGTTTTAGGCTTTCAATGAAGATTCACAGGTGTCAACATTTTGACAGGATTCAACTGCTGTCAAGTTACTTTATACTACATATGTTTTTTCCTCTTTGGTTAACGACTTACCTTCAAAGGCTGGTTTCTTCTTATTATAGCAAGCTCAATGTTTTTTCCACCAGACTGGACAACCTAATGTAGAACAAACACAATATTAGAATTACTTTTGTTTTTTGAAGCAAACAGATACAAAAAAACCCATATTTTCTTAAATATGATTTATAGATCACTTACTTCTAGCAAAGCTTTTATTGCTAATTTGATAGCTTCATTGGCATTTGCTATAGCATCTTCTGTATAATTCTTTTCTAGAAATTCCCGGACAGTTTTAGCACTTCGGCCTATTGCATTTGCCTTGAAAAATAAGATAATTATTAATATCATTGCAGTATGAATGAATTTATGGTTACTCAGTGAAGTTTAGAGTTTATTATCACATTTGTTAGTATAATTATTAAATGAAAACTGTAGTTTTGAAAAATTAGCTAACATTTCAGCAGCTCATTTTGTTACTACATGAATAATCTGTAATGGTGGCATGACTTATCTTCAAACATACCAATGTCTTGTCCTGGTCAATGCTTTCTACTACTTTAATGGCTCCCAACTCCTTGGTAAGCAGAAAAGACTGAAAGAGTTGAAATTCCAAGAGAGGTAGAGAGGAAAGGAGGTATAACTTTGTAATACAGTACAAAAGGAAGAAAGAAGGGGAAAAGGACATTGGCATGAAAAAGAGACTATTTACATGAACAGAGCTATGCATACCATTTTCTTATAACTTACAGAGGTCACCTAATTACTAACTCATTATCTTTGATTCTATAAATGAGAAAAGAGTATCCTGTTCCATTCCCCAGTTTTCTTTCTCTTTAGAAATTTTCATCAGATGAAGGAAACAGGCAAATGATTGCCCTGGCTGCATGACCACAGGTAGTATATGGCATGTTCTTTTAATTTAGTATAAATATTTAGACGAGTATTAGTGATGATAATGAGGATGATAATAGTAATTCATATTAACAGAGCATTTATGTGCCAGGCACTGTGCTAAGCATTTTACATGATTATCTTATTCAACCATCACACAAACAATTAGTTACTATTACTAACTCCAATTCATGAATGAAGAAATGGGTGGTTGGAAAGGTTAAAACGAGCTTTCTCAGACTCAGCACTATTAACATTTTGAGCTGGATAATTCTTTGCTGTGGAGCGCTGCCCGGTGCATTGTAGGATGTGTAGCGGTCTCCATCACTAGATGCCAGTAGTATCCCCCACCCCAGTTGTGACAACCAAACATGTCTCTAGGTATTGTCAAATGTCTCTTAGTGGGTACAAAATGCCTCTAATTTGTGAACCAGTGGTTAAGAAATCTTGCCCAAGATCATGGAAGGTGGGGTAAGTAGAAGAGCTGAACTTTGAAGCCAAGTAGTTTGAATTGACATTCCAAGCTTTGAACTTTATACACCATGCTGCCACATGACCCTTTGCTTTGATGACTTTAGAGAGTGAGAAGAACCGGCAGAAAGGCCCTTCCTTTCACTGAAGGATTCTGGCAGTGCATGAGGGAAAGTCTTAGTTCTAAGTGGTTGTGGTTAGTTTTGATTAGAAGAAAGAGATCTCAAAAGAGATTTTAGGAAGTGAGCATGAAAGCATACCTTTTGTACTGCCTGACAGTATATTGTTCTGGTTAGCAGAATTTTTTTCACAGGAAATTTTTCTATGCCTTTATATTTCAGAGGATTAAAATAAATAGCTGTGAAATTTTAAATTGAATCTTGTGGCCTTGAAATTTCACTAAGATCAAAGGTAAAGACTTCAGATTGGTATAACTGTGGAGTATTATTAGCTACTATTTTTCACGGGGTAACTAGCTGTTGTCCTGAGAGGAAGAGTATAAGGTAGTAGTTTATCCAAAAATCTCACTGAGCCCTTAAAGATCCCCTTATAAATTCTTGGTGACTTTCCTGTCCAATTCTTCTAATTGCTCATATAAAAATTCTTTAATTCTTATTTACTTGACTGGTTTCCTAAAATCTTTTTGCCACATTCAAATCCCCACCCTTCCTCCAAACCCATCACCCACCCCTCCAGCCCACTTCAGAAGACTCTGATAGTCTTGCACTGTTTTTTCCTGCCTTCCTATAATGATTAATGATAATTTTCTAGAGCAAAAATTATCAGCAGCCAACCCCAATATCCATTCTTCCTTTGTGACAGAACTCTAGGCAATGTGCCTGCTGAAAAGTATGACTTCCTAGCCCCAGCTACCAGTAGGAATATGTAAGTGGAAATAAATGGGTGGAATTTCTAGAAACCTTTGGTGTCTGGAATGCAGACAGGCTGTCTAGAGATCTAGCAGCCACGTTGAGAGCATGGGCAAAGACGAAGATCATAAAAGAGACAACGCCAGTGACCATCTATCCTCAAACTTCTAATTATATGAGAAAAATAAATCCTTATGCATTAAGAATCATCACATCACTGTTGTTAAGAGCCAAAACAATACCCTGTAGGTATATCTTTGTATATCTTAAAGATCTACAGAATAAAAACTAGTAAACAAGGTCATTTTGAAAGGTATACTTTACTTACTATTAGAATTTCTTAGCTGATGAGTAAATAGTGTTATCCTTTGTGTGGTCTCATACAGAAAGTATGAAGGCTTGATGATTGTTGACCTTTCCTCCCTCTCTTTTAAATCCACTCTGATCAGTCTCTCATCAGCATGACACCAATGACCTGCCCATGGCCAAACCCAATCGTTTCACTTTTTATCTGACTCATCAGTGGCACTGGCTCAGCTGATCAACTCTTCTGGGAATAGTGTTTTCACTTGTGATCCAGGATGACACTCTATGGGTTCTCTTCCTTCACAGACTATGCTGGATCCTTCCCCATCTTCCACTGGTCCAGTGCCCCCAATCTAGATTATTATTGGACACAGCCTTCTAACTTGTTTGCTTGCTTCTACCTTACCATACAATCTATTCTCAATACAGCAGCCACACAGATACTTTAAAGATATAAAAGTCGGATCATGTAACTCTATTATGCAAAAAAATCAAACGGCTTTCTATATCACTCTATTTACTATGCAAGTCCTATCATGGCCTTTAGATCCTGTAAGATCTAGTTCCCTCCTGCTTCTTACTTCATCCCTCATCACCACCTTTCCAGACTCACCACAGCACAGTCATATGCTCTGCATAGAGCTTGATATCTCACAGATACGGAACATACTGCTGCCCTATTGGTTCCTGTATGGAATACCACAGAAAGAACTACCTAGCTTGCTCCTTTACTTTCTTCAGGCCTCTGTTCACATCTCACCTTTTCAAAGGTGCTTTCCCTGACTACCTTACCTACCAATCACATTCTATCCTCCCAGCCTGTTCTCTTTTTCCCCCAAAGGGTTTATATTTCATATATACCATCTGGACATATTTTTGTCACCTCTGTATTCCCAGAACCTAGAACAATATTTGATATGTAATTCAAATATTTATAGATGGACTTTTTTGAAGCTTTTTTTTTTTTTTTTTGAGAGAGACAGTCTGTGTGTGAGTGTGCACCTGTGAGTGACAGAGGGGCAGAGAGAGAGAGAGGGAGCCAGAGAGTCCTAAGCAGGTTAAGCACTGTCAACGTAGAGCCCAGAGTGGGGCTTGATTTCACGAACTGTGTGATCATAACCTGAGCCCAAACCAGGAGTCAGAAACTCAACTGACTGAGCCCCCCAGGTGCCCCTAGATTGAATATTTGTTAAATGATGGACTGTTTATATATTTTACTTTGTAACTTTTGATAGTGAATTATCTTTGGGAATCCTCCTGTATATTACCCCTGGCACAGAGATATCATCAACTCACAGAATTACCGCTCTGGTACACAGTTTCTTCTTTATTTCTGGCCCCTTAGGATTTTGTCTGTTTTGTAAGTTTAGCTATGCATTAAAAACGTGTTAATGATCATTCTAGCATTCTGTATGGTTATAGAAGGAGGATTTTGATTAATATAATTTAATGTAATGTGCCAAACCCTAGAACCCATTGCTTCAAGTAAAAGAAATATTTTCTGCAATATGAAAATATAAAGAAGAAGAAAAATATTTTAAAAAGGGTGCCTCTACTGATCTGGAAACTGCCAGAACTACATGGCTACCTGATTTCTTAAGACTTTTCTGTCCCAGAATGGGCAGCTATATGCCTTTAGTAGAAGAGAAACTTACTCTGGATAGTTTTCTTTCCCTGTACCAAATGCCTCACCTTCTGTGAACTTGCTGAATGTTTTCTTCACCGTGATGGTATCCTACAAAACACTGCTGATGACCAAGGAGGGACCAAGAGAATATCCTTGTGCCCATGAGATTCACTGGTCTTATGTTCTCTAATCCTACAGAAGCCAGCCTGATGAAAAATAGGGAATAGCCAACAGAAGACTCGGTTACACCACTGGGAGGGGCAGGGACAGCATTTTCTGGAGCCAGGTTTCTGTTTGACAAGATCCTGTGTGCCTGGAAACAGGAAGCAGTAACTAATTTCTCTCAGAGTCACAAATCTAGGAGTCAAGGGATAGGTGTCTCAGTAAACCCCTGATGGCCCACTAATAAAATTTTTGCTTCTTAGGTTGTATTAGTTTAAAAGTCCTAGTTCCCAAGTTGGCATCATGGTACAGAGGGAGAAGAGGCAATATTCTACTAGGGGACATAACAAAAATTTCGCTGAATTAGAAGCTGGGACTGCCACTTGGCAAGTTTGGACTCCTCATGCCTTTGAACCAATAGGCAAATACTGGGTTACAATGAGGATGGTATGATTTATTCTGGTTATCAAGGGAAATAAAGTTACTATTATACAGTGGGGCCAGGGAGATGTCTAGTACTCAAGGGATTTTCTGGAGATCTTTCTTATTATTCCCATGTAAAGTGAAAAAAGTTAATGGAAGGCTCTATAATACATTGAGGCAGGGTCACTAATGGACCTACATCCTGGCACAGTGGAAGTGTTGTCTCCACATGGTACCACAGCTGTGTCCTCAACAGCCCACGGTGTCACCTTTTTAGGCTCCTTGGTATAGCAGGTCAGAGTGAAAAACAGTCCACACAAATGGAAAAAAGAAAACAAAAACAAAACCTCACGTGATCCTGTGGTTGTTCCCCCAAACAGAAATAAAACTGGAAGATTTTATTCTGCCTTTTCAGACTAGATATCAGAATTTATGTGACACTCACATAAACAGTGACTTGGCCTAAGCATGATGTGATGGAAGGAACACTGTACTAATAAGGCAGAAGACCCTGAGTTCTAATGACACTTTTGTTATTAACTAGTAGGGTGACCTTATAAAAAAATCACTCAATTCCTGACTCTCACTTACCAAATACATAAAATAAAAATGTTTTCAAACATTTTTTTGTTAAAATTTTTTAAAGTTGTGTTTGATTTCAACCAAAATCTTACACGAAGTTTAATATGTGAGATCAGGAGGGGCGCCTGGGTGGCTCAGTCGGCTAAGTGTCTGGCTTCAGCTCAGGTCATGATCTCGCAGTTTGTGGGTTCAAGCCCCGCATCAGGCTCTGTGCTGACAGCCAGCTCAGAGCCTGGAGCCTGTTTCGGATTCTGTGTCTCCCCCTCTCTCTGACCCTCCCCTGCTCACACTATCTCTCTCTCTTTCTCTCTCAGAAATAAAGAAAACATTTAAAAAAAATATGAGATCAGTAAAATGGTAATGGGGTGTACATGTGTGCAGGTGTATGCACACACTGTTCACACCCTCCGCCTCTACTACATGGCGTTCAGACAACACAGCAAAGCAGAGTTTCAGGCCTGAATGATAAATGAAATCCCCAAAATTAAAAAAAATTCCATAATTTTCCTAACTAGTTGACTTTGAAATAAAATTGCTTCTCTGTATGACCCTAGGGAGCACACAAATTAAAAGGAAAATTATGTAAACTTGGAAATTACTATGTTATATTGAAATGAAATGTAATGATGTAATAATTAATACAAACAGAAGATGGCAGACTTCAAAATATTTCGAGAAAGGTTGAGTGTAAGAACTTGTTGAAAGTATAGATTTGTTAAATTATGAAAGAAAAAAAAAAGTATAGATTTGGGAAGCCTAAGAAATCTAGTCCACGTAAAAGATTTCTTAAATTGGCAGAAAAGGTCCGGTATTTGAGGCAGGTAATTTCAGTTTCTGATTACCAATTAGTTTGTCCAGGTAACTTAAAAGAAGATGTGTAGCTAACACAAGTATTCAGATCTTTATAGCAAGAATATAATCCATTATTTCACTGGCCTGGTTAATCGGTTTATAAAACAGTATGAATGTGGTCAGCCCAAATCAACTCCTTTAGTTAATACAGACATAAAGACCAAGGTAGTAGTAGTTCCCCATTAATCTGTCTTTCATTTTTTAATTTAATTTTAATTTTCTTTATTTTTTTAGAGAGAGAGTGCACAAGTGAGCAAGGGGCAGAGAAAGAGAGAGAGAGAATCTGAGAAGAGGGGGGAGAGAGAGAGAGAAAGAGAGAGAAGTGAGGCTCACCCAAAATGGGGCTCATGTTTACCCAAAGTGTAAACATGAGCTCACCTGATGTGGGACTTGAATTCATGAACTGTGAGATCATGACCTGAGCCGAAATCAGATGCTTAACGACTGAGACACCCAGGTGCCCTATTTGGCTTTTAATAACAGTAAAATAAACTCTTCATGACATTTTTTTAAAGTTTATTTATTTATTTTGAGAGAGAAAGAGAGCATGTGTGAGCAGAGGATGGTTAGAGAGGGAGAAAAAGAATCCCAAGCCGGCTCCACGCTGTCAGTGCAGAGCCCGATGTGGGAATTAATCTCAGGAGCTATGAGATCATGACCTGAGCCAAAATCAAGAGTCAGATGCTTAACCGAGCCAGCCACCCAGGCATCCTCATGAAATTATTTAAAGCTTGGTTGTTTAAACTTGAATAATGTAAAAATTTATTTAGATTTTATGGGGTACTTCTATATTTATATATGAGAATATACAAAAACTTATTTCTGGAAACTGTCAATAGTTTCCTAGGCCCTAGGACTTTTGTATTACATTTGAATGTACCATTAAGCAAAGTTAGTATTTAGGTACTGAAACAAGAATGACAACTTATCCAGAAAACAAACCATATTCCAAGAATTATGTGGAGACAATTGTAACATACTGCCATATACATGGCGATATTCATAGTTTGGGGTACTCTAACTCTCCTAGAATAGTTTGGGGTACTCTAACTCTCCTAGAATAGAGGACACGTTAAATATGTCACTGTGGGATTTAAATGCTCATTCAATTCTGTATTAAAAGCAGAAAGAATATTTCTACTCAAAGCAAGCATCTGTACGATACAGTACTTATTTGGAAGAATGAATGATGAATAGGAATTGGATATATCTCTTATTTGGTCATTTATATACACTTAGGTTTGTCACATCTTTTCCAAAGGAAAAGACCTTGTGATTAATAAACCAAAGTGTTTCTCTATCCATCAAAAATTATCGTAGTTGCTGACTAGCTAAATGGTTACATAAAGTTTGTACCATCATCAATATTTTAATGCAACATAGTTTTTGTTAAGTCCTTGAAAACGATAAAACATTTACTGTGACTACATTTACTTAACTTCTAAAATATATTAACAAATTCATGACTTACCTTCCAAGCATGGTAAGTACCAGAGGGATCAGTCTGATACAATCTTGGGATACCACCATCATCAAAACCTACAATTAAGGCAGAAATACCAAAAGGTCTTCGTCCATTGCTTTGTGTGTATTTCTGAAAAATAAAATGTTTTTATAACTACCTTTTCATATGAGGCCATACAAAGAACAGCACTATTACTTACCAACTAAGAAATTCTAATAGTATATAAAGTATTCTTGCCAAAATTATAATCTTTGTTGATTCTTATACTGTATTTCTTTAAGATCCTCTCTCTGATTTTTTCTGGACTAACTTCAATCATGATGAAATTTTAATGAAATTAATGCATACACTGTGTAAAATTAAATAATAAGAGTGCTTACAGATGGTCTTAAAACTGTTTTCTCATTGTTTTACATGCTTTTACATAACTAGACTATAATCTTGTTAATATAGCAGAGAACTATATATGCCACACCATTTTGGTTCCCACCTAGTAAAGCTGATTTTAGTGAGCTGTGCTTTGGAAGGAAGTCCTTGGGCTTACTCTGAGAGATACTACAATTGTTACCATTATAATCAATATTTTTACTTGATACTATTATCAAGTATATTCTGTTCACTCTATACTAAGTTATTGCTACATTAAACCCAACTAAGAGATTTCTTTCAGTTCACAAACAAGGAAACCTTTGTCTCTCTGGACCACAAAGCATGTTTTTTTCCTTCCAGACAATAGTGCACTGGAAACCAATTGTATTTCTTTTTACTTTAGTGCCAGGAACTTCCTGGGAGTGGAATTCCCACTAACTCTGAGACTGGTGCTCCTAGAAGTTGTACACAGGGCAGCCCTGAAAGAAAGCTCAAGCCCATACCTTTTTTGTCATTTTTATATTTTATTATTATGTATTTTTATTAGCTACTTCAAATTTTGAATGCAAATAGTTGTGCTACAAATATAAATAAACTCTTAAAGAGCAGGGTTTATATCTTTATTCTCCTGTATTTCTTAATATTCCTAGTTCACACAGAGGTATGAAGCAGATGTTTTGTAAATATACCTCAGAGGAGAGACCCTTTTATTTGCTTAATCAACCATGTTTTTTTCTCTTTAATGAATAAGTAGTACTTGCACAGAGTTAAAATAATTTAAAAGTCCAAAAGAATAAATAAAAGATCTCTTTTGTCTCAGAGCCCCAAGCCTCTTCCCAGTAGCAACCCCACTATTACAGGTTTACAATGTATATTAAATGTTCTATGTATAGCCTTTATATTTCTAGAAGAAAAACTAAAACCACAATTGGGAACCTGGTATGTACAATGCTCTACATCTTGTTTTTGGTGGATACTATTTTAACTACTGAGAAAATCAAAGCAAATAAAGTAGAAAAGTATGAAAATGTTGGACTTAATTGAAACATGAATTAAAGTAAAAAAACAAAATAGAGTTAATTTTTTATAAGTATATAGCCTAAAAGTTTAGTATCAAGAATATATAGCATATAAAAAATCTCTACATGGACAATGGCAAAATCAATGCCAGAAAGTATTCTAAATGTTTTAAACGTATTAAATCATTTAATTCATAATGGAGCTCAATAAGTAGGTATTATTGTAATGTTTATTCCATAAATAAGAAAATTAAGAAAAAACAGGCTAAATAGTGTGCTCATGGCATTAACTAGGAAGTAGCAAAGTCAGGATTCAAACCCCCAATTTGCTCCTAGGGGCATATTCTTAACAACCAAGAGTGCCTGTCAAAAGGAAAGATAGTTTACACTAGAAGAAATGAAAATAGCAAAATGAGCATGTAGAAAAAAAATCAACCTCACTACTGATTATGAAATACAAATTGAAACAACTATTATAGTACTATGTTATACTTATTTGCAAAATAAAAGAAAAATGGAAACCCAAGGCTGATGATCCTTTAGGGATACATTTATGCATTGCTGGTTGCACAATAAAAATTGGTTCAATCTTTTTAGCAAGCAATTTAGCTACATATAACAAAAGTCTTAAAGCCCATTACAATATCTAATCTAGTAATCTCACACTGAAAATTAATTTAACAATATAATTCAAAAAAGAAAACTAAAAGCTGTGACAAAGATAGAGTAATGCCATTAAAGTACTAAATTGAGAAAGAGAATGAGAAAGGGAAAGAAACTGGAAACAATCTAAATTTAAATTTTCAGTGAGCAACTGGAAACAGTATTACGTAGTTAGTAAGAATAGTAAGTATGCATAAGGACTATACATAAAGGGCATATAAAATGATAGTAAGAGAACAAATACTTATTGTATACATCATGATTATACGTAATGTCAACCAGGGTATCTATCTATGGATTCAGAAGTCAAATCCAAACATGATCTGTTTTGTTTAGGTTTGCAGGTGAAAGAATCATGGGTATTTCTTTAGTAAACTTAAAAGAAAAGAAAAAGAAAAAGGTTTTCATTACTGTATCTCCAAAAGTATAGAAATTCCCTTAAAATATGAGATTTATTCTTTTAAATTTTAATAGAATTCCCAGAATTGATAGTGATTGAGAATTTTAATGATCAAATCAACCCATTCCACTGGAATAGAGTGCTAATATGAAGTAAATGTTTGAAGGAATAAGGAGTTGAGTAGATTTACTAGTATTCCCATGACAGGAACCATAATGATGCAAAAGAAGAAAGCCTGAAGAAATCTGTTGGGACACTGGCTTACCTGCTTCAAGGTTGCTATGAAGCGAGTTATATATTCTACAGTGACTGGATCCTCGACTGTCAGCTTATGACTCTGGCACTCCACACGGGCTCTGTTTATTACTACTCTAGCATCAGCAGTCAGTCCTATAAAAGGAGGCAATGAATTATAAAAAAGAATGGCTTTTTTCTTGTCAAAAGGTTTTTTTTTTAGCAACTATGAAATCTTTCTTGTAATGTCTATTGTTTTTTCTATCAACATATGTCCATTATAAAGAATTTGTAGTTCTTGTAAAATAGAGTATCATTTGTCTGACATTCAACACTTAAACTGATGCATTCTTATTTAATTTATTTTGGTTCAGCCTGGGTTCAATGTGGGGCTTTATCCCACCCAAAACTAAGAGAAAGATGCTTAACTAAGTCACCTGGACACCCCTTAATTTACTTTTTAAAGAAAATGGTTTATTTTTAATTTTTAAAAATTTATTTATTTATTTTAACAGAGAATGAGAGAGAGAGCAGGGGAGGGGCAGAGAGAGAGGGAGACACAGAATCTGAAGCAGGCTCCAGGCTCTGAGCTATCAGCACAGAGCCCTACATGGGGCTTGACACATGAACCGTGAGAGCCGATGTCAGACACTTAATTGACTGAGCCAACCAGGTGCCCCTTTCCTCTAGGATTTTGATGGCTTCCTATCTTACGTTTCATCCATTTTTAGTTTATATTTGCGTATGGTGTAAGAAAGTTCACTCTTCTGCATTTCACTGTCCAGTTTTCCTAATACCATTTGCTAAAGAGACTGTCTTTTATCCATTGGATATTGTTTCTTGCTTTGTCAAAGATTAGTTGGCAATATGTTTGTGAGTCCATTTCTGGATTCTCTATTCTGTTCCATTGATCTATGTGTCTGTTGTTGTGCCAGTACCATACTGTCTTGATGACTACAGCTTTGTTTAGTTTTCATTTTTCAGGATTCCTTTGGCTATTCAGGGTCTTCTCTGGTTCCATACACATTTTAGGATTGTATGTTCTAGCAAATTATGGTGTTATTTTGATAAGGATTGCATTGAATGTGTAGATTGTTTTGAGTAGTATCGACATTTTAGCCATATTTGTTCTTCCAATCCATGAGCATGGAAAGTTTTTCCATTTTTTTTTTTTTTGGTGTCTTCTTCAATTTCTTTCATAAGCTTTCTATAGTTTTCAGTGTATAGATTTTTCACCTCTTTGGTTAGGTTTATTCCTAGATATTTTATAGTTTTTGGTACAGCTGTAAATGGGATCGATTCCTTGATTTCTGTTTCTGTGGTTTCATTATTGGTGTATATAAATGCAACTGATTTTTGTACATTGATCTTATATTCTGTGACTTTGCTGAATTCATGTATCAGTTCTAGCAGTTTTTTGGTGGAGTCTTTTGGGTTTTCCACATAGAGTATCATGTCGTATGCAAAGAGTAAAGGTTTGACTCTTTCTTGCTGATTTGGATGCCTTTTATTTCTTTGTGTTGTCTGACTGCTGAGGCTAGGACTTCCAACACTATGTTGAATAACAGTGGTAAGAGTGGATATCTTTGTTGTTCCTGACCTTAGGGAGAAAGCTCTCAGATTTTCCCCATTGAGGATGATGTCAGCAGTGGATCTTTCATATATGGCGATTATGATCTTGAGGCATGATCCTTCTATCCCTACTTTCTTGAGGGTTTTCATCAAGAAAGGATGCTGTAACTCTCCACAATAGCTAAAACATGGAAAGAGCCTATGTGTCCATCAACAGATGAATGGATCAAGAAGATGTGGTTTATCTATACCATGGAATACTACATGGCAATGAGAAACAATGAAATCTGGCCATGTGTAGCAACATGGATGGACCTTGAGGGTGTTATGCTGAGCGAAATAAGTCAGGCAGAGAAGGACAAATATCATATGTTTGCACGTATAGGAGGATTAGGAGGAACTTGACGGAGGAACAAGGGGGAGAAGAAGGGCGGAAATGGTGGGGGAAAGGGAGAGAGGCAAACCATGAGAGACTCTTGAATGCTGACAAAAACTGAGGACTGATGGATGTGGGGGGGAGGGGGGATGGGCATGGAGGAGGACACTTGTGGGGATGAGCACTGAGTGTTATGTGGAAACTAATTTGACAATAAACTATTTGTAAAAAAAAAAAAAAAGAAAGAAAGGATGCTGTATTTTGTCAAATCCTTTTTCAGCATCTGTTGAGAGGATCATGTGGTTCTTATCCTTTCTTTTATTATTGTGATGCATCTCACTGATTGATTTGTGGATATTGAACCAGCCCTTCATCCCAGGAATATATCCCACTCGATTGTGGTGAATAATTCCTTTAATGTATTATTGGATCTGGTTTGCTAGTATCTTGTTGAGAATTTTTGCTTCCATGTTCATCAGGGAAATTGGTCTATAGTTCTCCTCTTTAGTGAGGTCTTTGTCTGGTTTTGGAATCAAGGTAATGCTGGCCTCATAGAATGAGTTTGGAAGTTTTCCTTCCATTTCTATCTTTTTGGAACAGCTTCAAAAGAACAGATGTTAACTCTTGTTTAAATGTTTGGTAGACTCCCCTGGAAAGCCATCTGGCCCTGGACTCTTATTTGTTGGGAGATTTTTGATTACTGATTCAATTTCTTTACTGGTTATTGGTCGGTTTACATTTTCTGTTTCTTCCTATTTCAGTTTTGGTAGTTTATATGTTTCTAGGAATTTGTCCATTTCTTCCAGATTGCCTAATATGCTGGCCTATAATTGCTCATAATATTCTCTTATTAGTGTTTGGATTTCTGCAGTGTTGGTTGTGATTTCTTCTCTTTCATTTGTGATTTTATTTGGATACTTTCCTTTTTCTTTTAGCTATGGGTTTATCAATTTTGTTAATTCTTTCAAAGAACTAGCCCCTGGTTTCATTGATCTGTTTTAATGTTTGTTTTTTTTTAATATATAACATTGATTTCTGCTCTAATCTCTATTACTTCCCTTCTTCTGCTGGGCTTGGGCTTTACTTGCTATTCTTTTACCAGTTCTTTTAGGTGTAGGGTTAGGTTGTGTATTTGAGACTTTCCCTCTTTCTTTAGGAAGGCCTGGATTGCTATGTACTTCCATCTTATGACCGTCTTTGCTGCATCCCAGAGGTTTGGGGGTGTCATGTTTTCATTTTCATTAGCTTCCATGTACTTTTTAATTTCCTCCTTAATTTCTTGGTTAGCCCACTCATTCTTTAGTGGGATGTTCTTTAATCTCCAGGTATTTGTGGTCTTTCTAAATGTTTTCTTGTGGTTGATTTTGAGTTTCATAGCACTGTGTCCAAAAGAATGCAAGGTATGATCTCAATCTTTCTGTACTTGTTGAGGGCTGATTTGTGACCCAGTACGTGATCTATTCTGGAGAATGTTCCATGTGCACTCGAGAATAACATGTATTCTGCTTTAGGATGAAATGCTCTGAATATATGTTAAGTCCTTCCAGTCCAGTGTGTCATTCAAAGCCATTATCCTTGTTTATTTACTGCTTAGATGATCTGTCTGTTGCTGTAAGTGGGGTGTTGAAGTCCCCTACTATTATGGTACTGTTATCAATGAGTTTCTTTATGTTTGTGACTAATTGATTTATATATTTGGGTGCTTTCATGTTTGGAGCATAATGTTTATAATTGTTAGATCTTGGTGGACAGACCCCTTAATTATGATATAATGTCCTTCTTCATCTCTTGTTACAGTTATTTTAAAATCTAGTTTGTCTGATGTAAGTATGGCTACTCCAGCTTTCTTTTGATGACCATTAGTATGATAGGTGGTTTTCCATCCCCTTACTTTCAATCTGCCAGTGTCTTTGGGTCTAAACTGAGTATCTTGTAAGAATATAGATGGGTCTTGTTTTCTTACCCATTCTGATACCCTATGTCTTTTGATTGGAGTGTTTGACCCAATTGACATTTAGAGTGAGTACTGAAAGATATGAATTTAGTGCCATTGTGTTGCCTATAGTGTTGGGAGTTTCTGGTGATGTTCTCTGGTCCTTTCTAGTCTTTGTTGCTTTTGGTCTTTTTTGTTTTGTTTTGTCTTTTCTCCAAAGAGCCCCCCCTTAAAATTTCTTGCAGGGCTGGTTTAGTGGTCATGAACTCCTTTAGGTTTTGTTTGTGGGAAATTCTTTCTCTCTCCTTCTATTTTGAATGACAGCCTTGCTGGGTAAAGAATTCTTGGCTGCATAGTTTTCTGATTCAGCACATTGAATATATCCTGCCACTCCTTTCTGGCCTGCCAAGTTTCTGTGGATAGGTCTGCTGTGAACCTCACCTGTATTCCCTTATAGGTTAAGGACTTTTTCCCTTGCTGCTTTCATAATTCTTTCCTTGTCTGTGTATTTTTGAATTTGACTATGACATGCCTTAGTTGAGATGATATGTTGGTTTTGGTTGAATCTAATGGGAGTTCTCTGTACATCATGGATTTTGATGTCTATATCCTTCCCAGATTAGTAAAGTTTTCTGCTATAATTTGCTCACACAAGCCAGATTCTGCCCCTTTTTCTCTCTCTTCATCTTTTGGGACACCTATTATTCAGATGTTATTTCTTTTTAATAAGTCACTGAGTTCTCTAAGTCTTGTATTGTGATCTTTTGCCTTTATTTCCCTCTTTTTTCCTGCTTTATTATTCTCCATAATTTGATCGTCTAAAACGCAGATTCATTGCTGCGGTTTGTCCATCCTTGCCATCGTTGCATCCATTTGAGATTGCATCTCGTTTATAGCATTTTCAATTTCATCCTGACTAGATTTTATTTCTTTTATCTCCATAGAAAAGGATTCTATGCTTTTTTCAACTCTAGCTAGTATTCTTATTTTCATGGTTCTAAATTCTAGTTCAGAAATCTTGCTTATATCTGTGTTGAGTAAGCCCCTGGCTGTCATTTTTTCCTATTCTTTCTTTTGGGGTGAATTCCTTCATTTGGCCATTTGGAGGAAGAAAAAAAAATAATAAAAAATTAACATTAAAAACAAAACAAAACATCAAATAAAGGAAGCTAGATCCTAGGTATGCTTTGGTCTGCTTACTGAAAGAAGCTTCATAGAACAGAGAAGAAAGGAAAATAAAAGAAAGAAACATTTAAAAATTAAAAAACTTATATAACAAAAATAAATGTTTCTTTCTGTATCCAAGAATGAGGAAGAAAGAAAAAACAGAAAAGAAAAAAGAAAATAAAAACAGAAGCAAAGAAAATGAACAGATAATTGAACCAGCACACAGAATGAAACCCAAATGAAGTTACCTCCAGTTTCCCCTAGGACTGAAACTATGAAGCCTTCTATAGTCTGTATACTAAGCAGGTGGAGTGACCTGTACTGGTCTTCTAAGGGACATGCTTGGAGGGCACAGTTGGGCAGGGCTTGGTGTAAAGGCTCCATGCTCCACTAGGTGGTGCTGCATAGCTTACTGGGGTAAGTGTTGTACATATGTGCTGTGTGCATGCCTGTTTGTGCCCGGCTCCCTAGTCTCTGGCACAAGAACTTCAGGCTCTCTCACCAACCAGCAATCAAGCACCCCTCCTTTGTTTCAGGCCTCCATCCATTTCCTGCCTCTACCCTGTCCAAGCTGTGTGCCTGTCAGGTGGCACCTCCCTCCAGAGTTTTATCTCAGATGGGTTTGTGTTTCAAAATGCCACGCTTCAGAGACTCCTGCAGCCTAGAGCTGCACTGACTCTCTGGGGGAGGGTCTTGCTGAGCAATGGCCACGTGCCGGCTTGCCCCAGAAAACGTTTGTACAATTGCGCAGCAGCAGAGGTTCAGAGTTTATGGCAAATCACATCACACAGCTGGTGCCAGGCTTTACTGCGCTCTGGCATCTTTGTCCCAATATCAGCAAACATGGCTGCTCTCTGGGGTCTGCTGGGACCTTTGCCTGTGGTGAGGCCCTATGGCTCCTACCAAGTGCACTCCAAGGAGGGGAACTGCTTCTCCCCATGTGGCACACGGACCCTTCAGGCCACACTGCCTATTTCTGGAGATTTGCCTTGCTTCCTCACCAGAGCACTGCCAGGCACTGACCTCTGAAACTTAAGACTCTGTGCTCTACTGTTCATAGAATCCTGGTGGTATTGAAACCCTCTCCTTTCCTCCTATAAATGGTTTTGGGGAACAAATTTCTTATTCAGTCCCCTGAGAGTGTTTTCACTCTCTCTCTTTCTCTCCAGCTACTTGCGAGAGAGTGCTCTTCTTGCATGATTCCAATGTTCCAATGTGCCGCACTTTCCCCCCTTTCTCTTTCTCTGTCCTCTCTCTACAAAAAGAGCTCCCCATTCTCCGAGGCTTTTCCCTCCCCCAGTTCACCTCTCTGCATTGCATATCTACTGAGTTCTGTGGCTAAAGTTATGCAGATTGTTGTGTTAGTCATCAGAACAATTTCCTAGCCAATTTCAAAATGGCTTGGTATTGATCGAGCTGTGTTTCAGGCATAAGATTGCTCAGGGTCTCCTTGCTTGTCTGCTTTCTTAACCGCCTTCCCTGCAAACATTTCTATTAAAGACTTTTGGCATTTGACCTTCACATGGCCTGTTTCTTTCCCCACTCTCTTAATACCATACTGCCCAGAAAATGCATTCACAAAATCTCTGAAACTGTCATTTCTCACATAACCATCAGTCTTTTGCACTTCACAAATTCATGTTCCACTTCCTACTATTTCAAATTCTGTGTCTACAAGCCTGGATTAATTGTCAGTCCCTGAAGATAGATAATAGTAGTCAACAATGAAGAACCTGTCACAATAAACCACTGAGAATCACCTTAACCCTCATGGGTAGGGTGCAAATTTTAATCAGATAGTTAAAGGAGAAACCAATTCGCTTTGTAAATGTTATATGAGAGAGGTGGCTGGCTGGCTTAATCGGTAGAGCATGTGACTCTTGATCTTGGGGTGGTGAGTTCAAGAACCACATTGGGCATAGAGCTTATTTTTAAAATGTTAAAAATCTATAAATCGATTTCTCTATTGGGTTTTCACATACATGGTATGGAGTGGTCTCCATTAAAAAAAAAAAAAAAAAGATGCGGGGCACCTGGCTGACTCAGTCAGTAGAGCATGCAACTCTTGATCATGGAGTCATGAGTTCAAGCCCCATGTTGGGGTAAAGTTCACTTAAAAAGTTAAAACAAATTTGTAAAATGTTATATAAGAAAAAGAAATGGGAAGAGATTGACTTTGCCTATTTTATGGATTAAAAGCTTTGTTCAATTATAAAATGTGATGAGAGATTTCTAAGTTACTTCCCCTTTACAATGTAAATATTATCCAAAACCACAGAACCATAGAAGTATATCTAGGAAACAGTGACATAACTGACACAAGAAAAAACTTAGTAATACATATGCCAAACTATATGAGTAATACAGTTATTTATTTTAACATAAGAAATAGCAAGTTACACGAATCAATACTGAATGGCTAGGAAAAGAGAACACATTTTATTTAAAGATACAATTGAAAACTGCAATTTCACATTCTATGGGTTATCTTTTAGTTTGCTGATTGTTTCTTTCACTGTGCAAAAGGTTTTTATTTTAATAAAGTCCCAATAGTTTATTATTGTTGTGGTTTTCCTTGCCTCAGGAGACTTATCTGAAAAGAAGGTGCTAAGGCTGATGTCAAAGAAATTACTATGCTCTCTTTTAGGAGAGTTATGATTTCATGTCTCACAGTTAGGGCCTTAATCCCTTTTGAATTTACTCTTATGTATGGCATAAGAAAGTGGTCCAGTTTCAGTCTTTTGCATGTTGTTATCCAGTTTTCCCAACATCATTTGTTGAAGAGACTGTCTTTTCCATTGGATATTAACATATAGTTGTGGTTTCATTTCTGGGTTTTCTATTTTGTTCCATTGATCCATGTATCTATTATTGTGCCAGTACCATACTGTTTTGATGACTACAGCTTTGTAATATAACTTGAAGTCCAGAATTGGGATGCCCCCCACTTTGCTTTTCTTTTTCAAGGCTGCTTTGGCTATTCAGGGTCTTTTGTGGTTCCATACAAATTTTGGAATTGTTTGTTCTAGCTTCTGTGAAAAATGCTGTTGGTATTTTGATAGGGCTTGCATTCCATGGTAGAATTGACATTTTAACATGATTTGTTCTCCCTATGGATGGGAGAAGATGTGACACATCTGATAAAGGGTTAGTATCTAAAATATGTAAAGAACTTCTAAAACAACACCAAAAAACAAAACGATTCAATTTAAAAATGGGCAGAAGACATAAAGAGACATTTTTTCAAAGACAGATGACCAACAGACACATGAAAAGATGCTTAACATCACTCATCATCAGGGAAATTCAAATCAAAACTATAATGAGATATCACCTGTCAGAATGGCTAAAATTAAGAGAAGAAACAACAGGTGTTGGTGAGGATGTGGAGAAAAAGGAACCCTCTTACACTGTTATTGGGAATGCAAACTAGTGCAGCCACTCTGGAAAACAGTATGGCAGTTCCTTAAAAAGTTAAAAATACCACTGTTCTACAATCCAGCAATCATACTATGTACCCAAAGAATACAAAAATACTAATTCAAAAGGATACATGAACTCCAATGTTTATAGCAGCATTATCTACAATAGCGAAATTATGGAAACAGCCCAAGTGTCCACTGATTGAAGAATGTATACAGAAGATGTGGGGGGGAGCACGTGCATGGCTCAGTCAGTTAAGCATCTGACTTCGGGTCAGGTCATGATCTCATGGTTCATGAGTTTGAGCCCCCGTCAGGCTGACAGCTGTGCTGATAGCTCAGAGACTTGAGCCTGCTTTGGATTCTGTGTCTCCCTCTCTTCCCAGACTCACACACACTCTGTCTCTTTCTCAAAAAGAAACATTAAAAAAAATCTGTTAAAAAGATGTGGTGTATATATATACAATAGAATATAACTCAGCCATAAAGAGAACACAATCTTGCCATTTGCAACAACATGTATAGAGCTAGAGATTATGCTAAGTGAAATAAGACAGTCAGAGAAAGACTAATACCATATGATTTCACTTATATGTGGAATTTAAGAAATGAAACAAATGACCAAAGGGAGGAAAAAAAGAGCAAACCAAGAACAAGACTCTTAATTATAGGGATCAAAGTGATGGTTACCAGAGGGGAGGTGGGTGGAATATACGTTAAATAGGTGATGGGGATTAAGGAGTGCACTTGTGATGAGCACTGGTGTTGTTAGGAAGTGCTGAATCACTGTACTGTACACCTGAAACTAATATTACACTGTATGTTAACTAACTAGAATTTTTTATTTTTATCTTTTACTTTAGAGAGAGAGTGTGTGAGTGGGGGAGAGGGGCAGAGGGAGAGAATGTTAAGCAGGCCCCATGCTTAGTGAGGAGCCCAATGCCAGGCTCTATCCCATGACTGTGAGGTCATGACCTGAGCCAAAATCAAGAGTTGGATACTTGGACACTCAACTGACTGAACTATCCAGGTGCCCCTGCTAATTGGAATTTAAATAAATACTTAAAAAACCCCTGCAATTTTACTGTCTCTATAAATAAGCAATCTCTAGGAGAATTAAGTCCTGTGTCTAGTGCTTTTAAATTTGCACCACAATTTTATCTTGAAGATACTATCACAATGTAAAATTTCTATTTTTAAATGGAATTCTACATGGTACATGAATTATTTTTTCAAATTCTTTAATTTTTTTTCTTCATAAGGGCTGTTTTATAAACATTAAAAGTACAACATAACAACAACATTGACAAAAGAATGTGGGTTTTTTTTTCAAGATGAAGCTATTTTTTTTTTCTGACATACTCCAACACAACATATTCCAACAGTGGGAATAAAAGCTACCATACAAATTATATGTATCATTCAGTAACCCAATATCACTAACATATATTGTGGATACTTTCCCATGTCAATATGTCTAGATCCTGTGGCCTCCTTTTTTAACTGCTACTAAATAAGAATGATAACATGGTAGTAGTAGTAATTGTAGTGTGATAATAGTAATATATGCCAGACTTTGTTCTAATTTTTTATGCATTAATTTATTTAATTCTTGTAATAAATTACAATAAAGTACACACTATCCTTCACCTCATGTTAAAGAAGACTAAACTGGGATGCCTAGGTGGCTCAGTAAGTTAAGCGTCTGACTTCAGCTCAGGTCATGATCTCATAGTTCATGGATTCGAGCCCCATTTTGGGCTCTGTGCTGACAGCTCAGAGCCTGGAGCCTGCCTCAGTGTCTGTGTCTCCTTCTCTCTCTGTCTCTCTCCTGCTCAAGCTCTGTCTCTCTCTCAAAAATGAGTAAACATTAAAAAACAAAAAGAAGACTAAACTGAGGCAAGAAGCAATAGCTAAGTACCTTGCCCACAGTTATAGATGTAGTGGGTAGTGGAGTTTGGCTAAGAATCCAGCAGGTATGGTTCCAGAGCCTGTACTTTTAAGCAACTGCTTGGATATGCCATGGCTAATTATACTACTTCCCAACAATAGACATTTAGCTATTTTCCAACTGCAAAGATCAATTAACATGTGGGGGGAGAATTATACTAAATGCTATTTCACTCTGCTAAAAAGTCAAATTCATATTAAAATTATTTTTATATTAGAGTCAGAAAATTATGCACACCAGAAGTTAAAGCATTCCATATCTTTTAAACTAAGACGATTTCTTGTAGTAAAATACATATCATAAAATTTACCATTTTAACTATTTCTAAGTTTATAGTTCAGTGGAATATTTACAGTGTTGGGAAATCATCACCACCCATCTCTAGAAATTTTTTATCTTCTCAAACTGAAACTCTAAGCCCATGAAATAACATGCCATTCCCCCTCCTCCACAGATCCTGGCAACCACCATTTTATTCTCTGTGTCTAGGAATTTGACTAGTCTAGTATTCTCATATAAGTGGAATCACATAGTCCTATTATGACTGCTTATTTCACTTACTATATGGTCTTCAAGATTCCTCCATGCTGTATGTTTCAGAATTTCCTTCTTTCTTAGGGCTGAATCATATTTCACTATATGTATATAGCACATCATGTTTACCGATTCATCCACTGATAGACACCTGGGTTGTTTCCATCTTTTAGCTACTGTGATTAATACTGCTATAAATGTGGGTATACAATATCTGTTTGAGTCCCTGCTCTAAATTCTTTGAGATACATACCGAGAAGTGAAATGGCTGGATCACACAATAATTCAATGTTTACTTTTTTATGAAACTGCCATATTGTTTTCAATAGTGACTACACCATTTTACATTTTCACCAACAGTGCACAAGGGATTCTCCACATTCTTGTTAATCTTTACTATTACTATTATTATTATTATTTTTATAATAGCCATCCTAATGGATGTGAAGTGGTGATTCATTGTGGTTTTGATTTGCATTTTCTCTAATAATTAGTGATGTTGAACATTGTTTCATGTGTTTATTGGCCATTCATATGTCTTCTTTGGAGACATATCTTTTAAGTTCTTTGCTTATTTTTGAATTGGGGTGTCTGCTTCTTTGTTGTTGTGTTCTAAGCATTCTTTATATATTCTGATTATCGATCCTTTATCAGATATACAATTTTGCAGATATTTTCTCCCATTTCATAGACTGCCTTTTCACTCTGTTGACTTTGTCCTTTGATGCATTACAAGTTTCAATTTTGAGGTAGTCCAATTTACATTTTTTTAATCCAAAAAAATCACTGTCAAATCCAATCTCACAAAACTTTTCTATGTATTTTTCTGAGTTTTAAAGCTTTAGGTTTTATGCTTAGTTAATTCACTTTGGGTTAATTTTTATATACAATGTTAGGTAAGGCTCTACTTTTTTTTTTTACATGTAGATATTCAGTTTCCCCAGTACCATTTGTTGAAAAGACTGTCTTTTACCCATTAAATGGTCTTGGCAATCCTGTCAAAAAAAAAATCATTTGGTCATGTATATGAGGATTATTTCTGGGCTCTCCATTATATTCTATTGGTCGATATGTCCCTTTTTTTTAAGGTTTACTTATTTGAGGGGGGCAGAGAGAGAGAGAGAGAGAGAGAGAGAGAGAGAGATCATTCTCAGGGCTTTTGAACCTTGAGATTACAACATGAGCTGAAATCAAGAGTCAGATGCTTAAAGCACTGAGTCATCCAGGAGCCCCTATATGACCAACTTGATGTTAGTACTGCAGTGTTTTGATTATTTTAGCTTGTAGCAAGTTTTGAAATCAGGAAGCATGAGTTGTCCAGGTCTGTCATTTTTCAAGACTGTTTCAAGATTCCATATAAATTTTAGTTTTTTTCTGTTTCTGAAAAAAAAAAATCATTGGAAATTTGTTAGGGATATACCAAATGATTGCTTTGGGTAGTACTGATACCTTAACAATATTAATCTTCTAATCCATGATCATGGGATGTCTTTCCACTTATTTGCGTCTTCTTAAATTTCTTTCAGTAATGTTTTATTTATTAAAAATGTTTTTTTTAATGTTTTATTTGTTTCCGAGAGAGAGAGAGAGATACAGCATGAGCAGGAGAGGGTCAGAGAGAGAGGGAGATACAGAATCTGAAACAAGCTCCAGGCTCTGAGCTAGCTGTCAGCACAGAGCCTGATGCGGGGCTCGAACCCACGAACTGTGAGATCATGACCTGAGCCGAAGTCGGATGCTTAACCTACTGAGCCACCCAGGTGCCCCTCAGCAATGTTTTATAGTTTGCAGTGTACAAGTCTTTTGCCTCCTTGGTTAAATTTATTTCTAAGTATTTTATTATTTTTGGTACTATTGTAAATAGAATTATCTCTTAATTTCCTTTTCATATTGTTCATGGTCAGTATATAGATATGCAACTAATTTTTGTGTGTGTTGACATTGTTTCCTGCAACTTTTTTCAATTTAATTATTACTTCTGACAGTGTTGTATTTTTTTTTAATCCTTAGGATTTTCTATATACAAAATCATGTCATCCATAAACAAAGCTAATTTTATTTTTTCCTTTCCAATCTAGATGCCTTTGTTTTCTTGCCTAATTGCTCACCCTAGGACTTTCATTATTATGTTAAATAGAAATGGCAAAAACAAGCATCCTTGACTTATTCCTGATCCTAGAGGAAAAGCTTTTCAGTCTTTTGTAACTGGGTATGATGTTTGCAGTGAGTGTTTAATAAATGGCCCTTATTATGTTGAGGTCTTCTCCTTCTATTCCTATTTTGTTGAGTGTTTTCATCATGAATGGGTACTGAATTTTGTCGACTGCTTTTTCTGAATCAATTGAGACAATCATGTAGTTTTTCCCTTCATTTTGTTACGGTGGTATGTTACATTGATTGATTTTCAAGTGTTAAACTATCCTAGCATTCCAGGAATAAATCCCACTTGGTTATGGCATATAAGACTCTTAATTTGCTGAATTTGGTTCGCTAGTAGTTTGGTGAGAATTTTTACATCAATATTTATAAGACATAATGGTCTATAGTTTTCTGGTAGTGTCTTTGTCTGGTTTTGGTATCATGGTAATGCTGGCCTCATAGAATGAGTTTGGAAGTATTCTTTCTTCTTGAATTTTTTGGAGGAGTTTGAGAGTGACTGGTATTAAATCTTTTTTAATATTTGATAGAATTTACCAGGGAAACCATCTGGTCATGTTTTTTTGTTTTGATTTTTTTAATTGGGAGATTTTTGACCACTGACGCGTATACATCTGTTGAGATTTTCTATTTCATCTTGAGTCACTTCAGGTAATTTGTATGTTTCAGGAAAGTGTCAATTTCTTCTAGATTATCTCATTTGTTGGTATATGATCGTTCACAGTATTCTATGATAATCCTTTTTATTTCCATAAAACTATTAGTAATGTTCTCTTTTTCATTTCTATTTTTAGTTAAAACTTCTTTTATTCTTAGTCTACCTAGCTAATGGTCTGTCAATAGTACTGATCTTTTCAAAGAACCAAGTATTGGGTTTATTGATTTTTCTCTCTTGTTTTCCTATTCTGTTTTATATATCTTTTTTTCTTATAATCTTTCATTTTCCTTATATTCTTTTATTATTTCCTTCCTGGTGGTAGCCTTAGGTTTGTTCTTTTTCTAGTTCTTAAAGTTCTAGTTCTAAGAATAGGTTGCTGAATTGAAATCTTTTTGTTTGTTTAAAGTAAGCAGTTAGAGCCACACATTTTCTTCTTAGCACTGCTTTTGCTGCATTCCATAAATTTGATACGCTGTATTTTCATTTTCATTTGTCTGAAGATATTTTCTAATTTCTCTTGTGATTTCTTCTTTGGCCAATGGGTTTTTTAGAAGTACAGTTGACTCTTGAACAATGTGAGTGTTAGGATACCAACTGTACCCCACCAAGTGAAATCCACACATAACTTTTGACTCCTCAACAAACTTAACTACTAAGAGTCTACTGTTGCCAGAAACCTTTATTGATAACATAACCAATTAACATACATTTTGTAGGTTAGATGTATTATATATTGTATTCTTACAACACAGTAAGCTAGAGAAAAGAAAAGGTTAAGAAAATATAAGAAAGAAGGGGCGCCTGGGTGGCTTAGTCGGTTAAGCGTCCAACTTTCACTTAGGTCATGATCTCGTGGTTAGTGGGTTCGAGCCCCACATCGGGCTCTGTGCTCTCAGCTAGCTCAGAGCCTGGAGCCTGTTTCAGATTCTGTGTCTCCCTCTCTCTCTGACCCTCCCCTGCTCACGCTGTCTCTCTCTCCTAGAAATAAATAAAACACTGAAAAAAAATTTAAAAAAAGAAAATATAAGAAAGAAAATCATAAATAAAATATATTTACAATACTCTATATATTGTATTACAAACAATAATCTCTGTAAAAAAAAAAACCCACCTATAAGTGGACCTGTATCATTTAAGGGTCAACTGTATTGTTTAATTCCCACCCATGTGTGGATTTTTTCAGCTTTCCTTCTGCTGTTGATTTCTTGTTTTATTTTGACTAGAAATGATACTTTGTATGATTTCAAACTTTAAAATTTTTTTAATGTTTTATTTATTTCTGAGAGAGAGAGAGACAGCGCGAGCAGCGGAGGGTCAGAGAGAGAGGGAGATACAGAATCTGAACAGGCTCCAGGCTCTGAGCTAGCTGTCAGCACAAAGCTCGACACAGGACTCGAACCCACAAACTGTGAGATCATGACCTGAGTCGAAGTCGGATGCTTAACCAACTGAGCCACCCAGGAGCCCCTGATTTCAATCTTTTAAAAATTTATCAAAACTTGTTTTGTAGCAAGATGACTGTTTTTAAAGGTGTTTGTTACTCTTTTTTAAATTTTTATTTATTTATTTTGAGAGAAAGGGGTGTTTGTTACTCTTTTTTAAATTTTTATTTATTTTGAGAGAGAGGGGTAGAAAGAGGGAGAGAGAGAATCCCAAGTGAGTTCTGCCACGTGAAACTTGATCCCATGAACCTCAAGATTATGACCTGGACCAAAATCAAGAGCTGGATGCTTAACTGACTGAGCCACCCACGTGCCCCAAGATGATTACTTTTTAAGAGAGAAAGATAAAGGCTATTTTTTTGCTCAATAAAGTTTTTAAACTTCAATATAAAATACTGGCTTGAAAAAGCATCATCAGAAAATGGGTACGTGGGGCCGTCTGCATGTGCCCGAGTGCTGGACAGCTGTTGCCTGCCCAGCTGCGATCTGCCCATGCAACACTGGGGGCATGGGGAGGCCCTGGTGGCCCTGAAGGACAAAATGTCCAGCTGTTGGCAGATGGCCAGGCCCCAGAAGACACCACTAGCCCTTCCTCAGAGAGAAGGGGTCCAGACAGCTGCTGTGATGCCCAACCTGAAGGGCGGCTGCTTGACCCCCACTGTACCAGAGACTCCTCTACCCTACCCGGCATTGCTGCAGTCCCACCTCAGCTCCGAGTCTCAAATTGTCAAAGAAGCCCAAGGTGCTGGGGATATGTTCCCCAATGACTGAAACCCACTGCCTGTCAAGTTCCTGAACCTGAGGGTACTGTAGGCTGGCAGGGGGCACCCCAGCTCAAAGATGCATGGCCATGGCAGGGCCTTAGAGCTTGAGGACATGGGCCCACCAACTGTGTGAGGAGTTAGAGCAAGACCCCAGGACTCAGACCTCCAGGGAAGCCTGGCCTCACTGGAGCAGCTGTTCTTGAACATGGCAGCCCAAGCCCAAAGACTCTAGCTCCAATGGTGATGTCGACACCTTACTCTAGTTCACCTCTGGGGCCTGGCGGACCCACGTGAGCTACATCAATAGCTTAGGTCACTTAGTGCAGGAGCGGGAGGAACAGGCCCTAGAGCAGGGGCAAGACGAGCTGCTTCTGCACAACTGTCCCGACCTTGACTCCCTGGATCTGGAAGAAGATGAAATGCCTGCCACACTTGAGCACAGGATGCTGATGTAGAGGTTCTTCATGTCACTGCAGGTCATCCTACCAGTACGTCCCGGACAGACTGTTTCTACCCAGGTGTTACCCCTTGTGTTGCATCCTGGGTTGTTTACACCTGAAGCCACGTAGCCATCTGGAAGGGTTCCTCAGCTGCCCGCTGACCCAGCAGCTCTCCTTCCTGTGCAGCCTCTACCTGCACACTCCTGACTACCTGGTGCTCCTGCTCCAGTGGCTCTTCCAGCTGCTGATGTAGTCTTCAGAAACTTCTTCAGGAGTCTTTGGCCTCCTTTGGGATCTCAGCATAGACGGACTCTTCCATCAGTCTGATGGAGACAAGCACTGGTGGTGCCCCCTTGCTGCAGGGGGTCATGAAGGCATTTCACATCCTGGGAGCTCACAGCCCTGCTCTGGGCCTGCAGGGGCCCTGCTGGTACAGTGGGAGAGTGCCTAAAAGTGAGAGTGGCCATGGGGCACTTGGGTGGCTCAATTGGTTAAACATCTGACTCTTAATCTCGGCTCAGGTCATGATCTCATCAACTGTGAGATCAAGCCCTGCATTGGGCGCTGTGCTGACAGTGTGGACCCTGCTTAGGGGTCTCTCTCGTGCTCTCTCTCTGCCCTTCCCCTGCTTTCTCTCTCTCAAAATAAAATAATAAACTTTTAAAATATCACTAAAAAGAAAGTGGCAGTAGCCTGAGCTGACGTGAGCAGCAAGACACTCCCCCAGAGACTCCCTTGGACATTAGGCTGTGCTACATCCATAACTTCCTGACACTGTGTGCTCCAGCCCAGCCGGGGACCTCTTGGGCCCGACAGAGCCGCAGTGCTAAGTCAGCCTGGACGTGAGCTACGCCTGCTGCCCAAGCCCAGCCTCTAACAGTCTCTGCTCCCACTGCTCCAGGACACCTGGAAGCAGCCAGGGAAGCTCCAGCAGCCATGCGGCTCCCTGAGCAAGGTGTCCGATTACCGCCACGACCCGCGGGTGCCTGCGCGGTCCCTTCTGACCTCCCAGAGCAGGCAGCTTCAAAGCCAGCTCAGCCTTGTGGTTGTTGCCCAGATGCTAGGCCAGCAAGAGACAGTCCCTCTCTGGCCAGAGTAGGCCCAGTTGTCTTTGCTCAGCCAGCTCCTGAGCCTCACGAGGCCGTCATCCCTCCGGCAGTACCTGGGCTCCGAGACCTTGCCACCTGCCAGGAGCAACAGCAAAAGGCCAGCGCCGAACTAGACCATAAGATCCGCTCCCTGTGCCCCAGCCTCCTGACACTGGCTGGCGTGGTGGTCAGCTGCCCGGACGTTCCTCCACACCCGTGGGGAGAGCTGCAGCAGCCGTGCATGCAGCTGGACGGCCACATCAGCACCCGCAGCCGGGAGGGGCCCCAGGCCATACACCCGACCAGACTCAAGGACCTGGCTGCCCAGACCTACACCCGCTGGAAGGTGCTGCTGGCCCACTGCCGGCCCACTGCCGGCCGCAGGCCTTGTACTTAAGCCCCTGGAGAGACTAAAGAGCAGGGCAGGGCTGGCCCCAGGCTCTAGAAGGAAGAGAATAGGGCCCAGGGAACAGGAGGAAGTGAAGAACAGAGGCCAGAGGAGGACCAGTGCGATGAAGCAAGAGCCTGCCTCCACACTGCCCCTGACCCCCACCAGGCAACAGAGGCGGCCTCTCCCTGCCTGGCCCACCCCTCTGCTCTCCCAGCTATCTCCTCTGCCCCATGGCTTCTGTCTCCACACTCATTTTTCCCGGGCTTCCTGGGACCTCCTCACCCTCCTTCCTCTCTCTGTCACTAACGTGAACTTACTTTGTGCACACTAAAGTCTTATTTCAAACAAAAAAAGAAAGAAAATGGGTGCGTGCGCAAGCACACATGACAAGAAACACGCCTTGTTTGCTATATCCCTATAGCAACTAAGCACAGGAAAATTATGTTCAACATCATTAGCCATCAGTCAAATGCAAATTAAACCCGCAATGATATATCACTACACACTTATAAAAATGTCTAAAATTTAAAGTAAAAAAAACAAAGGCTGCTGAGGATGCAGAGAAAATGAATTGTTCATAAACTGCCAGTAAGAATGTAAAATAGTTCAGCTACTCTGGAAAACCACTTGTCATTTTTTTTATAAAACTAAGCATGCATTACCATATGATCCAGGAATTGTGCTCTTGAACATTTATTGCAAAAAAGGAAAACCCAGGTTCATGCAAGACCTGGTACACAAATGTTCACCAGCTTTCTCTGTAAGAGGCAAAAGCTAGAAATAATCCAAATGTCCTTCAACCAGTGAGTTGTTTACAAAGTGTGGTACATCCATATCATGGAAAACTATTCAGCAATAAAAAGCAAGTGACTACTGACATATGCGGCAACTTGGATGAACTGTAGGGGAATTATGCTGAATGAGAAAGGCCAAGATGAAATGATTATAATCAGAATTCTATTCATGTAACATTCTCAAAAGGACAAAATTATAGACATGGAGAAGAGAAGGTTCATGTTGCCAGAGGCTAGAGATGAGGAAGACTAGCATGCGGTGGCCTTGTGCTGAGGAAGAGCTGGGGACCTTGATTGTGGTGATGGTTACATGAACTTACACACTTGCTAAGTCTCATAAAACTACAAACACACACACACGTAAACATGCAAATGAGTGCAAGTAAAACTGTTTATATAAACTCTGTGGCTTGTAACAATCTCAATTTGTTGGTTTTTGAAGATGTTACTGTTGGGGGAAACTCAGTAAAGGAAACTTCCCTGTGTTGTTTTAGGACTTCCTGAGTATCTATAATTTAAAAATAAAAAGTTTAAAAAGAAAACAGTTACTTAAGCTCATAATTGAGGTACTATAATATGTCTTGTTTAACATTTATGTTTTATCAAAGCTAATTATTAGAAATCCATGTTTTAGAGGTGTGATTTTCCAGAAAAGATAGGGTATGCTGTTTGCATCAAATTAAGAAATGGGGTATATCTGTGTATGTTGTGTAAATATAGCACGACAGCTGTGGGGTGGGGGGCGCAACTGTATTACCTTACAACACTAAGATACTCTATTGTTACTGTAGGTCCATAAATACCTGCAAAGGCCATGCAAACGTGGTCATCAAGGGCACAAATTTTCCTTACAGTTCTTTCATCCTGAAGCTTGGCAACAGATTTCTTTTCTACTCCAAGCACAACTATATCAGTACCTCGGATTCCAACCTATCAAGTGATTAAAAAATATAATTAGCTGTTAGTTTTAAATTAAAATGAAGTTATTCTACCACATGACTTGTAGGAAAAGTCTTTTTCTTTTTTTTAACGTTTATTTTTATTTTTGAGAGAGAGAGAGTACACCAACAGGAGAGGGGCAGAGCGACAGGGAGACAGAGGATCAGAAGAGGGCTCCGTGTTGATAACAGAGATCCTGATGCGGGCCTTGAACCCACAAACTGTGAGATCATGACCTCAGTTGAAGACAGACGCTTAACTGACTGAGCCACCAAGGTGCCCTGGAAAAGGCTCTCTTAACCATTCAATAAAAATGAGAAA
The DNA here is from genome assembly GCF_003009895.1 of Hyaena hyaena. NCBI lineage: Eukaryota > Metazoa > Chordata > Mammalia > Carnivora > Hyaenidae > Hyaena > Hyaena hyaena. The sequence continues at coordinate 1,223,766 of NW_024080646.1, forward strand.
AGTTGACTTCTGAGAAAACAGTTGTACAAGTACAGGATTATTGGAAGTCCATTCTCCAAACACAAAGTAAAGAACACAGACAGGAAGAAATTGGAAGAATATACCATCAATGCTGTTACTACATGAGTGTCCTAAGCTCATGCATTTGAAGAAGTACTAAGTAGACACAGAACAATTTTAACCAAAATGAAAGAAAATGCTGGGAATCCATGTGGATTTCTTATAGAATGGGCAATAGTAGTAGTGGTGGTAGTAGAAGTAGTTTAGAAAATTAAGCAGATAAAATTCTGAAAGCTCTTCCATGTATCTCACAATTTGGAGGGATAAGGCTTGGGGGACACAAGCAGCCAAGAAAAAGACCAAATGCCTTCACTCTAGTTCACTCATCAACAAAACCTTAATTCTAACATGAATTCAACAAGAAGAATCCCATTGTTTCTCTCTCTACCTCTTCCCTTGAGAGTGAAATGGGAAAGTCTAAAGAACAATGGGTAAGGATAGTAGTTCGCAAACTGGGTCTTCTGTGGAAACATGCCCATATCCTCAGGGGCTCAAGAGTACTATGAGAAGTTTTAATTTTGTATCATAATGGTAACTGAAATATTTCGATAATAGGTATTTGTGTTTACGACTGCCTTGTGGTCAAGTACGATATTAGTACTAACTATGCAAATAGGTGTGCTCTGAATTAGTATCATTGAAGTAGAAATATAGAACAGGTTAAATACAGAACTAGACCTGAGTTTACATCTTTCAATTAAATCAAACTTAAGATAACTTATCAAGGCTTTTGCTCCTATTGCTTCCTCACTTCATTCCAGTCTGTCAATGTATCTAATAGGCCTTCCTCTAATCACGCTATTTAAAATAAACAACCCTTCCTCTACATTCCACCCCCGTCTGATAGACTCATGTTGAACTTGCGGGCAATGTGCCTTCTTACAGGCAATGTGCCTTCTTATCAAGCCATGGAACATTATAACAATATACCATGACTCAAGAAAATCACAATATTTCCCCAAAATTGTAATAAGTTGATTGATCGCCCCATGCAATAAATTTTATAATTCACACCTAAACAATTTTGACTTAAAGCAATTAAAACTTCCAACACAGACTATCTAGAAAATGTTTATAATGAAAATCCTAATATCAAAGTCTTTTGGATGTGGGTAAAATTATTCTAAGAAAATTCCTAATCTCGGGGCACCTGAGTGGCTTAGTCGGTCATCCGACTTTAGCTTAGGTCATGATCTCATAGTTCGTGGGTTCAAGCCTCATGTCAGGCTCTGCTGACAGCTCAGAGCCTGGAGCCTGCTTCAGATTCTGTGTCTCCCTCTCTCTCTCTGTCCCTCCCCCATTCACACTCTCTCTCAAAAATAAACATTAAAAAACATATTTAAAAAAAGAAAATTCCTAATCTCATTTTATAAAATCATATAGGGGCGCCTGGGTGGCTTAGTCGGTTAAGCGTCCAACTTTCGCTTAGGTCACGATCTCGCGGTTCGTGGGTTCGAGCCCCGCGTTGGGCTCTGTGCTGACTGCCAGCTCAGATCCTGGAGCCTGTTTCAGAGTCTGTATCTCCCTCTCTCTCTGACCCTCCCCTGCTCATGCTGTCTTTCTGTCTCTCTCCTAGAAATAAATAAAAATATTAAAAAAAAAAGTTACTGATGAGCAATTTAAAAAAAATCATATAAAAGATAATTAAGAATTTATTCAAGACGTTAAAAAGGGAATACAAATATTTAAGCTAAGCTTCATGGGAAAAATAAGAAAAAAAGCAGAAATTAATGATTAGGGAGAAAATTAAATTGATAACTCATACCAAGAGATAGTTTTTAAAGGAATAATTAAGAGATGTCTCAGTTAATCTAGCCAAGAGGAGCAAAGCATAAAAAATATATACAAGTGTGAAAAAGCAAGAATTTAAAAATTATAACTAAGTTAATCAATGTGAAAACCTGAGTGAAAAGGATGGCAGACTAGAAAAATTAAAAACTGCCCATACTGACTCAAGAAAATATAGAACACACAGTCTCTAACAAACATGGAATAATTTCAAAAACAAGTGTCATGCCAAAAAGGTTCATGGATGAATTTTTCCTAATCTACTGTTATGGGTAATTCCTGTGTTATTTAAATTATTCCATGGCACAAGTCAAAATGGAAACGTTACTGATTCTTTTTTTGGAAAGCTGCATAACAAGGTTAAAATCTGGCAAATATAATATTTTCTAAATAAAGAAGTACTAATGATTTTCACTTAGGAAAGTGATGTTAAAAATTCTAAACAAGATATTCACAAATAGAATCTACACACAAAGAAAAATAGTAACATACTATACACAATTATGGTTCATTCCAGGAATTTTAGGAGTATCAGTGAAAGTGAATCCTTTATTTATTTATTTATTTATTATTAATGTTTATTTATTCCTGAGAGAGAGAAAGAGACAGCATGAGCAGGGGAGGGTCAGAGAGAGAGGGAAATACAGAATCTGAAACAGGCTCCAGGCTCTGAGCTAGCTGTCAGCACAGAGCCCCACGCGGGGCTCAAACCCACAAACCCTGAAATCATGACCTGAGCCAAAGCTGGATGCTCAACCGACTGAGCCACCCAGGTGCCCTGAAAGTGAATCTTTTAATAGAAATGTTACAGTGGAGAGTGAAGGTCTGTTATTTTTTCCCTTCTGATAACAAGAGCACTTTAATGGTTCTTGGAAAAATAAGGAGTCTTTAGCTGGAGCTGTAATGTAACTCAGCATAGTCAAAGAGTAAATCCTTAAAGTTTTACTGAAAGTGTTTGGAAGACAGGATAATTCTTTCTTTACCTACAACTAGAAGCCTGGAGCCTAGGACTGTTTAGGAGCTATTCTTAGTGAGGTTATGTCTGAGGGTGAAAGTAATATAAAGAGCAAGTAAGAGATGGACACAGAGATGGAAGAGAAGAGGAATGTAGGGAAAAAGAAAGAGAGACACACCAGTTCGAGGGATATTACTTAAGACCCTAGTAGCCATATAATTGAGCCCAAAAGGAAAGTTTACCCCTACCCCTCTGGGAAGGTTTACTTGATTTGGTACAGCTGACCCTTGAACAATGCAGGGGTTGGGTGCCAACCTTACCACCTCGTGCAGTTGAAAATCCATGTATAACTTTTGATTTCCCCAAAACTTAACTACTAATAGCCTATTGTTGACTGGCAGCCTTACTGATACTATAAAACAGTTGATTAAGACATATTTTGCATGTTATATATACGATATGCTCTATTCTTACAATAAAGCAAGCTAAAGAAAAGAAAACATTAAGAAAATCATAAGGAATGGGGTGCATGAGTCATTCAGCTGGCTGAGTGTCTGACTTCAGCTCAGGTGGTGATCTCACGGCTGGGTGAGTTCAAGCCCTGCATCAGGCACGCTGCTCTCAGTGCAGAACCTGCTTCGATCCTCTGTCCTTCCCCCACCTCCTTCACCCACTGCCCCACTTGTGCTCCCTTTCTCTCTCTCAAAAGTAAACAAACATTAAAAAATCATAAGGAAGAGATATACATTTACAGTACTGTAAAAAGTTCGAGTCTAAGTGGACCCATGATGTTGAAATTCCTCCTAATTTTTTGCTTAAATCAATGAGTTGGGTTTCTTTTATTTTCTAAACATTTTTTGAAATGTTTATTTATTTTTGAGAGACAGAGAATCTGAAGCAAGCCCCAGGCTCTGAGTTGTTAGCACAGAGCCTGATACAGGGCTGGAACTCACAAACCATAAGATCATGACTTGAGCTAAACTCAACGGACTGAGCTACCCAGGTGCCCTGAGTTGGGGTTCTTATGCTTGAAACTAAAAGAGTCTTAACTAAAACAATTAAATAGTATAAACAATAAAAGCTACAAAACATTTGATAAAATTCAACATCCACACCTAGCTTAAAAACAACACTAGAAAAGCAGGAAGACTATTTGTGAAGACTATTTGATGACTTGTTAAAAAAGTATCACAAACTAGCAGCCAGTCATCTGAGAAAATGAGTCACCATCCATTCTACTGTTTAAGCCAAAACCCCAGTTGTTATCCTTTATAGTTCCTCCTCTCACACTATCCATTTCAAATCAATTACCTTGTTTTTGTCCATTTCACCCACAAAAGCTAACCAGTTCCCCATCACCATTCTAGTACAAGCAACCATCCTTTCTTGCCTGGACCACACACAACTACATAGCCTCATGGGCTTTCCCCTTTCTACCTTTGCTCCCCATCTCTCCATCTTCCCACCCCAACCCTGCACTCCTATCTAGACTTCACAAAGCTGCCAGTGTGAGCATTGAAAACATCAATAGGGTCAAGATTACTCTCCAGGAGAATGTCCTTCCACAGTACTTAGAAAATCTTTTCAAACTCTTTAGTCTTGCCTATAAAGCTGGACATGAACTAGCTCCTGCCTACCTATCCAACAGTATGTTATTGTTATTTACCAAGCTCCAGCCACATTACCGTTTTTCAAGACTTTTTCAAGCACAATTTTGTTTCCCTCCTCTGAATCTTCACATGTAATAATCACTCTGCCTGGAATGCTTCTCTTCCTATTTCAAGTCTTCATTTTAATTTCATCTCAATGAGTCCTTCTCTTTTTTTTTTTTTTAAATTTTTTAAATGTTTTTATTTATTTCTGAGAGAGAGAGAGACAGTGTGAGCAGGGGAGTGTCAGAGAGAGAGGGAGACACAGAATATGAAACAGTCTCCAGGCTCTCAACTAGCTGTCAGCACAGAGCCCGATGTGGGGCTTGAACCCACAAACTGCGAGATCATGACCTGAGCCGAAGTTGGACGCTTAACTGACTGAGCCACCCAGGAGCCCCTCAATGAGTCCTTCTCTATTATCCTTTACAATAACTTGTTCTGTTCTTACAACACATTTACAATTATTTATTTATTCATTATACTTGTGTTTCCAAATAGTAAAATCTCTGAGGGCAAGGAAGCAATCAGACAAATCTAGAAAGTGGGATGCTCTACTGAACAATTAACCCAGTCTCTTCAAAAAGTCAAAGCCAGAAAAAAAGAGGAGATGCTATTCATGAATAAAACAGAAACCTAAGGATAAGCAATGCATGGACTTTAGATTCAGATCTAAACACAATTACAAAAAGATATTTTGTGAGCAATAAGGAAAATCAGAATGTAAACGATTACAAAATATTGAGGAGTTTTTGTCAATTTCATCAGGAGTGACAATGATTTTGAGAAACTATTTTTTAGAGATGTATACTTAAATATTTATTTATGAAATATCTTCTTACATGAGATTTATTTTAAAATACTCCACTGAGAAATGATTTTCAACCTATACTTCACAGTCCATTAAAAAATTAACTCAAAATAGGTCATAAATTTAAACGTAAAATGCAAAACTATAAACTTTTAGGAAAAAACACAGGGAAAATTTTTGGGAACTAGGCAAAGGGTTCTTAGACTTGGCACCAAATAATAAGAACCATAAGAGGAAAAACTGTTAAATTGGGGTTCATCAAAATTATAAACTTTTGATTTATGAAATTCCATGGGAAGAGGATGAAAAGACAAGCTATAGACAGGGAGAAAACATTTGCAAACTCTATATCTGATGAAGTGCTAGATCTAGAATATATAGAGAATTGTTAAAACTCAACTGTAGAAAAGCCAATCTGGTTAGAAAATGGATAAAACTGAAAGACACTCCATGTTTATGGACTCGAAGAAGTACTGTTAATTTGTCCATACCACCCAAAGCAATCTACACATTTAATGCAGTCCCTATCAAAATATCAAAAGCATTTTTCATAGAGCTAAAACAAACAATCCTAAAATTTGTATGGAATCACAAAAGACCCTGAACAGCCAAAGCAACCTTGAAAAAGCAAAGCAAAGCTGGAGGCATCACAATTCTAGACTTCAAGTTATATTACAAAGCTATAGTGATCAAGGGGGTATAGCAGTGGCACAAAAACAGAGATATAGATCAATGGAACAGAATAGAAAAACCAGAAATGGACACACAACTATCTGGTATCTTCCATAAAGCAGGAAAGACCATCCAGTGGGAAAAAGACAGTCTCTTCAACAAACAGTGTTGGGAAAACTGGACAGCAACATGCAAAAGAATGAAACTAGACCACTTTCTTACACCATACAGAAAAATAAGTTCAAAATGGATTAAAGACCTAAATGTGAGACAGGTAACCATCAAAATCCTAGAGGAAAAAAGAGGCAACAACCTCTTTGACATGGGCTGTAGCAACTTCTTACTAGATACATTTCCTGAGGGGTGGGAAACAAAAGCAAAAATAACCTATCGGGACTTCATCAAGATAAAAAGCTTCTGCAGACCAAAGGAAACAATCAACAAAACTGAAAGGCAACCTTCAGATGGGAGAAGATATTTGCAAATGACATATGTGATAAAAGGCTGGTATCCAAAATATACAAAGGACTTAAAAAACTCAACACCTCCGGGGCGCCTGGGTGGCTTAGTCGGTTAAGCGTCCGACTTTCGCTTAGGTCATGATCTCGCGGTTCGTGGGTTCGAGCCCCGCGTCGGGCTCAGTGCTGACTGCCAGCTCAGAGCCTGGAGCCTGTTTCAGTCTGTCACTCCCTCTCCCTCTGACCCTTCCGTGCTCACGCTGTCTCTCTCTCTCTCTCTCTCTCTCCTAGAAAGAAATAAAACATTTAAAAAAAAAACCAAAACTCAACACCTCCAAAATAAATAATCCCATTAAAAAATGAGCAGAAGACATGAATAGACATTTTTCCAAAGAAAACATACAGATGGCCAACAGACACATGAAAAGATGCTCAACATCACTCATCATCAGGGAAATATAAAATCAAATCTACAATGAAATATCACCTTACACCTGTCAAAATGGCTAAAGTTAACAACACAAGAAACACCAGGTGTTGGCGAGGATGCCAAGAAAGGGGAACTCTCTTACACTGTGGGTGGGAATGCAAACTGGTGCAGCCACTTTGGAGAACAGTATGGAGGTTGCCCAGAAAGTTAAAAATACAGCTACTCTATGATCCAGCAGTAGCACTACTAGGTACTTACCCAAAGAATAAAAAATACAAATTCAAAGGGATACATGTACTCTGATGTTTATAGGAGCATTATCTATAGTAGCCAAAATATGGAAGTGTTTATTGACTGATGAACAGATAAAGAAGACATGGCATATATATACAATGGAATATTACTCAGCCATAATAAAGAATGAAGTCCTGCCATTTGCAATGACATGGATAGAGCTAGAGAGTACTATGCTAAGCAAAATAAGTCAGTCAGAGAAAGACAAATACTGTCTCATTTCACTCATATGTGTAATTTAAAAAACAAAACAGAAAAACATAGGGATAAAAAAAGAGAGGGACACTATAAAAACAGACTCTTAACTATAGAGAACAAACAGGGTTGTTGGAAGAGAGATCGGGGGTTGTTAAGTAGGCAATGGGGATTAAGGAGTGCACTTGTGATGAGCACGAGGTATTGCAGGTAAGTGATAAATCCTACACCTGAAACTAATACTATAATGTATGTTAACTGGATGGAATTTAATAAAAAAGTGAAAGAAGAAAAAGAAAATGGATAAAAGACTGAAAGACATTTCACTGAAGAAGATACACAAATGGTTGGGGTGCCTGGGTGGCTCAGTCGGTTAAGTGTCCGGCTTCAGCTCAGGTCCTGATCTCGCGGTTTGTGGGTTCAAGCCCCACGTCAGGCTCTGTGCTGACAGCCAGCTCAGAGCCTGGAGCCTGTTTCAAATTCTGTATCTCCCACTCTCTCAGACCCTCCCCTGCTCATGCTGTCTCTCTCTCTCTCTCGGAAATAAATAAAACATTAAAAAATTTAAAAAAAAAGATGATACACAAATGGCAAATGAGCACATAAAATCTGTTTGGTATCATTAGCCATTTAACTGCTAATTTAAAAATACAATGAGATATCATTATACACTTAACAGAATGAACAAAACAAAAAATAGTACCACCAAATGCTGGCAAGGATGTGTAGAAGCTGGATTACTCAGACACTGCTGGTGAGGATATAAAATGATACAGCTACTCTGGGAAATAATTTGGCAGTTTCTTATAAAACCAAACATGTAATTACCATACAATCTAGTAATTGCACTGTTGGGAGATTCATACCAGAGACATAAAAACTTATGTTTATGCAAAAAAACTGCTATAAATGTTGATAGCATATCTATAAATAACACCTCCAAACTCTAAACAACCCAAATATTTTTCAGCAAGTGAATAAACACTGTGGTACATCCATACCATGGAATACTACTGGGCGATAACATGTTTATATATATAACACCTTAGAACAAGGGCAAAGGGGGGGGGGGAAAGCAAATCCCAAAAGGTTTCATATTATAGAAGAGCATTTATATAATATTTTGACATGAAAAAATTTTAGAAACGGAGAACAGATGAGTGTTGCCAGGGATGAGGGCTATGGATAGGAGGGTGTGCAGGGCAGGCAGGGTAAGGAGGTGGGGGTGGTTATATAAGAGCATCATAAGGAATCCTTGTGGAGTTCAGATTATTCAGATTCTTGACTATGTTGGGGCACCTGGGTGGCTCAGTCAGTTAAGCATCTAACTCCTGATTTCAGCTCAGGTCATGATCTCACGGTTTGTGGATCGAGCCCCACGTACGGCTCTGTGCTGACAGCATGGAGCCTGCTTGGGATTCTTTCTCTGCCTCCCTCTCTCTCTGCCCCCCACGCCCACGTCTCTCAGAAAAAAAAAAAAAAAAAAAAGAATTTTGACTGTGGATACAGGAAAGTTCACCGGCAATAAAGTCTGATAGAATTTAACATACACACAAATGCGTACAAGTAATACTGGAAATCTGAATAAAATAGGTGGCTTGTATCAATGTTAACAACCTGGTTATGACATTGAGCTATAGTTCTGCAAATGCTACCATTGGCAGAAAATGAGCAAAGTACATGAGGTATCCCTTTGTATTCTTTCTTTCCTTTTTTGGTGGGGGGAGGGGTGTTATTTATTTAAGTAATTTCTACACTTAACATGTGGCTCGAACTCATGACCCCCAGATCAAGAGCTGCATTCTCTACTGACTGCGTCAGCCAGGTGCCTCCAAATCCCTGTGTATTGTTTCTTACAACTGCATGTGAATCTACAATTATCTCAATAAAAAATTCAAATAAAATCACTCTGTTAGAAAGAGGGAAAATTTGGGGAAAGAAAAAACAGGTTGGTAAAATGTTGATAACTGTTGAAGCTGGGTAATGGGTATACAGAGGTTCATTATGGTATTCCCTTTATATCTTTGTGTGTTCAAAATATTCAATAACAAAAAGTAAAAAATAAATAAAATAAATATAAAAACAAACCTTGAGTTTCGCTACAGGCTTTTTTGTCACCAGCAATTTAAACATATGTTAAAGTCTCTTATCTTAAAGTCTTAAAGACCACTTAATTTCATTCCCACTTCTCTCTCAACCCCTTCAATAGCAAATAGTGTCATCATCTCTCAGCTGATGGCAACATGTTTTCTACCCCACCTCTCCTTAGAATTCAGCCAAGATGGACTACACACAAGTCATTAAGGTCCCTCATGGTTGTAGATTATCCTCTATATAGTGTATAAGTCTACAGTCAATGCTTCATCTTCTCAAGTGAAGAGGAGTACTCAAGAATACTCATTTGCTTGAACTTCAACATATATGTTACTCAGGGAAGAGAAATGATGCCCTTCAAAATTACTGTCTCCAGTGCAGATCAATCTCCTGAGTTCCAGACAGGTGTATTTATGTATACTCATGCCTCAGTCTCTGTGGGTCAGGAATCTGGACACAGTTTACCCTCTAACTTAGAGTCTCTCACAGCCTGTATTCAAGTTGTCCTCCAGGGCTCTACTCATCTCAAGGCTAATAAGAGAGACTCCAATTCCACGCTCCCTTACATGATTGTTAACAAGATTCAGTTCCTCAAGGATCGTTGGGCTAAAGATTTCAGGTCCTTCTGTGTTTTGAACAGAAGCTTCTCTCAATTCCTTGCTACATAGGGCAACTCAAAATGGCAACCACATGCCAGAAGAACAAGCAAGTGAAAGTGAAAGAGGATAACCAAGACACAGGTCACCATGTCTTTGTAACTTTTAACGTCTGAAGTGACTTCCCATCACTTTTGCCTTTCCTATTCCCTGGAAGAGAGTTACTAGATTCTGCCCACACCCAAGGGAAGAGAATTACACAAGGGCATGAACATCTGAATTCTGGGATCACTGGAGGTCACTTTAGAGGCTGCCTACTATAATTCTCATAAGCATTTCAATTTCAACAAGTCCAAACCTCAATGGTTCAGTCAAACTTCAGTCAAGCCTCATATTCCTTAAGAAAATGACGGAGCCATTTTCTAAAAGGTTAAATCCAAAAACAGAGGTGCCATCTTTGACTCCTCCCTCTTCAGTACCTCCTTTTCTCCTCCTCTCCCTCAATACTATCCAAATAATAATCAAATTGTATCAACTATGCCACTAAAGTTTCTCTAGAATCTGCCTTATTCCCATGTCTGCCTCAACCCTAGTGAAAACTATCATCTTTCACCTGGATTACTTCATAAACTCTTTTGTGGTTTCCCTGCTTCCAGTCTTGATATCATCCAATCCACTGACCACATTAAAGTCTGAGAAATCACTGAAAAATAAAAACATGGAAAAAAAAAAAGAAAATCTGAATGTGGCATTTTTCCACTTAAAAACTTGTACTAGTAAGGACCATTTCTCACTAAGCAAACTGAGACAGCACAGAACTGAACTTGGAACCGAAAGATCTAGGGACTGTAATATTTACTCTTTGCATATTGGCCTTTTGCTCTCAATGCACAAAAACTTTCTCTGTTACAGAAAAAAATAGATGGTCACTGGCAATCTTGGACACACATCCCAACAGTTGTCCCAGAGAAAAAAAGCTACCACTATCCCTAGTTTAAAAAAAGTCCTAAGGATGGACTTAAATTGGCTAGATTCGAGTCACACGCTCATCACTGTGTACAGGAGGATAGAAACTATGAATGATTCTACCTGAGTCGTGTGAGTGCCTCTGTGTTTGGACAAACGCAGTCTGTTACTAGAAGGACAGATCAGCAATTATCTAGAGAATGACAATAGCCACATTAAAACCCTTCAACGCCTCTTACTTTCTTAAAGTCTTTCTATGATCTAGCCCTTCTTTCTAGTTTTATCTGTCTCTCCCTCTCTCTCTCTTTTTATTTTTTTACATTGCTTCCGTGATCTGGAATGCCTTCCAATTCACAGAACATTGTTGTCTTTTGCTGCTTGGTCTTCCATATGCTATTTCCTTTGTCTAAAATACTCCTCTTTCTTTCCACTTTTTAACCTGGCTATCGTTCATCTTTCAGGTGTCTACTTCAATACTACTTCCTTAGGAGAACCTCCGTAAGATCTAGGGTTCCCACATTGCCCCATATTCTCCCCATTATAATACTCATTTAGGCCTCATTAGGACTATTCACTTAATCATCTAATGTTCCCGCTAGATGGTAAACTCTCTGAGGACAGGGATTGAGTCTATTTTACTCATTGTGAAACCCCCAAACCCAGCACCATGTTTGGCATATGTAAGTGCCCAACAAAAATGAACGTGTTAGAAGAACCACAGACAAAAGTGAAGGGAAAAGAGAAAACAAAGGGACAGTAAATAATAATAGCTACCATTTATTAAATAGCTGCTGTGAACCAGACACTGTGCAAGATGCTTAACATGTATTATTCCCTTAACTCATTATCAGCCCTATAAAGCAGGTGCTAGTTTGCTGCCTGTTTTACTATTAAAGAAACTGTAGCTTAGAGAAGTTAGCTGCCTTATATGATGCATACTTGCCTTCCAAATTCATGATAATGATGGCTAATATACAACTATTTATTGAACAAATTTCATGGTACAATGCAGAGGCTTTGGAACTAGAAAAAATAAGTGTGAATATGGGCTCCATCACTTTCTAGCCCAGTACCTTCAGCAAGGTATCATAGCTTCTGAATCAGTTTCCACACATATAAAAAGGGATTTAAATTCTGTCCTTAACATTACATAATGTGCATAAAATATTTGGTACAAAAGAAATATTACTTAAATGCTTACTTCTTACCTAGCCCCCTCACTGTAGTATATATCATGTGGTATATATACAAATGCAAGAGGAATTAGGCTACCTAGATCCTTAAAGACCTTACTATCCAGTTGGTGTGTGAAGACTATTAAATAGACCTGAAAATAAAGTGAATATGAGTCCATGGGTAACCGACTCAGTCGATTAGGGTCTGACTCTTGATTTTTGGCTCTGGTCATGATCTTATGGTTTGTGAGATCCAGTCCTGCATCAAGCTCTGCGCTGACAACACAGAACCTGCTTGGGATTCTCTTTCTCTCCCTCTGTCTCTGCTTTTCTTCTGCTTGTGCTCTCTCTCAAAATAAATAAACATTTAAAAAATTAACAATAACGTGAATATGAGGCCTAAGAGTAGATAAAGATTGTAACTTCAGGAAAAGAATAAGACCCATGATGGCTGGAGTGGATCAGAGAAGGCTTCATCAAGGAGATGAACTAGAAGGAGATTCTCAAAGGATAAATAAGAGGGAGTATGGCAGAAATAAAGGTGTTTTCTCCTCCACTCACCTACAAGGGTACAAACACATATGGGTACAACAATGAAGCTGCCCCTTTAATTAAAGAGGGATAAGGATGATGGAAGACTTTGATGGCCAGAATGTGAAGCTAAGACTTGAAAAAGCAGAAAACATGGAGTTGGTAACAGTTTGGGGTCAGGGAAAGGAATGGTAATAAATCTTAGCTTTTTCAGGGGAACACTGTAAAGGATTTATTATTTTTTTTCCTAAGAAGAAAGCTATTACCTCTCCAAGATGTTATTCAAACATATTTTTCATTTATAAAAAAGGGAACTAAAGCAAAAAGAAAACAGGCCTCTTGCCTCATTTCATGCTATAAGATAATAAGAAGGAAGTAGAGCCCAGGCCTCTAACTGCGGTCCCCATAACTTCTTGTATTACTAAAAAATACTGCATCCACATGCTGGTCAAAACTGGTCAGCCTTGGCTTATTTACAAGTCTTCATAGCAACGATTGTTTGTAGACGGAATATTTTGTGACATATTCTAATAAATAAGTGCTATCATAAACTTTACCCCTCATAAAAGGTCATAGCACCCTTAAGGAAACACAATGAACAACTCCATGCAAAGATGCAAATTATAATTTCAGAATCCTGAGATGAAACTGTCTCATCCTTCCAATGTATCTTTAAAAATGCCCACTATAGGTATTTTTATATCCTTACCCTTTTACAGCTCATTACAAAGGAACTATCAATCAGTTCTATAGCAATCTTAAAACATTTTAAATGAGCCAATGTGGCTTCTTATTACACCCCAGTCTTCTCCCATTACTTCCTTTATTTTAGGCTCTAAAACTTGGGCATTATTTTCTAACCATATGCTTCATGCCTTGTTGGGGATTACATAACTTTTTGTTTTTATCAAAATGGCACCCTTTTGGTTTAAGCTACATCAGGCTTTTCTTAAATTTACAATTCTAAAAAAATTACTTATAAAACAGAAGCAAAACTAGAGGGCCCAATTAAATAGAAGAATACTTTAAAAATGATAAGACTCTTTCTAGTGTTATTTTTTTTTACCACTTTACATTTGATAGATTTGTAATAAAAGTGAATTATTTCCTTCCATACTAAATTGGTATGGAAAGTGGGGGAAAATACAGACACTGCTACACTTAGAAATGCACTGTGTATTCTCATAGCTAGTGTATCAATTTCCAAAATACAAAACAAACATGCTCAGGAAATTCAAGAGATTTACAAAAAATTGGATCCTTCTGAATTCATATGTTACAACTTAGAAGATTTGGGGCAATAGATCTTTGATCACCAGGACAAGATTATCCTTTTTAATTTTTATAAATCACGAAGATTATTAAATATCATTAAAACTTGGCAGGAAAATTACTGCTATCCTGAGTATTTAAAAGTTTTTTTAGAAACGTGGATATATAAATATAATGTAGGGTGTAATCTCTCAAGGGATTCCAGCATTATTTGAACAATAACAAAAAAGTGGCAAGAGAACAGAGTTTCATGGGGCTTAGAGCCTCTAAAAGACTGCCAAATATGCAGGTGAAAAATTTAGGACAATTACTTTTAACAGGTGCAAGTGTTGGCGTTTTTGACCAATTCCTCACCAAGAGATTCAATTTTACGTTGACTCTTCCTATTTCGGGGGCAGGCATGGTCTACTTTTAATGTAATTACCACTAGACATCAGCACCCACACGAAGGAACTGCTAGACGCATCTGTGAATTCCTGCGGAAGTGGCTTCTGTGCATTTAGGATGGCTGTCACCGGCTGGAAGAAGTCTTTTCTCCCCTTATTGCCAGGCACGGCATTAACAGCGCTTCTAAAATCAGGCCTCAACGCACACTCTAGTTTTGTGTCTGGAGCTATGCTTCAAAAGCGGCTACACACCTATGAAATCTACCAATTTTCACGCCGCCGCCTCCCACTCAAATTTCAGAAAGGGCATCTCTGTCAATAAAAAGAACGAGGCAATTTTCACAAGCGGGCGGCTCTCCCTTCCTGACCCCCTTCACCGGAGCCTTGGGCTGCGGCACCCGCAGCGGTGGTGAAGTTCATTGCTCACCGCTGTGGATCCTTTCTTCACCGCTTCCTGGGCATATTCCACTTGGAAAAGGTGTCCGTCTGGGGAGAAGACAGTGATTGCCCGGTCATACCGAGACGCCATGGCACAAGCCTCCGCCGATTCCTGTGGTGTGAACGACTACCACAGGCGAGACACGCCAGAGGGCCGCCCGCGCTGCCACGTGCCACCCGGAAGTGCTTGCCCCGGGCTCCAGACGCCTCCCGGAAGTGTTCTGGCACGCACCTCTGGTTGCTGTCCGGAAGCCCTGGCATCTGGGGGCCAGGTGCCGCTCAGAAGTCCGCTTGCCCGCCTGCGTGTGCACGGCTGTGCTTGCGAGATGGCAGAGTACCTGTGCTACCCTTAGTGTTTGGTGCACACTTCCCAGTTTTCCCAGCACGCTGTTGCTCCAGCGGTGCTGTCAGATCACTCCAGTTATATAGATGACAGCAAAGACGACGGCTTCACGGAGAGAAACTTGAAGATCAGATATTTTTGCACACCTGTCAGAGCACCAGTGGTAAGTTAAATTTCAACCTCTTCATTTTAGCTTCAAATTAAATTTCATTTCACTCTCACATATTTTACATGGGTTTAAATCAAGGGAAGACATGGTAATTTTCAAAATAGTGTTTCTTCTTTACTCTAAAGAAGATGTGGTACACATATACAATGGAGTATTACTTGGCGATAAAGAAAGAATGAAATCTTGTCATTTGCAGCAACATGGATGGAACCAGAGGGTATTATGCTAAGTGAAGTAAGTTAGTTAGAGAAAGACAAATATATGGCTACACTCATGTGGAATTTAAGATTCAAAACAGATGAACATAAGGGAAGGGAAGCAAAAATAACATAAAAACAGGGAAGGGGACAAAACTTAAGAGACTTAAATACAGAGAACAAACTATGGATTGATGGAGGGATTATGGGTGGGGGGAGGAGCTAAATGGTAAGGGGCATGAAGGAAGACACTTGCTGGGATGAGCACTGGGTGTTATATATAGGGGATGAATCACTGGATTCTACTCCTGAAATCATTATTGCACTACATGCTAACTAACTTGGATGTAAATTAAAAATAAATATAAATAAATTTAAAAATTTTTTAATTTTTATTTTTCTATTTTAGAGAGATTGAGCATGTGGGGGATGGGAAGAGGGGAGAGAGAGAGAGAGAGAGAGAGAGAAACCCAAGCAGGTTCTATGCTCAGCACTGGAAATCACCACCTTGGAATGATGACCTGAGCCACAATCAAGAGTCCCTCACCCAACCAACGGAGCCACATAGGTGCCTGGAAATAGTCTTTCTTTCATTTTCTGCCTTCTGAACAAAACAGAGCAAATGAGTAGACGGTAAACTAAATAAAACAAATGGTCCATCAAATTATTGCTAATGACAGAAATTAAGATAATACTATTTTAATCAAAGAAAAGCTTTAAAAGCCCAAAGTTCATTGCTTAAGAGATTTCTGCAAATGTAACTATAGTAGAAAGTCTGTAAAAAGGTGCAGCATTTCTGCCTGTGAAACAGCTCTTGTCTTTTTGTTCTCATCTATAAAATGGGAATATTTAAAAATCAGTAGCAAAGTGTTATTCTCAGGTTTAAATGTTTTTGTAGGTATAAATAATTTATAATGGTATCTGGTAGGTAGTGATAGCCAGGTAAGTCTAACTATTATTATTACTTTCCATGTATTGTTTAATATATGTTGTTTTCCACCGTAGAAGATCTCAAGTTTGGTGAAACCAATCTTAACTAAGAGAAGAAAAATGAGGCGCACCTGGGTGACTCAGTCAGTTGAGCCTCTGACTTCGATTCAGGTCATGATCTTATAGTTCTTGAGTTCAAACCCCACATCAGGCTCGCTGCTGTTAGCCTGTCAGCACAGAGCCTACTTTGGATCGTCTACCTCCTCCTCACCCACTTGCCCTCTCTCAAAAATGAAAGATACATTTTTTTACAAAAAAGGAAAAAAGAGTAATTACTTATAAAAGAGGAAACTGCAATACCCATAATTCCAAATACTTAATTCAGAATTTTAGTTGCCTGCTAAAAGCAATTTTTATTTACCCCTCATCTTTTTCCTATTTTTTTACGTTTGTTTGTTTGTTTATTTATTTATTTATTTTGAGAGAGAGTGTGTGAGCTGGGAAGGGTCAGAGATAGAGGGAGAAAGAGAGAGAGAGAGAGAGAGAGAAAGAGAGAGAGAGAGAGAGAGAGAGAGAGAATCCTAAGCAGGCCCCATGCTGTCAGCACAGAGCCTGATGTGGGGCTCAATCCCACAAACCGTGAGATCATGACCTGCGCTGAAACCAAGAGTCAGACCCTTAGCCGACTGAGCCACCCAAGCGCCCCAAACTTTTTTCTTTTACATTAGAAACTATTGAAAAGCTTGGTGCTACTGAAAAACAAACGAACAAATAAACCAGTAAATCCTAACCAAAACAACTCTAACTTGTCAAGAATTTCTGAACTTTTACAATGAATGTTAGGTTAAACTAACATTTACAAGAAGTGGTTATATAAGAAGTATTTTAGTGTTGTTACATAATTGTAGTTTTTTTTCTTTTGAAATATAGATCACAGAAAATTTTAAAAATGTGCATAGGGTCCCATGTACACTTCCCCTACCTCCCCCCAATGGTAACATCATACATACCTATAGTACAGTAACAAAACCAGGCAATGGCATTGGTAAAAATCCAGAGAGCTTATTCAGATCTTGCCAGGTTACATGTACTTATTTGTGTATCTATATGTAATTCTATGCAATTTATCATATGTAGATTGGTATAACCACTGCCACAATCAAGATACACAACTGCTCCATGACTATAAAAATTCCTTATGCTGCCCACTTACAGTCATCCCCATCTCTCCTTGCCCCCAAACCTTGGAAATCACTAATCTGTTCTTCATGTTTATAATTTTGTCTTAAAATATTTTACATGAATGGGATCATCAGTGTGTAAATTTTTATGTAATTTTTTTAATGTTTGTTTATTTTTATTTTTTGTTTATTTATTTATTTATTTAATATTTTTATTTATTTCTAGGAGAGAGAGAGAGACAGTGTGAGCAGGGGAGGGTCAGAGAGAGAGGGAGTCACAGACTGAAACAGGCTCCAGGCTCTGAG